>NC_137814.1:6616490-7091490 GCF_963921795.1 Nannobrachium achirus
GCTAAGTGTTATCCGGAACATTAATGCTGCTTCCTGGTTGGCTAAGTGTTATCCTATAAGTAAGCTGGGCTAGAACTATAATGTGTTGCTTACAGCAACCACATCAATAATAACTAGAGAAGTGTGGTTGCTGACGTGACTATATTCTTGTGAAGCTCGACCAATTGATTCCCTATTGATTATTGATTCCCACTCCCATTGATTCCCTACTGATTCCCACTCCCATTGATTCCCTATTGATTCCCTATCCCATTGATTCCCTACTGATTCCCACTCCCATTGATTCCCTATCCCATTGATTCCCTATTGATTCCCACTCCCATTGATTCCCTATTGATTCCCACTCCCATAGATTCCCTATTGAGTCCCCATCCCATTGATTCCCTGGGGACTGCCCATAAGTCCGAAGGTTCATTAGTCCGAAGGTTCATTAGTCCGAAGGTTCATTAGTCCGAAGGTTCATTAGTCCGAATTTAGTTAGGTTACTGAGGTTAGGGTTAGGGTTAGGGTTAGAGTTAGGCATAGTATTCTTTTTTTTAATATATATATATATTTTTTATCCCACAGTTTTTGCAACCCATTTTTCTCACCCGGTGACTACCTAACCTGTAGTCCTGGTTTCCGCTCTCCCCCTGCCACGCCAGGGGACATTGGGGAGCACCTGGCTGGCTAGGGGGAGGTAGTATAGAAACCAGGACTACTGCATGTTTTTGTGTGAGGGCCTATGCCCAAGGAGACACGGGGAGAACATGCCCTTTGCATGTTCTCATAGTATTCTTAACAAATTCGGACTAATGAACCTTCGGACCAATGCCATGGCACCGATTCCCGATTGATTCCCATTCCCATTGATTGCATCAATGTCCAATGGCAGCGGGTACGTGCTTTCAGGTTGCCCGACCGAGCAAGTGCTCATTTGAGGGGGGACACAACAGTCTATAAACACAGCACAAGATATCTGTCTAAACGCCTGAATGTGGCCAGCGCAGCCGCCCGATCTGTCTTCTGGTCTGTGGAATGTAAAATAAGAGCACTGTTTGTTTACCTATAATACTGTTGCTATACACTATTAAAAATGTAAAATAACAAGTGTGAAAACATAGACATATTCAATCATAGCTATGTAGGTACTGAGTTTGGAATTTGGATGTATTTAGGATACAGTATAAAAAAAATGATCACACAGCCCCAGAAAGTAAAGAAATAATTGTCAAATTGAGCGGAAATGTAAATCTTACCCATCATTTTATAATGATGATTTACTTTTCGGGCAAGTGACATGTGGGCAAGTAGAACATGACCTGTACTTGCCCGACAGGCAAGTGCCTCTGAGACCTTGGGGTCAACACCTGATTGATGATGAACATTACGTCATTCTTGAGGAGGCAGTGGAAAGAAGTCTATAAACAGTTACAGGTTACCCTAGATGTCTATAAAGTTTCCCTAGAACTATAATGTGTTGCCCTGTCAGGCAACCACACTAATAAAGGTTAAATGGTATCGAAAAACATGGCCTGCTCACATATTAGGAGGGTAGTATGAGTCACCAGAAAAAGATAACTGGTGTTTTTAATGAATCTATCATGGTTAAAATGGAGTTTGAAGTTACAATGGGTGTGTATGGGGAGGCGTCCTGCAGAAGGAGGGCCTGGTAACATTTCCATCAAATATCTAAATACTGAATCAAGCAAATTAAAAACTGTTCAGGGTGTTCTTAAAAGCCTGATTAGTTGATAAAATGACCAAAAGCTTTTTTGAAAGTGGAATATCCCTTTAAGGCACTTCAGGGGAGGTAAACGTTAAAACGTTTCTGGGCGTCTTAGGCACTCAATGTGTTGTTTAAGTGTGCTCGTGTTTGTTCTGCTCCCAGATTCTGCTGGCGAACAAAGAGATCAACCCTGAAGAGCTGGACTTCCTGCTCAGGTACCCTGTCCAGCCAGGGGTGACGTCACCCGTGGACTTCCTGTCTGACCACTCCTGGGGCGGGATAAAGGTAAGCAACCAGGAAGTGATGGAGCATGCGCTGGTTGGTTGCCACCGCCGAGTCTGACGAGTTACGGTGTTTTGACGCTGGATGTTTACTCTGGTTAACGGTGCTCTGCCACGGCTGAGTTAACCCGACTGTGGCCGGGTTAGCTGGTTACCATGGTAACCAGCTAACCCGACCACTGCAAGAGCAGGCGCTGGTGACCTAAAGAAACTCCATATCCCATGATGCAACGCGGCCGCAATGTAACCAAGTTTCACTTCCTCATTCAGAGCAAAGAAGGTCTCAGCAAGAAGAGTCACCAACGCCATTTTCGTCATTTTAGGCTCCATGGTCATCCGCCATGACACTTTGGGTGGCGGAAGTGCCACCCAAAATTACATTAGCGTCTATGAGCACTTCGTCACTTCCGCCACCCAAAAGTGTCATGGCGGCGTCCCATGGTGTGCCAACTTCCGGGTGTCGTCTGTTCCTGCCTAACCTTCCTTGATTCAGAGCAACTGTGGCATGCTGGAAAAACAGCTGTTTTCTCCCTGTTTTTTTTTCCTACCGCCTTCCCACATCGTGTGACACGTTCAATTCAGCTCTCTCTAGGTCATACATGGGCAACTGGCGGCCCGGGAGCCACATGCGGCCCCCACCGTCACTTAATGCGGCCCGCAGGTTAATATTGGAGTACTGATATATTATTGATATTAGCTGTTACAATTTCAAACATGACCTGCTTTAATTCCGTCAGTCTATATTAGTAGCTTAATGACTAGTATAGTAGTATTAAAATGTCTTCTTTTATGTCCAACGTTACAAAGTATTTGTATTTAGGGTCATGAAGTTAACATGAGTATATAACTAAATTTGTTTGAAATGAAATCAAAATGTTACATTTCAGTATTCCAATTCAAAAATAAAACAAATAATTCATGATTCCAATTCAAAAGAAGCAAAAATAGCCGATCTACAAGCTCAAAACGCATCGCAGTGCGATGCGTTTTGAGCTTGTAGATCTCTGTGTTCCTATTGGTTGGGGTTTAAGCAGCCATAACTCCAGTTCCTAGCGTGGTACAGGCCTGTGACCACTTCCCTGTCCTACTAACGGTTTGTCTGACCGCCTTGAAACTTCACCCACACACTCTCTGAGGGGACAGGGATTAATTTCATAATCTCTCTCTCTCTCTCTCTCTCTCTCTCTCTCTCTCTCTCATTCATTAATAATGTCTGTCTCTCTCTCTCTCTCTCTCAGTCTCTGTGCGGCATGGAGCAGTTCCAGCACCTGGACCGGGACCTGGAGGGTTCGGCCAAACGCTGGAAGAAGTTTGTGGAGTCCAAGTGTCCAGAGAAGGAGAAGTTTCCCCAGGAATGGAAGAACAAGAGCTCTCTGCAGAGGCTGTGTATGATGAGAGCCCTGAGACCAGACCGCATGAGCTACGCCGTGAGGTCAATATTTTTAGACTTTATTTTTTACACAGCATTATAATTGTGACCAGGTACTATCAAAACCTTGGGAGTGGCGCTATTTCTACAAGTCATCTTTTCGACAACCAAACCTAACCCCAACCCTAACCTCCGTGGGGTGAGTAGCGATACCTGCCGACGCTCCGTTGTCGAAATGATGTGCGTTCGAAAAAGCGAGATTTCCCCCAAAACCTCAACCGGCTGTTTGTCAGTCTGTCCGTCACACGTCACGTCACACTTTTGCCCTACTCATATCTCCGAAACTGTTGCCCCTATCCATGCCAAACTTTGCCCACACACTCCTTGGCGGCTGCCAAACCTCAACCTCCACCCCTCATTTCTCACATGGCCCTCTTCTAGCGCCACCATGAGGCCGATTCTTGCAAAAAAAAAACATTTTTGGACACTGCTCCAACAGATTTTGTCCTAAAATCACGCAACGCAGTATGTGTATGTCTTTATGTGTTTCTGGTAATATAATTGAGTAGAATTAAAAGGACATTTCACTTTCAAACGCACAAATCAAAACAGCATCCCGGTTCCAACAATGGAAGGCGCGCCGGCGTTATATTAAAAACACAATCTGATCTAGCTATAACAACAATCATGACATAGGCTATTAATTATAATCACTAATTCACTATGAAGTGTCTTTAATTAGTAAAAATAGTCAAATAACAAACAAGGACAAATCGTTCTGCCCACATCAAACCAAAATGCCTAAACTACTGTAAATGTAGGCCTATTATAACTATATGATAATGGTTCTTAACTTCTTGTAAGTCCCAATTATTAAGTATAATACTTGACCTTATAAATATAGAATGTTTAAATGATTATTTATTGTGTTATATATTATGAAATATCGCATGTAGGCCTTAGGCCTATTATATCATTATATCATTGTTGGAACCGGGATGCTGTTTTGATACACGCCTTTCAAAATTTCAGGGGTCTACTCAGGCTTTTCTGTTTCATCGAAGTCCACTTTTAAGCAAATAAAAGTAAAAAATAAAATAACAATATCTTTTTGCCCCGCAGAGACTTTGTGGAGGAGAGCCTGGGAAGCAAGTACGTGATTGGTCGTTCTGTGGACTTTGCGGTGTCCTATGAGGAGTCAGGGCCGGCCACGCCCATGTTCTTCATCCTGTCTCCTGGAGTGGACCCTCTGAAGGATGTGGAGAAACATGGTATTATTATTATTATTATTGATTAGTATGTATTAACGAAATTAACGAAAAAATTGCAGTTAACGCATTAACAAAAAAGTCGACAAGTCGACTGAGTCTATCATTTTTTTTTTTGCTCCATGTGTGCGTCTGTACAGCATTCAAAGAGTAGGATTGCTTATTGTCAAGGACGGAATGATCCAATATCACAGTGCTACATTACATTTGGTATAACATGGTTCTATTGTGAAAATAGCAGATCTCGCGAGGCGTTGTGAGCATGTAGATCGTCTGTTTTCACAATTTCTGCCTCTATATATTTGACAATTTGGACAATGTTTAATTTGTCATTTTAGAGCTATTAAAAAGTCCTTAAATTGGCACTTTAGAAATGTGCAGGGCAGAAACCTCGTATCTCCAAGTTTCAAATGTATACATTTTTTCGCAAAGCAAAGCCCTGCTTCATCATATAAGGCCTTTGCACAAAAGTAGTGAAAACAGCCGATCTGCTGTTTTCTGCTGTTTTTTAAAATGATAAATACAAAACAAACAGTTTTGGACATACAAGGTTTCCACCCGACAACGACGAAATATAACTCGTATACAGTAATTGGCCCACTGGCTTGTCAATTGACCGATCGCTATGCCCCTCCTAAAGCCGTCCTTGTCCAATGCCAAGTTAGCAACAGGTTACTAACGCAGCAGACTTGGCAAGCTGCCATGGCGGCGCGCATCGGTGTCTGGCTGCTAGATAGAGATGGGATTTATGGTTCTTTGAAGTGAACCGGATCTCTGAGATCCGTTCCTTTCAAAGAGCCGTTCAAAAGACTGGCTCATTTTAGTTACTGGTTACTTTGTAGATTTTGATTATGATTGTAAATCACTTCCACCCATATAGGCCTATACATTTTGGCCATTGGATACATTTCTGGCATTTGAAAATAGGTGATCTACAAGCTCACAATGTGTCACGTTGCGATGCATTGTGAGCTTGTAGATCGGCTATTTGCAAATGATTTTTCTACATTTTACTCATTGGAAAACCTGTGAAACAGGACATTCTGCATAATGAGTACGTTCTAATATTGGTACTTTAAGTACATTTTGAAACCAATACTATTTTACTTTTACTCTAGTACATTAATAACATTCCAAACTTGATTGCAGTATTGATATGTTTACCTAAGTAAAGACATGTAGTACCTTTCCCACCACTGTTCATTAGAAAGGAACGGCTCCCTACTGTGAACCGAATCATATCGTTCATTTCAAAGAGTCGTTCAACAGACTCGATTCGTTCGCGAACGTCCCACCCACTCGCTTCCGTGTCACAAACACTGAAACAAAAACAGAACGGATTGCACTGACCTACACAAACCCACGGGAATAATTTAGGAGCACTTCATGAGAAAATATAACTGGTAAAACTTGTGTACTGTATGTTAATCTGACTTTAGTATAGGCTATTGTTTTCTTCCTGGACGTGCGTTTGTTTGTGGCAGGTTAGTCTGCAGCTGGGTGCTATTGCTGCACGCCGCCATGGCAGCTTGCCAAGGCACCCGCCTTAGTAACCTGTCGCTAAACGTGGCATTGGGCAAGCACGGCTTTAGGAGGGGCATAGCGATCGGTCAATTGTCATGATGTTAAATGGCAAATCTTTGAGTAGCAGCAGCGCTATAGAGAGAGATCTCTCTCTATAGCGTGCAATGAGGGCCTCTCCAACTCTTTTTCCCGGGCTGAATCAGGGCCACAGCACGTCCCTGGTGTCGTCTCCCCTTTTTGTGGTGGTCCTGGAGCCAGGCCATCACCGTGGAAAGTCTGATGATCTTGGAAGCAGCATGGGTAACAGTGTAAAGTTTGTTTGTGTTTTCTGTGTCTCCAGGCAGGAAGTTGGGCTTCACGTTTGACAACAGGAACTTCCACAACGTGTCTCTGGGTCAGGGTCAAGAGGTCGTCGCTGAGCAGGCTCTGGACCTGGCAGCCAAGGAGGGTCACTGGGTCATTCTGCAGGTGCACACACACACACACACACACACACACACACACACACACACACACACACACACACACACACACACACACACACACAATAATAATTAAAAAAAATATATATATATATATATATATATATATATATATATATATATATATATATATATACTAGACCTTAGAAAGTAACTGTAACTGCATGGTGCGTGCGTGAGAATATGTGGGAGCATCATAATGTAAGGAGCAGCCCATGGAGGAGTGTATATTTATGATGGATACAAATAATTTAACAGCAAAATTAGGTGAATAGAAGTATGAGGATGTATTTGCTCCACATAATTTTTCTATACCCGTTGGAAGATGAGACACACATCACCCGTTACAACCCATGCAGAGAGAGAGAGAGAGAGAGAGAGAGACAGAGAGAGAGAGAGAGAGACAGACATTCCTAACTGTGAGAGAGGTGTGTGTGGGCCCGGGGCTACAGATCCCATGGCCTGGAGGAACGGACCGTAACCCTGACAACAGGCTGTAAAGCTGTAGAGTGAAGAAACGCTAATAAATAGCTAGAATTTGGGGAAAATGAAATTCGGGCTCCGTCACCGTGTGTATAATGCTAATGGCCAATGCCATGTTAAATTTGAGATCAGTCGCTGAAGCGAGTGAATAGATAATACATTTTGTGACTGACTGACTGACCTCCTACTGACTGACCTCTGACTGACCTCTCTCTCTAATTATAGTATGGATATATATATATATATATATATATTCTGTTTGTTTGTTTTTTTGGACCCCAAACAATGTAGTAGGCATGATAGCAATCGTGAAATTGCATGTTTAACCCCGATAGCGCCACTATTTTTCAAACATGGCAGCCATGTTTGTTTACATTTTAACTCATTGAGTGCCTATCCCGAATTAGTTCGGGATATATTATCGCATCCCAGAGTGCCTATCCCGAACTAGTTCGGGATATTAAAAAAAAAAAAAAAAAAATTTTTTTTTGAAAAAACATTTTTTGAATTTTTTTTTTTGGACCCCATCAAATCTAGTGAACATGATTTCAATCGCGATTTTGCATGTTCCACCCCCATACAACCCCATCTAACATACAGGGCAGCCATGTTTGTTTACATAACATGTAAAACATAATGGCGATTATCTCAAGAATGCCTGAACGGATTTCCAATCGGATTTTTTTGTTTGAAAGCTTTGAACAAACTGCACAAATCCACTCCAATGCAATCCAGGATTGCATTGGATTTTTTAGAGCTCATTCTTCTCTGTTTTTTTCCCATGCATTTGAGGTGTGCAAGGTTTAATCATGGCTAAGTTGACGAAAATAAGGCTTCTAAAATGCTTGGTAGCCAATAGCTAACTTCAAGCTAACTTCATCCTCTTCCTGTACATGCACAAAGGAAAGTGTTCAGGCAAGTCATGGCTGCAGGGCTTCTGCATATACCAGCATATCTCTATGGGATTTTCTATGGCCACTGGGCGCCCTCTAGTGGTGAAAGGGGTGGCACTAAATGAGTTAAGAAAACATAATGGCTGCTAGTTCATGAATGCCTGAACGGATTTCCATTCAGATTTTTTTGTTTGAAAGCTGTGAGCAATGTGCACACACGTGGTGCATGATCTAGGCATGGACATGACATGATCAGTGCACTATGAATTACATGGAAGTCTATGGAGAGGGATCATATGGAACTTGGAAGGTATTTTCAAATGGCCGTGTATGATAACATATTCAACATGTGGTGTGTCAGAACGTCCACCTGGTGGCGCGCTGGCTGGGCTCCCTGGAGAAGCGTCTGGAGCAGCAGGGGGAGGGGCAGAGCCACCCGGCGCTGCGGGTGTTCCTGAGCGCCGAGCCGGCCTCCACGCCGGAGGGCCACATCATCCCCCAGGGCATCCTGGACAACGCCATCAAGATCACCAACGAGCCGCCCAGCGGCATCAACGCCAACCTGCACAAGGCCCTGGACAACTTCACCCAGGTGACCAGAACAAACCCATTAAACCCATTTAGAACGGGTACGTATTATTATTTTATGCTTTAACTATTGAAAAATAGCAGATCTACAAGCTCACAGCGCGGCACAGAGTGCCGTCCTGCGAGCTTGTAGATCTGCTATTTTTGAAAAATCATGAAAATTTGAATTTTGACCCGATTCTATAAGAATCCTTCTAAGATTTTTTGAAAAACCTATGTTTCTATGTCAGCAATCTGGCCAGCCATCGTCAAAGAAAAGGTCCTTTTCACTTAACTGGAGCTCAGTTAGTCTGTTCTTGAGAGACTACGATGTCAGTGGTTCTCAAACCTTTTCATGTGAAGGACCCCCAAACTGATATTTATTTGGCCACGGACCCCCATCTCAAAGTATCTAGTTCCAGGGACCACCCAGAAGCAAAATTTGAGTTACGCTTTGAAAATACATATATTCAACGATTTGCACACATTTTCACGCATTCAATAATCCTAGGCCTAAATGGGTTAATTTCAAACACTGAACCTATGCTAATAGAGTAACAAAGTCATGACGTGACTCGCTCATCCCCCGGTTCGCGGAAGTAATTTCGCTATGGAGAATAACATTGGGTCATCTTAAAATCGTCTCATAAAAGCATTGTGGTCCAAAAATAAACAAACGGTCTCCGCGATATTGTCGGGGAGGTGGCTCTGTATGGTTTATGATAGTCAGTCACTAATATTTGATACAGTCTATCTCTGGCGAAAATGTAACTGATTCGGTGACAGTAACGTTTTCTCACCATCAGTTTATTCTTCATATCCATATGAGTCAAACTGCTGAGATAAGGTGTTTATGTTTGGAACACAGTTCTTATATGACGTGATATGAAAAAAAGGTCTATGGGAATTCAGAATAGGGGGAAAACAACAGGAACCAGGTTGGATGTGTAAATGACGTCAAACTTTGCAGCTCTATATGCTCGGTGAATACAGACTTTGACTTTTTTGTGTGATTTATGTAAATTAACGCCCTACCGGGAAATAAGTGGTGACCCATAAGCTAGCGAACGGTCATTAGAGGAGTAGTTCACCCCCAAAAAGATTTTTGCTGCATTCCTACCCAAATGCATTTTGGATCTCCATCCGGAATCAATGGGCCTACAAAGAGTCTCCTCAAATTATTGGCTTAGGAATGTGACACAAACTAAAACTTTTTTTTTTTTTTATTAAACTCAAGGGGTGATGAGTAATCGATAGAACAAATGTCATTTTGGGGGTGAACTACTCCTTTAATCAAAGTCGTCGGTGGCGGCCGACGACTTTATGTTATGTTATGTTATGTTATGTTATGTTATGTTATGTTATGTTATGTTATGTTATGTTATGTTGTTATGTTATGTTATGTTATGTTATGTTATGTTATGTTATGTTATGTTATGTTGTCTTATCTTATTATCGTATTGTCACTGTCGGGCAGAAACCGCGTATCTCCAAGTTTCAGATTTGTTTTGTTTTGTCGTAAAGCAAAGCCCTCGTTCCTCATACAAGACTGTCGCACAAAACTGGTGAAAATAGCTGATCTACAAGCACACAACTAGTGAAAATAGCTGATCTACAAGCACACAACTAGTGAAAATAGCCAATATACAAGCACACAACTAGTGAAAATAGCCGATCTACAAGCACACAACGCCTAACGTGTGCTTGTAGATCGTCTATTTTCACCTTTAAATCATTTTTTATAACGATAAATGCAAAACAAACGGTTTTGGACAAGGTTTTCCACCCGACATCAACGTCGTCTCATCTCCTCCTAAGGACACCTTGGAGATGTGCTCGTGGGAGAAGGAGTTCAAGTGCATCCTGTTCTCTCTGTGCTACTTCCACGCCGTGGTGGCGGAGAGGAGGAAGTTTGGTCCTCAGGGCTGGAACCGCTCGTATCCCTTCAACACCGGAGACCTCACCATCTCTGTCAACGTGCTCTACAACTACCTGGAGGCCAACGCCAAGGTGGGGGCGTGTGTGTGTGTGTGTGTGTGTGTGTGTGTGTGTGTGTGTGTGTGTGTGTGTGTGTGTGTGTGTGTGTGTGTGTGTGTGTGTGTGTGTGTGTGTGTTAGACGTCTGTCTAAAATTGATCTAAAAGTGAATGTTTTTTAGACGTCTAAGCTTAGACTAGACATTGATTAGACGTTATTTCAACGGCTATACTGTATATAGACGGTCTACGTGTATAGACGTTTATTAGACGTCTAATCAATGTCTAATCTAAGTTTATGTCTTAATCTAAACTTTGATTTGAGTCATTTTAGAACAATTTTAGACTAATGTTTAGATGTACCTTTGTTTCCTGTTGAGATTGGCACATTTCCTGGGGCAACCTGCCAAGATCACATATGTCACACACGTCTTTCTTCTTTTTTACTCTAAAAAAAAGTGGTGCATTGGAAACTACATTGCAGTGCACATCAGGGGTGATCACTGCTTGCCTCCTGTGAATTGTTTTATTTAAGTTTTTGTTTATTTTATTTTTATTTCGTTGCTGAGTGAGGTCAGCAGACAAAGTGACATGAGTGAGAGGAAAAAACCTGGGTGAAATCTGCCAATCTCAACAGGAAACAACAGTATATTAGACGTCTAACTGCCCGAGAAATGCTCAGTGGGAAAACAACAAAAAGCATTGAAATGGTCATCAAGGATTATAGGTAAACCAAGAACCTATGATCAATAAAGTGCTTAGACTCTAAAAAAATCAATAGTCTGTGCATAGCAAATGTCCACACTATAGGATTGCCAGGTCTAGAAATGAACCTGGCATCAGTCTACATAACACTCTTATAACATTTACGTTAATTAAATCACATTTTAATCCTTGCATAAAACTGCAAGGTCATCAATAGCCTAGCTCAGCTAGACTATCTGCCATTGCTAACACAAGGCATCCACGCAGTGTGATATTGTCTGGCTATGCCAGGCTAGGTCATCAAGGCTAGGCTAGGCTAAGCGCTACGGGCCTGGGGTGGAGTCTGAAGAGGTGAGGTGTTCAGATTACGGTGGAATAACCGGCAATGCAGAGACACTTGTGTAGGTGTCTTTTTGTTGATAACCTGTTTGTTAATGTGTGTTTGTGTTTGTGTGTGTGCTCGTGTGTGCATGCATGCTTCTGTGTGTTTGTGTGTGCGTGCGTGACTGTGCGTGTGTGTGTGTGTGTGTGTGTGTGTGTGTGTGTGTGTGTGTGTGTGTGTGTGTGTGTGTGTGTGTGTGTGTGTGTGTGTGTGTGTGTGTGTGTGTGTGTGTGTGTGTGCGCGTGTGTGTGCATTTGCATGTGTGTGTGTTTGTCTTGGTGCTGGTAGCCTCAGAAACCCAGGCTTATTTTGGCGATCGGAAGAAAAAAAAGCCTGGGCGATCCCGTTAAAATCACTGTTGGAGGAAGTGTAGAATTCCGCTAACCAATCAGAGTGCAGAGGGGCGTCGCACCGAATGTGTTGACGTCATGACGCAGCAGCGTTCTCTGAGCCCTGTGCTGTGTCCGCTCCTCAAAATGTGTCCGAAAGGCAGCTATAACCAGGTTGTTTTTTTGGAAGGTTGACTAGCAAGAATTACAACTATTTGGAGACATGGCTGAACCCACCACTCCATCAAAATCCATCACGGACGTGTGGCGACTCTGTGGGGAGACGTTTAGTGAACCCAGAAGCAAACACAATTTATTCATTAAGAATAACAAGCAGGACTATGTTTTCAGTCGGCGACAAAAACCCTTTGGACAAGCTGTTGAGGGAGGGGGAGGAGGAGAGGAGCAGAGCGGGTTTGAGCCTGTTTGTTAATGTGTGTGTGTGTGTTGGCAATGTAAACGTATGTTTTCTCATGCCAATAAAGCCCTTTGAATTGAATTGAATTGTGTGTCTTGGTGCTGGTGATGAAGGTGCCCTATGATGACCTGCGCTACCTGTTCGGGGAGATCATGTACGGAGGTCACATCACAGACGACTGGGACCGCCGGCTGTGCGTCTCCTTCCTGGAGGAGTTCATCAGTCCAGACATGATGGACGGGGAGCTGTGCCTGGCCCCCGGCTTCCCCCTGCCCCCCAGCATGGACCTCAATGGATACCACCAGGTAAGGAGCTCTATCTGGCTCCCAGCATGGACCTCAATGGATACCACCAGGTAAGGAGCTCTGCCTGGACCCCAGCATGGACCTCAATGGATACCACCAGGTAAGGAGCTCTATCTGGCTCCCAGCATGGACCTCAATGGATACCACCAGGTAAGGAGCTCTGCCTGCCCCCCAACATGGACCTCAACGGATACCACCAGGTAAGGAGCTCTGCCTGGCCCCCAGCATGGACCTCAACGGATACCACCAGGTAGGGATGTGCTGGCCATTAGCCCTATTCACGGCCCGCCCACCCAGCAAATTTCTCAGCATCCCCCGGGTGCTGACATCAATTTAGAAGGGGAAACGATAACAGAAATAGCTGGACTTAAAGCCAACAAATCATTATTTCGAACGATAAAGTAAATTATAATGCTTTGTGCCTTTTACTATCATGTGTTCTTGATCATGCTAGCCTTATTTTATACTTTACTATTCGGAAATTGCATTAAATTTACGATTTCTGTGTTAACTCTATAGGCTTATAGTAGGATTTTCCCCTTCAAAACGTGACTTCAGCACCCGGGGGATGCTGAGTGGGCGGGTCGTGAATAGGGCTAATTGAGAAAAGCGGGACATCTCCCGAGCGGCCGGTTCATTCCCGGCCGGTCCAGGCCGGCCATTAGGAAAAAAATAAAAAATAAAATGTTGGCCTTCGTTCCATTGTGGGGGCTGGGCGGCCAACAAAGTAAATCGTCACTGTCGGACAGAAACCTTGTTTCTCCGAGTTTCAAATGTATACATTTTTTCGCAAAGAAAGCCCTGCTTCATCATACAAGGCCGTTGCACAAAAGTAGTGAAAACAGCAGATCTACAAGCACACAACGCGTCGCGGTGCGAGGCGTTGTGTGCTTGTAGATCGGCTGTTTTCAAGTGTACTTTTTTCTTTGATATTGGAAAGCTTAGAATTCTTTTGTTGCAATATTGTGACCGTTTTAGAAAAGCAATAAGCTGACACCTCGTATTTCCCAACGCCTCTCAGCCGGTGTATAATACCCCGGTAACCACTCGCCTCTTGTGGCTTATTGCTTTAATAACCTAATAAAGTATAATGAATGTGTTTACAGTACATAGACGAGACGCTCCCTCCAGAGTCCCCTCTGCTGTACGGCCTTCATCCCAACGCAGAGATCGGCTTCCAGACGCAGACGTCCCAGAAGCTGTTCCGCACCGTGCTGGAGATGCAGCCCCGGGACGGGGGCGCGGGACAGGGGGCGGGCTCTACCCGCGACCACAAGGTAGGGGGGCAGGGCAGGGCTAGTGGGTTCAAATCTGCCGTGGTGCATCTGGTTGTGTCGGCAGTCTAAAGCAGTGTTTCTCAATCTTTTTTGGCTTGAGTACCCCCTTTCCCTGATTTCTGAATCCAAGTACCCCCTTTTAGTCTACTTGCCAGCCCATAGAGCCCCATTGTGAACCCGGACATATTGAGTACACCAAGGTTTTATGTTATAAATGTTGAGTAAGGGTCCCCAGCATGTAGAAACTGCCGGATGCTAACTTGCATATGTTGAGCAATTTTCATAATTTGCATAATTCGATTTATTTAGCATAATCCCCCATAATAATGGATAATATGTCAAAAACTGATTGGCCGATTTGAACAATATTGGAGTGGTTTTGGGGGTTATTGAGGATGCTGAATCCATTTTCTAAATTCAAAATGGCCGTTTTAAACCGGAAATGGCCTTATACCAACTTAAAGTGGGGTGATTTTGATACTTTTTTATGTTGTATATGGCCATTTCCGGTTTAAAACGGCCATTTTGAATTTAGAAAATGTCAGAAATGCATTCAGCATCCTCAATAACCCCCAAATCCACTCCAATATTGTTCAAATCAGCCAATCAGTTTTTGACATATTATCCATTATTATGGGGGATTATGCTAAATAAATCGAATTATGCAAATTATGAAAATTGCTCAACATATGCAAGTTAGCATCCGGCAGTTTCTAAATGCTGGGAACCCATACTCAACATTTCTAACATAAAACCTTATTGTACTCAATATGCCAGGGTTCAGGTTCTGGCAAGTGGACTATTTACCCGTCAAAAAAAAGAAAAAAAAAAAAAAAACGTTTTGCTCATAAAATTGCAATTAAGCAATAAATAGTGGTAGGGGCTATATGAAGCTATGATAACCGCCCATTTCAAGAATTTAAAATCACAAATAAGAAATGGAGTTTAAAACGGTGCCTCCTGAGCACTGAGCAGATTTCTTCAGTCCTGTTTTCATGTCAATAACATTAAAACTTTCATCCCAGGTGCCTGGTACTATGCAATTTGGGGTAGCAACTACCAGGCTCATCAAGTCTCTCCATGTGTCATAATTAAACATAAGAGTAAATGTTTTTCCCCTCCTAAATCAATGGTTTTTAATTATTTTCTTTTGTGGGGGGGCATTTTCGAGTACCCCCTGCAGTACTTCCACATACCCCTAGGGCTACACGTACCCCCATTTGAGAAACACTGGTCTAAAGGAACACAATTGGCACTAGTTGTGTTATACCGATTGATTCATAATCCAACTATAAATTAGCCAACTCTGTGTGTGTGTGTGTGCGTGTGCGTGTGCGTGTGTGCGCGTGTGCGTGTGTGTGTGTGTGCTGACGTCATCCAATGGGAAAACCCTTGACAAAACATCAGTGACGACTGATATAAACGTAAAGGCTGATGTCATAATATTGAGGCATACAGTATATATACTGTAAGTGCTATGCCCGTAGAATAGCATATGCCAGGTGGGCATAGATGGCATAAATCCTATAAGCTTGAGGATTGGTGGATTGATTAGCTTCACATGACACTCTGACCAGACTATAAGTGGTCCAATTTCCATGGTTGGTCAGGTTTCACTTAATATACTAGACCAGGTCAACC
This sequence comes from Nannobrachium achirus, assembly GCF_963921795.1. Taxonomy (NCBI): domain Eukaryota; kingdom Metazoa; phylum Chordata; class Actinopteri; order Myctophiformes; family Myctophidae; genus Nannobrachium; species Nannobrachium achirus. The sequence goes on from NC_137814.1 coordinate 6,632,098, forward strand.
TGGTTGTGCCAGACCCCCTGTCTGTCATCATCATTTATGACATCATGCCTTTTGTAGGCATGTCATCATCATGTCATCATCATATATACCCTTTATATAGAAAAGGGACAGACCGACATTTGCTTATGTAGGCCTACCTACCCATTTCATGGGTCTGGCAAAAACGGTAGTAGCAAACCTCTAGTCTAACTATAAATTAACCAAATGTCCGTCCGTCATCCAATGGGAAAACCCTTGAAATAACACAGAGTGGCGTCATCAACTGGGTGATGACGTCACCATCAACAGCCAATGAGGGACCAGCATTCTTGGTGACGTTGCCATCAACAAGTGCGACCTGCTCTGCAGGTGGACAAGTAGGCCACATGAGCCATACATAAATTAGCCAAACCTATATATGTAATCAGAGCTTAAAGGTGATGTCATAATATCGAGGCATGTATAAGGGCAACGAGAGGGGCCGTCTATGCCCGAAGCCAATCAGAAGGGCATAAACGGGCATATGTACAATAAGCTTGAGGGTTGGTGGATTGGTGAGCATCACATGACATGTCAGCCAACCAGACTATAAATGGGCCAATCTCCATGATTGGTCAAGTTTCACGTGACATCATAATATCTTACTATAAAATGGGAGGAGCGGGCGCAAACCTCTAGTAATATAATATTTAATATTAATAACTAGAAAGACGCAATTGGAAATTGTGAGTGTGGTTGCTGACGGGTTTCTTACTATATTCTACAGTAGGCTAGCTGTCATGTGAAGCTCCACCAATTGATTCCCTACTGATTCCCACTCCCATTGATTCCCTACTGATTCCCACTCCCATTGATTCCCTACTGATTCCCACTCCCATTGATTCCCTACTGATTCCCACTCCCATTGATTCCCTACTGATTCCCACTCCCATTGATTCCCTACTGATTCCCACTCCCATTGATTCCCTACTGATTCCCACTCCCATTGATTCCCTAATCCCTACTGATTCCCACTCCCATTGATTCCCTAATCCCTATTGATTCCCACTCCCATTGATTCCCTAAATCCCTACTGATTCCCACTCCCATTGATTCCCTACTGATTCCCACTCCCATTGATTCCCTACTGATTCCCACTCCCATTGATTCCCTACTGATTCCCACTCCCATTGATTCCCTAATCCCTACTGATTCCCACTCCCATTGATTCCCTACTGATTCCCACTCCCATTGATTCCCTACTGATTCCCACTCCCATTGATTCCCTAATCCCTACTGATTCCCACTCCCATTGATTCCCTACTGATTCCCACTCCCATTGATTCCCTACTGATTCCCACTCCCATTGATTCCCTATTGATTCCCACTCCTATTGATTCCCTACTGATTCCCTATCCCGGACAGAAGTCTGTCTGTCTGTCAATTTCCAACGGCAGTGGAAAAGTTACCCTAGAAATAGATAAAGTTTCCCTAGGACTATAATGTGTTGCAACCACACTAATAATAACCAGAAAGATCAAAGATGCAATTGGAAATTGCAAGTGTGTTTGCCGTGAAACAAATTTTGCAAATGAATTTTGTCTTTCAAACCGATTCAAGTCTTATTATTAGCACATTTCTCATAATAGTTTTTGCTGTAATGTCATCATTAGCTATTCCATATAATGATGTCATCAAGGAATGACAACACAAAATTGTCATCACATCCAATATGATTGTCCTTTTAAACGTTTTTATTGTACAACACGATGTCCTTCAACACATTTTAGCAAGAAGTTGCCCTACCTTCTAACAACCTCTATTGTAAATTAGTTGAACTGATTCGCAGTGGTGCTGGTGTGAAAATGATTTGCTGGACGACACATTTGAAAGGAGGACCTAAGAATTCCTACCATGCTGCTGTGGTAGTCGAACACAAGCTGTACTTATTTGGAGTGACCACCAACTACTGGAACAATGGTGATCGTTTTGAAGTCCACATCTTCAACACAGTGTCTTTGCGTTGGATGAAGTTGCCCCCTGTGACAAATGGAAGAGGACAAAGTCCAATTGAGGTTCCCTCTGGGAGCTATGGCCACACAGCTGTGCTGGTAGAAGACAATGTCTACATCTGTTATCCTTACTGCAATGTGCTTTATGGCTTTGATGTTGACACCCACAGCTGGTTCAAACCCAATATTTCTGGGACTATTCCAGGATCAAGGTACCACCACTCAGCCTGTGTCCTGGAGAAGGTGGTGTATGTGTATGGAGGATACAAGCAGCTGACAACGGGATGTTTGACATGTAATGACATGTACAAGTTGGACACCAGCACAATGGTCTGGTCTTTAATCAACACCGGAGGAACTCCACCAGATGGTTCAGCATGTCACTCGGCCACCATCTTTGGAACAAAGATGTTTGTATTTGGGGGCTGGAGGGACTGGGACAAATACCACAGCATCAGAGTGTTTGACACAGAGACCAACTGCTGGTTGAGCATTCCTTCTGGACACCTTCTGCCAGAAAAACGCAGTGGTCATTCAGCTTTTTTCTACAATGGAGAGTTGTATATATTTGGTGGCTGCATCAGGAACCAGTTCTTCAATGATCTGTGGAAATTCAGTCCAGAGACCTTTTCTTGGAAGCAGGTTGAGCCCAAGGGGAAAGACCCCTGTAGGATGCATGGGATGTGCTGTTGCATGGTGGGAGATCGTATCATCATCTTCGGAGGACTCAAAGCAGGCAGAGAAGGAGTTAATGACCTGTACATCTTAGATTTACATCCTACTTTGAAGACATTATGCAAGCTATCAGTTATGCATTATGGCCAGGTGCAGTCTGAACTCCCACATGACATCAAGTGGGAACTGGCAAGTGGCAACCATGACTACCAACAGCAACAGAAATAAATAACATAGCTCATATCGCACGCAAGCGCGAGCTCACACACGTGCACGTGCGTACGCACAAGCACAGTGAGCCCATTAAAATCAAACAATGAATACACAAACAAACAAACAAACCAACAAACCGGTTCCAAGCCTAGCAAAAGATAACTAGAAATACTGTCCCTACGAAACAGTGTGGGCTCGCATGGAACACCATGTATGGGCACAGAGATCTACCCTTTGGCTGCACCTCATTGGCTAAGGGCCCTGCCTTTGTACTGTCGGTAATTTTTTTTGAGGAGAATAACCTTGGTCTATAAAGTTTTGGTATAACATACTGATATAACATACTGGTCTCGAGCCCACGTGTTGTTGTTATATCAGGTCGCACTTGTTGGTGGTGATGTCGCCAAGAACGCTGCTCCTATTTTTTCACATTGTCCCATTCAAGTCAATGGAGAAGATTTTACCATAATTCATGAATAAATTAATATAAATTATTATATATAACGTATCTCTTGGCCTAATTCACCCAGACGAGTCCCGATGAAGCCGGTTGATTTGACATATGGCCAAAGTGTGTGCCACCAAAACTGTAGGAGCCTAGGAGGAGTAGTGCTGCAAAATGACGTTTATCAGAGATTGGGGACAATATGATGATGATGATTACACACTGGAAATATTACTTTTTTAAAGGTTTCTCTGCCAATTGACACCTTCTTTTCTCTTCTTTGTTCGTGTACAATGGCAGAAGCATTGTACAAAAATCTATTATACAATAATAATATATATATATTTTTTGTAGACAGAGCTGGTGCAACATGGTCAGTGGTTATAATCATTAATCATGTGTAACAAGTTGAACAGGGCAAAGGCAAAAACATGTATACCTGAAAAGATGTAATGGAGCAGAATAAAACACATCAGAGGTAATACAACAGAAGATAAAAAGGACAGCATAGAATAAGAGATAGAGGTTTGCGCCCGCTTCGCCCGTTTCATAGTAGGGGTGGGCGATATGGAAAAATACAATATCACAATATTTTCCCAAGCTGTATCACGATACACGATTTTATCACGATTCTTTTTCACGTTGGTTTTTATGGTTATTTTTAAGTTACTAAACTAGACTCTCTGGGTTCCTTTTGGGAGGTCTAAATTGAAATTTACAAGTATGTAACTCTAACAGAGTTTAATTAATTGTCAGAGTTAAGTGGAGACCTTGACATTTTAAAGTTTGAGAACTACTGATTTAGACTAAAATGCAGGTTTAAATTGAATTCTGCAATGAATCTCTGTATGAACGATCAAACAGGATTTTTTACAAGGCTCCCTCAATTGTATCACGATATACATACGATACCTCTGAAAAGGCATATCGTGGAGGCATTGTATCGTCTCAGCGATAATTATCACCATATCGCCCACCCCATTTCATAGTGAAGTGAAACCTGACCAATCATGGAAATTGGCCCACTGAAGAGCATATCACCTCACCACGGTGTAGTTTTCTAGCTACGTGGTGAGGTGATATGCTCTTCACCCTGGACTCTGATTAGTGTGTTAGTGTGGTTGCCTGACATGGCAACACATTATAGTTCTAGGGAAACTTTATAGACTTATAGGGTAACTGTTTATAGACTGTTTATAGACTTCTAGAGTCTGCCATTGGAAATGGCAGGGATAGGGAATCAATTGGTCGAGCTTCACATGACAGTTAGCTTATTGTAGAACATAGTCTAGCAACCGTCAGCAACCACACTCGCAATTTCAAATTGCATCTTCATAGTTAGACTTATAGTTAGATAGACACACGGTTAGGTTTTGTCATAAACGTTGAGTCAAAATGCCCTTTGGCAATTCATTATTATATACAGTGCAAGGTTTAAACTAATCTGCCTCAACCCAGTTCTCTTTTGCCCAATCAGGTAAAGGTGTACAATATTCAAAATCTGGCCCCTTGTATCGTAAGGCATGGAGATACATGATGAGATCCTTCTCTGTGGGGTCTGGTCGTACAATCTTACATTCACTACACAGACCATCTCGGGTTGCCTGAGGTTTCTGCTGGCAGGAGTCAGTTGAGTCACTAAAGGTGGCTTTCTCGTTTGGAGAGTTTTCTCCAGTCTTGTCAGTCTCATAAGCCGCATCCACTGTGCCAGTGCTCCCGTCCTCCTCTATAATACCAACCGCATCATCTGGTAGATTGAGCAGATACAGGCTTTCCTTGGAGCGGTGTTCCTCCACCAGAGCTTTCAACACCTCCTCATCACTCCTCCCCAATAGGCCACCTTTGCCATAGACAGGATCTCTGAGGATGGGGAAGCCCAGATATTGAAGATGGACCCGAATCTGGTGTGTGCGGCCGGTGAGGGGCAGGCAGCGGACCACACTGGTGCTTCCGTTGAAGCTGAGCCTCTGGAAGACGGTTCGACAATCCTTGCCCTTGGGGTCGACCCGACAGAGACCCACCTTGAAGGAGACCACCAGGATGGGTTCCTCGCAGACCAGCTCATCCTCAGGAAACTCCCCTGACACTCGACAGACATACTCCTTTTCCATCCGCCTTTCTCTCATCAACTGGTGCAGTTTCTTGGATACTTCTAGTGTCCGGGCAAACAGCAACACCCCGGAGGTGAGCCTGTCCAATCTGTGAACCGTATGGAGCTCAGAGATTCCCTGTTGCTTCCCCAGAATGAACATCACGGTGTTGTGGCAAAAACGACCACAGGGGTGGACCGGTATGGAGGCCGGCTTGTTAACCACAAGCACCTCCCCGTCGTCTATCAGAACCTCCAGAGGCCTGCCGACCACCGGCGGTTCATGGCGATGCACCGTACTCCTTATTTGGTCACTGTTCCTGAGCACAACGGACAGGTCGTCTATGGGAGTCTCGTTCAGTCTGATGCGTCCCTCCTTTGCAGCCCTCCGATAATAATCTATAGACTCTGCTCTAAACTCACTCTTGAAGACCTCAAGGAGAGTCTTTCCAATCCAGCGGCCTTTACAATAGGTCTTAAAGTCAAAGTAATAAGGGTGCACTTTGCGGAGACCGCCCTCAAAGTAGTAGGACGTCTCGTCAAAATGTTCCTGGCTGAAGCCGACGCCTTGGTTCCGTTTCTGGGGAGGCGGGATGTATCTCTCGCCGGGACAGAGCTTCTTGCCTCCCCTCCCTCTCCGTCGTTTCCCTCGGCCGCCCGGTTCTGGTTCGTCGGTCTCGTCATTTTTGCGATTAGTCACTCCTGTCGTCACCTTGTTGACTGCGGTGGTCGCTGCGCTGCTGTCTGCTAACGCTCCATCCATGGTTACATCACCAGAGTATTATTGTTGCTGCTGCCTTGTTCTTATGCCGTGAATGATGCGTTTTAAATTGTTTTTAAAACAAACACTTCGCTGCGTCATGATGACGTCAATTAACGGGGGTGATGATGACATCATCATCATCCTCAACAGCCAATGAGGGACCAGCATTCTTGGTGACGTCAACAAGTGCAACCTGATTGCGACCGAAGGTCGCAGTATACCATGAGAAATGTTGTAGCTTGTCTCTGTCGGTCTGTCTGTTCAGTCAGTCCGTCAGTCAGTCCAGACACATTTTTACAGTCTATTGGTTCCCTTGTCACTGTGACGTCACTCTGAAATCATCCTCTGATGTCACTGTGACCTCACACTCTGGCTTGATGTGCCTTCTATGCCCATATATTTTATGCCCACATATAGTCGACAATGTCATGTCAGAACATGCCCATATATGGGCATTCCCAGATCACACTTGCAAATTAATTACATCCTTGTCCGTGTTATGCCCATATATGGAGAACCCTGTCCCAGTGTCATCAATATTAAGGGCATATCTGGGAATGTCGCCCTGAGGCGTCTTAATAGTATAAAAAATCACACCGAATGTGAAGTGAGCGGTGGTCATGCTTGCATAACGTCTTCAATTGGTAATTGGTGATGTAATACAGGCTACACACACGCACATTGCTATGGCAAAACGCTGAGGAAAACACATTGCTATGGCAAAGCTCTGAGGAAAGTGGCTACAGATAGGTCTAGGGTGTACAGAGAATTTGAGCAAGACAATAGAAACTCCCAATCATCCAAACTTCCAAACCTCATTTCATCTCATTCATGTCTCATATGGACCTCATGTCATTCATGTCTCATTTGGACCTCATCTCCAGTCATTCATGTCCCATGGACCTCCAGGTGCTCGCTGTCCTAGAGGAGATCGTGGAGAAACTCCCAGAGCCGTTCAACATGGCAGAGCTGCTGGGGAAGGCGGAGGAAAGGACTCCCTACCAGGTGGTGGCGCTGCAGGAGTGCGAGCGCATGAACCTGCTGACGCAGGAGATGCGGCGCTCGCTGCGTGAACTCAGCCTGGGTCTCAAGGTGAGTTGTTGCTTTTGTCGACTAAAACTATGATGAAGAATCTTCGTCGACTACCTTTTTTCTCTGACGAGAACGAAATAAGAACAAAATACAAACTAAGCATAACTAAAAATATTTTTCAAAATGTGTGCGTAATCGCATATTTCCGCACAAACTACCTATTCCCGCATATTCCGCATATTTCAAGTTTTTCACATATTTTGCAACTAAAAATATATTACATATTTCAGAGCATTCCGCAAATTTCACAACTTCCTGCAATTTCACAGCATAAAATCACAAAAAAGAACCCCGCATATCTCATCTCATAATTAAAGGGGAAGACCATCCATTTTCAATATTGAAATATGTCATTAATATACCTTAGAGGAGTTGTGTGGAAATAGAAAAAAAGTTCCCCCCTTTCTGTGTTGCCTAGAACTGGAGGATTGATTTTGGTGTTTGTATTGTAAAGTACAATGTGTGATGTCATCAAGTTGTACTTTACAATACAAACCCCAAAATCAATCCTCCAGTTCTAGGCAACACAGAAGAGGGGGAACTTTTTTTCTATTTCCACACAACTCCTCTAAGGTATATTAATGACACAGTTCAATATTGAAAAGGTGGTCTTCCCCTTTAAGGACTTTTGCCTGCATTTTAGGTTTAAATCAGTGGTTCTCAACCTGTGGGTCGGGACCCCCAGGGGGGGTCTCCAAATAACTTTGGGGGTCCCCAGATAATTAACTTAATGTGCAACATTGTTTTCTCCCTCAACAGTAAACAAACCAACATAAAGTTTAAGTGTATAGAGGGTATATGCACATTTCTAAAGTGACAATTTAAGTCAATTTACCTCTAAAATGACAAATTAAACATTGGCCAAATTGTCAAACATTAGAGGCAGAAATTGTGAAAATATCCGATCTACATGATCACAACGCCTCTTGTGTTGCGATCTGCTATTTTCACAATTGAACCGTTTTGTACAAAATGTAATGCCTCAACTCTTAGTACTCGTCAGGGTGGGTGGGGGTCCCCAGTTAAAATATGATTTTTTGGGTGAGGTCCCCAGTTAAAATATGATTTTTTGGGTGAGGTCCCCAGTTAAAATATGATTTTTTGGGTGAGGTCCCCAGTTAAAATATGATTTTTTGGGTGAGGTCCCCAGTTAAAATATGATTTTTTGGGTGAGGTCCCCAGTTAAAATATGATTTTTTGGGTGAGGTCCCCAGTTAAAATATGATTTTTTGGGTGAGGTCCCCAGTTAAAATATGATTTTTTGGGTGAGGTCCCCAGTTAAAATATGATTTTTTGGGTGAGGTCCCCAGTTAAAATATGATTTTTTGGGGGTTTGCAGCCTGAAAAGGTTGAGAGCCACTGCTGTAAATAATGTGTGATGGTTCCTATGCCCCAGGGGGAGCTGACGATGAGCGCCGACATGGAGAGCCTCCAGAACGCCATGTTCCTGGACCTGGTCCCGGCGGGCTGGTCCAGACTGGCCTACCCCTCCATGCTGGGTCTGCTGCTGTGGTTCTCTGACCTGCTGGGCCGTGTCAGGGAGCTGGAGGCCTGGACGATGGACTTCTGTCTGCCCTCCGCCGTGTGGCTGACCGGCTTCTTCAACCCGCAGTCCTTCCTCACCGCCATCATGCAGACCACGGCTAGGAGGTACACCACGTGATGATGATGATAATAATAACTAGAAAGGTGCAATTCTGGGAAATTGAGACGTCACTCAACACGCTCAACCTAGCAACACTGTGGTTAGCTGCTTAGCTTTAGCGCCAGCTAAAGCTGGCCTAGTAGGTTCTGTTTCTACCCCGTTTTCTGCCGCTCTGCAAAAAGAAAACTGACAATCTGCAAGCTACGTCGCACAAACGCAACGTGGAGCTGCTACTGTCGCGATAATGGCGTTGGGGTTATAACATGATGGGATTGTTTTGACAGGAACGAGTGGCCATTGGACAGGATGTGTCTTCAGTGTGACGTCACCAAGAAGAGTCGTGAAGACGTCACGTCTCCTCCTCGAGAAGGAGCTCTGCTGTATGGACTCTTTATGGAGGGTGCGCGCTGGGACTCACAGGTGATTGGTTCACACTATACTCACTGTGATTGGCTCACACTATCCTCACTGTGATTGCATAATCACTATCCTAATTGATTTTCAGACCGGCATGATCATGGACGCCCGCCTGAAGGAGTTAACCCCGTCCATGCCCGTCATGCTGGTCAGGGCCGTTCCCGTGGACAAACAGGAAGTGAGGAACGTGTACCGCTGTCCCGTCTACAAGACCCGCGAGAGAGGTCCCACCTACGTCTGGACCTTCAACCTGAAGACCAAGGAGAAGCCGTCCAAGTGGACCTTAGCCGGGGTGGCGCTGCTGCTGCAGAGCTAACTTTGCTACTGTTTAGCACTTAGCTACAGAGCTAACTGCGCTACTGCATAGCAGTTAGCTACAGAGCTAACTGCGCTACTGCATAGCAGTTAGCTACAGAGCTAACTGCGCTACTGTATAGCAGTTAGCTACAGAGCTAACTGCGCTACTGTATAGCAGTTAGCTACAGAGCTAAGTTTCATACAGGGATAGCTCTAGTGCTGTACAATAGAGCAGTGATTCTCAACCTTTTCAGGCCGCGATATTTTAACTGGGGACACCCCCACCCTGACGAGCACTAAGAATTAAGGCAATACATTTTGTTTAACATGGTTCTAGAATCTATTCTAGAATCGCGTTGCGTGAGCATGCAATTCTGCTATTTTCACAATGTCTGCCTATAATATTTGACAATTTGGCCAATGTTTCATTTGTCATATTAGAGGTATTACCCTCTATATACTTAAACTTTATGTTGGTTTGTTTACTGTTGAGTGAGAAAACAATCTTGCACAATAAGTTAATCCTATGAGGACCCCACACAATAGTTTGGGGACCCCCCTTGGTTGAGAACCACTGCATTAGAGCACCAAAGTCTGACTAATGCTTGATCAACAGTTTTGTTTTTATGTTGTTTTTTCATTCAGAATGCTCATACTGTAGACGTGTTTACTATTCGCGGCATATAAGAACTGTGTTCCAAAAATAAGAAAGAATTAAGAAAACGCCAACATTACCACCGTTGTAATTAAATACATTTTCTGTATCGATTATGAGGGAATGACTATATCGTAAACGATACAGAGCCACCTCCCCGTCAACATTGCCGGACAGTTTGTTTATTCTTTGGACCACAATTCTTATATCAGACGGTTCTAAGACGACCCAATGTTATTCTCCATGGAGAAATGGCTTTTGTGACGCCAGGAGTTCACTTTGAAGCAGAGATAGCTTTATTTACTGCACAATGAAAAAGGCCAAAGTCTGTTAAGTCTTCCACAGCTAATGAATGTTTAACCACTTAAAGAGGTGGTGCCATTGTTTTGTACTTTTTCTGTTTTGTATGTGTCTATGGAGTTATAATTACTCTAATATACCCCCAGGTGTGGTTATAATAAGCATTATGTCTTCCCTGTGTATGTTCGGTTACTAGCTGAAAGCTGAGTCAAAAGGCCCAGTTGAAATATACCGATATAATGACATCATAATATCATCCCCTCCTTGTTTTACCATTCAACTGCAGCTGTGGGTGTGGCTAACTTCAGCTGGGTCACCACCCACCTGACAACCAGGCATACTTAATGAGCATGTGGGTGTGGCCACATAAAAACATAATTTTAACACTTTCTGTATAGACCTTTGTTGAATACAGGTGAAACAGGTGGGGGGGATCACAGCATCTTTAAACCCTATATGGTGCGTTCTTTGTCAGCCATTAAGTCTCTTAACCAAAGACGGCAGATCTGCAAGCTCACAGCGCGTCACGATACCAGCTGCTCCAACACTTGACTGAGTGTGTAGTCTGTTTCTATGTCTGTCCATATACTGTTGTTTCCTGTTGAGATTGGCACCTTTCCTGCAGCAACCTACCCAGATTACACATGTCACACAAGTCTTTTTTTCTTTTTTACTCTCTAAAAAGCAGCGCATTTGAAACTACGTTGCAGTGAACATCATGGGGTGATCACTGCTTGACCCCTTTGAATTGTTTTCTTTTTCTTTTTGTTTATTTTATTTTTATTTTGTTGCCGAGTGAGGTCAGCAGACAAAGTGACGTGAGTGAGATGAAAAAACCTGGGGGAAATCTGCCAATCTCAACAGGAAACAACGGTATATGTACAGTATGTATTGCACAGCCTCAACAGCTGCAATACCGCTGGGTGACCTACCCTCAAGTGGCGCTGTTGAGCAGCCTAAGGCACCGCTCACTCCAACTGGGTGGGATTTTTTAAAACCGTTCAATGAAATGCTCAAAATCAGTTGACTGCTTGAATCGAAGCGCTCCTATTCTGAGGGGAACATTTGGTGAAAAAAGCAGATCTATAAGCTTTATAGACAAGTCTTGTTGCGAGGCGAGGCACTTCAAGCTCAGCAATGAATGTTTAAATTGATCTAACGTTATAAATTGTTAGATTAATAATTAATAGCGCCATTTTCTTATTATTTTTTTCAGGGGCACGGTGGCGCAGTGGTTAGCGCTTCGCCTCACAGCTAGAAGGTCCTGGGTTAGATTCCCGCCGGGGGACGCTGTGGGTGCTGGGGGTGTGTTTCTCCCTCCGCATCATCAGCGCCCACACCCTAGGTGGGGTCGGCGATAGGGCCTTTCTGTGTGGAGTATGCATGTTCTCCCCGTGTCTCCTAGGGTTGATACCCTCACAAAAACATGCAGTAATCCTGGTCTCAATAATGCCTCCCCCTGGCCAGCCGGGGCGCTTGATGGAGGGGAAAGGAACTGGTTGGAATAACGTGTTCCTTCCACGCGCTACGTCCATCCTGGGGAAATCCCCCCTGTCAGGTGAAAAGAAACAACTTGGACTACTCATGCATTGAAGGAAGCATGAGGTCAGTCCGTTGTCTCCCCAGGCGCGGCAGAGGGAGAGCAGAGCCCAGGATTACATAGGCAATTGGCACTGGGTGAAAATGGGTTGCAAAATCGTGGGATAAAAAAAAAAAAAAAAAAATAGCACCATTTTCTGAGAAACTATTGTGCAATTTATGCACAATAGAAAATCAAGTTGCACAGACATGGTGGTGGGTTATGTATTTTATTATATACATTATGGGACAAGTACTACCTGCACACACAAAGTTCAGTTTTTTATTTTTCTCCTTCTGTTTCAAATGTTCTTATTGTTACCCTGTTAAACAAAACATTTTAAAAGTAAAGATTTATCTTACTATTTCAGATGCATTCTGGTTTCATTTCAATTTACTGTGTACAGTTATTGGTGCCCTCGGCTATCTTCCAACATGTAAGGCATTTAAACATCTGAACGAGAGAGAGAACGTTTTGAAGCAGAGAGAGACTGATATTGCTTCGGCACCCTCACCAATGCAAGCAGTGCATAGCATACCACCGAATATTGGAAGTTGAGATGTCATGAGTTGGAAATGGGGGGAAAAAAAGCTCAGTGTGCAAAGGAGCATGAGCCGAGCAGTGCACATGTTGTGCAGATGCATATTTCTTGCAGGCTTCCAAAGCCAGCATAAAATGGTTGTTGAGTGGGAACCAGATGTCTGCTCACAGAGACCAGGCGAGGAGGAAGAAATTACTACAGGGGAGCAAAGAATGAGGCAGCATAAAGTACTGTAGTGTTAGTGTACACCCTAGAAGACAGCACAGTCTGCAGTTGGCCAGGCTCAAGGACAGAAAATATTCACAGGAAACGATGCATTTACAATGTGGTGTTAAGACCACTAAAAGTGTATTTGTCTTAGAGACAAATGATATTACAAAGTGCACTTGATTTATTTGTATCCTGTTTAGTGACTACAGGAACAAGTAGTCAGAGCGTTTCGGGCAAAAATCGTGCACTTTACGATAGAAGCATGACACACAGTTAGAACATGCCATATGGAACATCTTTGGCCATAGGGCCATCGCAGATTTGTCTTGGGAAACTTGTGGGAGCCAATCAAAGTTGGGCTCTTATAGACTTTACTATACAGTAAAATAATACAAAAAAGAAATATGCTTTAAGTAGCAAGTGAGGAGTCAAACTAGGTGTTTTTTCGGGATTCTGAATCCAATGCAAGCATTTGTTTTGCACGAAAAACATTCCTTTCCGAGAAACGGACCCCACAAAACTGTGAAAAGTGATGACTCATCACTAAACGATGGTTTTAAGGGGGCCGTTTTTAGCCCAAGGAATGTTTTTCATGACATGCACATTACATGACGATTTAAAAAAACAGCAAACAAATCAATATTAGCAAAAAATACCATGGGAAACTGGGAATACATAGCCGAATAGGGCCAAAACTGAAGTGACCCGCCCCCAGGAAATAGGGGAGGGGTCGGAAAATTTGACCCCGTCATTTTCTGATAGTTTGAACACTATAGAACCAAAATCTGCAGAAAAATCTATTTTGGCACAAAAATCCTACGGGAGCTGTATTTTGGACATAGCAGACCACACTATAACCCCAGAAACCAAAACAATCCATCCAGAAGTTGACTGTGCAAAGACCTCAACACCCAAGTGATAATCCCTGTTATAGTAGGGGGAATTAAGTGCAAAATCGTTACGCGGCGGATAAAAGCATGAAATTTGATACAGAGGTCCCTTGGGTCATCCAAAAACATCCTAGAAGGGGTGCCCAAAAAAATCTCATACAGGAAGTGAGTTATGGACAAAATTCAAAATGGCCACTTAAACTGTTGACCGTTGACTCAAAAGACACCAAAAGAATCTCCAAAAAGCATAAGATTTGTCACACATGTCCCTTGGGTCATCCTAAAACATCCTAGAAGGGGTACCCAAAAAAATCTTAAACAGGAAGTGAGTTATGGACAAAAGCCAAAATGGACGCTTAAACTGTTGACCGTTGACTCAAAAGACACCAAAAGAATCTCCAAAAAGCATAACATTTGGCACACATGTCCCTTGGGTCATCCTAAAACATCCTAGAAGTGTGCCCAAAAGAATTTAATCAGGAAGTGAGTTATGGACAAAAGTCAAAATGGCCGCTTAAACTGTTGACCGCTGACTCAAAAGACACCAAAAGAATCTCCAAAAAACCTATAGGATCTCATAGACACGTACACTTTGGCACATGTATCCCTTGGGTCATCCTAAGACATCCTAGAAGGGGTGCCCAAAGAAATCTGAAACAGGATGTTAGTTATTGCCTAATTTACAGTATTGACTTATTTTACTCTCTGCATTTCTATTTTGCACTCTTCTTGCTTATTTTGGTCTATCTTTTCTTCACTCTATATTTTCTTCTAGATCATTACTGTTTTTTTGTGATTAGTGTTCAGTAACTATTCATGTGTGCCATTTCATAATGACCAGCAGCACATTGACATAATGCTGTGCAAGGTAACCCAGCATCCCAGCATCTACACTTTCTTGAACAGAGGGGCTACTGCTCGATTTGAATGTTGTAGCAGTGCAGCCTGTGTGGGAGGAATGGTTTCCATTGAGAGACAATTATGAGCAAACAGGTCCTCCCAGTTTCATAATAGCGATTTTAAGCTTTTGACGGCTACGGCAGATGAAAACGGTAACCGGAAATGATCATTGCTCGATAGATAAACCTGTCGCCGTCGCGGCCGTCTCTACAACGCCAGAAGCCCCCTTCCCTTGTAGTGGCTGGAACGTCTGCTGCCTGTATGTATCACCATGGGAACCAAAGAGTTCTTTTTTTTTGGGGGTTTTTTTATTTGCACATTTTTAAAACATATGAAATAAAACATAGAAACAAACAAAAATAATACGTTATAAAGAAATAAACAAGTACAAAATCAAAACAAGATGTGCCGGAAAGGCCAAAGAAAAAAAAACCCAAAGGGCTTGTCGAGTGGCCTTCCTAAAAGCTATCCTTCAAGCTTAGAATCATGTTTATAAATAAGAATAAGAGATAATAATAATAATAAGTATAGCTATATAGCTATATATTCTGCATTTAGTCGTCTACTATAAAGACTACTATTATCCGTAACACTTAAGTAGGAGATAAATAAATAGGAATGGTACATATAACGTACTGTATAACATACACCCAACATACCGATATCCACATACAACAAGAGTTCAGTAAAAGAGGTGGGACCCCGTCGCCGATGGCTGTTCGCTTAAAGATTTTGACTGCTACGGCGATTACGTCATAGCAGCCGTTGTCCCGCCTCACGTTGCGGTTGTAGAAACGGGTTGCTTAAACTGCCTAATGTCCGTTGTCTTGTCATACAGAACACAGTTGTATATTTCAAGCACTGTAACACTGTTTGATTCTTGGCTAAGCATTTCAAAAGGATTAACCATACAATAAATAACCCCTTCTGGGATAATAAGCAGTACTCAATATGTACCAACTTATAGGCTTTTATGAAGTCCCTTTATAATAATGATGATAATGATAGCTCAAATGTATATAGCTATTTTCTAAATACCCAAAGTCGCTTTACATAGGGAAAGGAAGGAACCAACTTTGTGTTATTTTGGGTCAACTGCTTTAGGTGGTCATTTTCCATTTTGTTTAGCCGTTTCAGATTATTTTGGGCACCCATTCTAGAATGTCTTAGGATGCTTTTGTATGCTTTTATGAGATTCTTTAGTTGTCTTTTGAGTCAATCGCCAATACTGTAGGTGGCCATTTTCAATTTAGTCAGTAAGTTCCTGTTTCAGATTTATTTGGGCACCCCTTCTAGGATGTCTTAGGATGACCCAAGGGACATGTGTGCCAAATACTATGCTTTTTGGAGATTAATGTTGTGTATTTTGAGTCAGTCAACAGTTTAAGCGGCCATTTTGACTTTTGTCCATAACTCACTTCCTGTTTATGATTTTTTGGGGCACCCCTTCTAGGATGTTTTAGGATGACCCAAGGGACATGTGTGCCAAATCTTATGCTTTTTGGAGATTCTTTTGATGTCTTTTGAGTCAACAGTCAACAGTTTAGGCGGCCATTTTGAAATGTGTCCATAACTCACTTCCTGTTTAAGATTTTTTTGGGCACCCCTTCTAGGATGTTTTAGGATGACCCAAGGGACATGTGAACCAAATTTGGTGCTTTTATCCGCCGCGTAACGATTTGGCCATTTTCTGAGGTTAATTCCCCCTACTATTAGTCTAGTAGCCATTGTGAACCCGGACATTTTGAGTACCCTAAAGTTTTATGTTATAAATGTTGAGTATGGGTCCCCAGCATGTAGAAACTGCCGGATGCTAACTTGTATATGTAGAGCAATTTTCATAATTAGCATAATCAGCTTTAATTAGCATAATCACCTATAATAATGGATAATATGTCAAAAACTGATTGGCTGATTTGAACAATATTGGAGTGGTTTTGGGGGTTATTGAGGATGCTGAATCCATTTCTGACATTTTCTAAATTCAAAATGGCTGTTTTAAACCAGAAATGGCCATATACCAACTTAAATTGGGATGATTTTGATAAATTTTTGTTGATGAAGTGACTATTTTTGCTAGGCTATTGTGGCAGTCATTGTTCTAATCATTTTGTATGAATTGTCTATATTTGGCTTTTGAAATGCAGATAATGTATAAGCATATAAATAACCACATTTATAATTTAATTCATAATCAAAATCAACAAAAAAGTATAAAAATCATCCCAATTTAAGTTGGTATATGGCCATTTCTGGTTTAAAACAGATACCATTTACGGTTTAAAGCGGCCATTTTGAATTTCGAAAATGTCAGAAATGGATTCAGCATCTTCAATAACCCCCAAAACCACTCCAATATTGTTCAAATCGTCCTATCAGTTTTTGACATATTATCCATATAGGTGATTATGCTAAGTAAAGCTTATTATGCAAATTGCTCAACATATACAAGTTAGCATCCGGCAGTTTTTACATGCTGGGGACCCATACTCAACATTTCTAAAATAAAACTTTAGGGTACTCAAAATGTCCGGGTTCACATTTTGGCTACTAGACTATGTTGGCGTCACCACAGGAAAATATTCCGGCAAAAAAAAAAAACGCTCAATAATCAACTCTCTTCTCCACATGGCACCTCCGTTCAAAACTTTATTTGGCTTTATCTCGTCAACCGTTTGTCATACAGACTTGTGGGTGGTGTCATTTGACTTGTTTCAGAGTCCTTCAACTTAATTGCTATAACTTAGCCCCGCCCCCTCTTCTGATTTGCCAAAACTTTATTTGGCTTTATCTCGTCAACCGTTTGTCGTACAGACTTGTGGGTGGTGTCATTTGAGTCTTTCAGCTTAATTGGTTTAACTAGGCCCCGCCCCCTCTTCTGATTGGCCGAAACTTTATTTGGTTTTATCTCGTCAACCGTTTGTCGTACAGACTTGTGGATGGTATCATTTGACTTGTTTCAGAGTCCTTAAGCCTAATTGGTTTAACTTAGCCCCTCCCCCTCTTCTGATTGGCTGAAACTTTATTTGGCTTTATCTCGTAAACCGTTTGTCGTAAAGACTTGTGGGTGGTGTCTTTTGACTTGTTTCAGAGTCCTTCAGCCTAATTGGTTTAACTTAGCCCCACCCCCTCATCTGATTGGTCGAAACTTTAATTGTCTAACTCATCAACCGCTTGTTGTACAGACTTGTGGATGGTATCATTTGACTTGTTTCAGAGTCCTTAAGCCTAATTGGTTTAACTTAGCCCCTCCCCCTCTTCTGATTGGCCAAAACTTTATTTGGCTTTATCTCGTCAACCGTTTGTCGTAAAGACTTGTGGGTGGTGTTCTTTGACTTGTTTCAGAGTCCTTCAGCTTAATTAGTTTAACTTTGCCCCGCCCCCTCTTCTGATTGGCCGAAACTTTATTTGGCTTTATCTCGTCAACCGCTTGTTGTACAGACTTGTGGATGGTATTATTTGACTTGTTTCAGAGTCCTTAAGCCTAATTGGTTTAACTTGGCCCCTCCCCCTCTTCTGATTGGCCGAAACTTTATTTGGCTTTATCTCGTCAACCGTTTGTCGCAAAGACTTGTGGGTGGTGTTCTTTGACTTGTTTCAGAGTCCTTCAGCCTAATTGGTTTAACTTGGCCCCGCCCCCTCTTCTGATTGGCCGAAACTGCATTTGGCTTTATCTCGTCAACCGTTTGTCGTACAGACTTGTGGATGGTATCATTTGACTTGTTTCAGAGTCCTTAAGCCTAATTGGTTTAACTTAGCCCCTCCCCCTCTTCTGATTGGCTGAAACTTTATTTGGCTTTATCTCGTAAACCGTTTGTCGTAAAGACTTGTGGGTGGTGTCTTTTGACTTGTTTCAGAGTCCTTCAGCCTAATTGGTTTAACTTAGCCCCACCCCCTCATCTGATTGGTCGAAACTTTAATTGTCTAACTCATCAACCGCTTGTTGTACAGACTTGTGGATGGTATCATTTGACTTGTTTCAGAGTCCTTAAGCCTAATTGGTTTAACTTAGCCCCTCCCCATCTTCTGATTGGCTGAAACTTTATTTGGCTTTATCTCGTAAACCGTTTGTCGTAAAGACTTGTGGGTGGTGTCTTTTGACTTGTTTCAGAGTCCTTCAGCCTAATTGGTTTAACTTTGCCCCGCCCCCTCTTCTGATTGGCCGAAACTTTATTTGGCTTTATCTCGTCAACCGTTTGTTGTACAGACTTGTGGATGGTATTATTTGACTTGTTTCAGAGTCCTTAAGCCTAATTGGTTTAACTTGGCCCCTCCCCCTCTTCTGATTGGCCGAAACTTTATTTGGCTTTATCTCGTCAACCGTTTGTCGTAAAGACTTGTGGGTGGTGTTCTTTGACTTGTTTCAGTGTCCTTCAGCCTAATTGGTTTAACTTGGCCCCGCCCCCTCTTCTGATTGGCCGAAACTGCATTTGGCTTTATCTCGTCAACCGTTTGTCGTACAGACTTGTGGATAGTATCATTTGACTTGTTTCAAAGTCATTAAGCTTAATTGGTTTAACTTAGCCCCTCCCCCTCTTCTGATTGGCCAAAGCTTTATTTGGCTTTATCTCGTCAACCGTTTATCGTACAGACTTGTGGGTGGTGTCATTTGACTTGTTTCCTTGTCCTTAATTGGTTGGTGTAACTTAGCCCCGCCCCCTCTTCTGATTGGCTGCTGCCTCTTGTGATGTGGGTAGAGCTGCGAGGGCCTGGTCATCGCTGCTTGCAGCTTTAATTTCATTATTTAAAAAAAAAAGAATGACTAACATTTAGATTGTTTTATCTTCCTCAGAGTTTATGATCACACAAACTGCTTTGAGTTTAATCAGGTAAAAAAAATGCTGCTTACAAAGTTAACATCAATCAAATATATCCATACATTATCGCTATAAGAAAACGCAAAAAGAAACTATAAAAAAAAAGAAAAAAATCTACTCCTATGTCTTGGTGGCACCGCGACCCATGATGGACTTCTTGGTGTTTCTCTCGGGTTTCAAAAGCATAATATAACACTTTGGTCCAAACAGCGCCACCAAAAGGCCAAAACTAGATGCTAAAATGGCAAACACCTCCACTACATCTGCATATTTGCCTGGAGAGCTGACATATGCTGGGATGAAGGCTATCCACACGGCACAGAAGATCAACATGCTGAAAGTGATCAACTTGGCTTCATTGAAGTTGTCTGGAAGATTCCTTGCCATGAATGCTAAGAGGAAGCTAAGGAGTGCCAGTAAACCAATATAACCCAGTAACACTGCAAAACCAACTGTTGATCCCACATCACACTCATAGACTATCTTATCATTGTGGTATTGAGTGTTTTTATAAGGAGTTGGTGAGGCAGAGATAAGCCAGACTAAACAGATTAGAGCCTGAATGGAAGTAAGAACCAGAACGATTCCTCTCTGCTGCTTGGCACCAAACCACCTCATAATGTCTGCTCCTCCAGGCTTGGAGGCTTTGAACACGGCCAACACCACCATAGTCTTTACCAATATGCAAGCCGCACTCAGCGCAAAGCTAATCCCAAACACTGCGTGTCTCAGCTGGCAGGTCCACATTCTGGGACGACCAATGAACAGAAGAGAACACAGGAAACATAGTTTGAGTGACAGCAACAGTTGGAAGCTGAGTTCTGAGTTGTTGGCGCGCACCATGGGCGTGTCTCTGTGATAGATGAAGATTCCCAGCACAACGGCACAGATAAGCGTGCCGAGCAATGAGATGGCTGTCAAGGTGATGCCCAGAGCCTCGTGGTAGGAGAGGAACTCCATGCTCTTAGGGACACAGTGGTCACCCTGAGGACTGGACCAGAAGTCCTCTGGACAGCTGGCGCACTCTGTGGAGTCTGATAAAGAAGCGAAGATTAAAGGGACAGACACGTTTAAAGATAAACTACATAGCTACAATGCTACATACTGTAAGCCTACCAGTCTCATTGCTGATCTCTCCCTCGGAACAAGCAATGCAGTCAAAGCAGCAGACAGGTTCTCCTTTCCTTCTGGCCACACGGGTCCCAGGAGAGCAGCTCTCACTGCACACTGACGGAGGAGGCTGCAGAGGAAACAAATCAATCTCAGTCCGAACTAAACTGCATTCTAAACGTGATCTCGACATTAGCCATTTTAGAAAGACAAAGTGACCTTTGTAGATTCAAGGTTCCAGAAGATTTTGTCTTCGTCGAGGACGAGTTCTTCATCTCCGGAGGCGGACTTCTTGACCACACCCACATTGTGAACCTTTGTGCTTCCATCGGGGAGCCACACCCAGTTCAACACATCATAGATTGGTAAAGCGTCACCTTTCTCATCAAATGATACACCATCACCATTTGAGGTGGTGAAGTTCACCTTTTCCAGGTAATATAAAAGCTAGGAATGGTGAGTAGAATTAGGAAGATTGAGACTAAACATAAATGAAAGCAACAACAACTGCAACATGACTTCTTCCATGTCTATAAAAGAGGCCTTAAATCATCTGGCCATAAGGAAAAAAGCATGGCATTGACTTTATTCAGAGTAGTATCTCCACATAAGTGTCTATGCAATTATGCTACTGCTCCGGTAACATGCCATTAGGTCGAACACCCTTTAGATCGACCACCAAACTCTAACCCAAACCCTAATCCTAACCTCAGTAAAACTATGCCTAACTCTAACCCTAACCCTAAACTTAACCTCGGTAAACGTGACACGGGTGATTATCTAACCTGCCGATGCTTGCGGGTGATTATCTAACCTGCCGACGCTGTTCGACCCAACGGGAGTTCGACCTATGGGGCAGTCCCCACTGCTCAGTGGGAACTAACATAATTATATTTATTATCTTTCTAAATTAACATTAAAGGTAGGGCAGTGATCTTTTTGTTAAATGGTTAAAGCACTATATTCTGATAGTTATCATTGCTATAGAGTGTTTGTTCAGTAACAGAAGTCTCCCTGTCTCTCCTGCTCTTTAATTTTGCTTTTTATTTTTTCAGGTACAGTAGGTGACAACATGTCATCAGCTAATATTTTGTTGTGTTCCAGTTCCAATTGTGTCTACTCATTTCTTTGTGTCATCACTTCCAATTTCACTTGTTTAATCTGTATCCTGACTGAGTTCTCGATCATGATTGGATACAACTGGTATACTGATGTGGAAATGCATTTTCGGTTTAGCCGGAGAGAGATGCAGACTCCTGTTACTAAACAAATGGCTATATCAGTGAGTAATATCAGAATATAGAGCTACAGTATTTAACACTGTTACTGAACAAACACTCAATGAGCAACGAGTATCATCAGAATATAGAGCTTGTTAACACTTCTCGTGACCAACACTTCACTTACCCTACATTTAACAGGTTAACTGTGAGATATTATCCCACCTGCCATGGCTGTATTGTCTGCAAACTGGCACAGCTGTGCCCAGTGAAAGGCCCTCTTCCTGGCACACATTGCAACATGTCATGGAGGGCATGGGCCAGGGCATACATAGCCTTGTACACATTATACTCTCCCCTCAGGTCAGACACATCCAACAGTTCTGTTTCTGCTGTTGCCAGGTCCTCTTGTCCAGAA
The DNA here is from genome assembly GCF_963921795.1 of Nannobrachium achirus. NCBI lineage: Eukaryota > Metazoa > Chordata > Actinopteri > Myctophiformes > Myctophidae > Nannobrachium > Nannobrachium achirus. Next base: position 6,654,344 of record NC_137814.1, read on the forward strand.
CACACCCTTCCACCAGCATCCACCCACTCTGACGGAAGGGGTGCAAACTTACACTGAAATGTGTGCTCCCAAAACTGCCTCACCTGAAGAAACACAAGATATAGTCAGGGCGAAACAAATAAATAAATAGTAGATGATGTGGTCGGGTGGCGCAGTGGCAAAGTCCCTGCCCACCACCACCGTGGTGCAACCGGCTACTGTATGTGCGAACACAATTGGCCAGTGTTCCGGGGGAGGTCATTCCTCCATTCCTAAACACTGCCATTCCTTGAGACGCTCCGTCTCAAGCGGACTTGAGCCTTGTGAGACACTGTTGAGCAGGGACATGCTGGGCCCCTGATTCAGCCCGGGAAAAAGAGTTGGAGAGGCCCTCATTGCGCCCTATAGAGAGAGATCTCTCTCTATTGCGCTGCTGCTACTCAAAGATTTGCCATTTCAGATCATGACAAGTGACAAGCCAGTGGGCCAATTACATGAGTTATATTTCGTCGTTGTCGGGTGGAAACCGTGTATGTCCAAAACCGTTTGTTTTGTATTTATCATTTTAAAAATGATTTAAACTAGTGAAAACAGCCGATCTACAAGCACACAACGCCTCGCGGTCCGCCGGGAATGAACCGGCCGTTCGGGAGTTGTCCCGCTTTTCCCAATGGCCAGCACGTCCCTGCTGTTGAGCGAGCTAAAGCGAGCGAGTTGCCATGTTGAGCGTTGCTAAGTCTTGAGCCGACTTAGCTCCGTAAGAAGTTGTAAACCAGGGGGCCAGAATAAGTCGGCGCCTCCGCGCGGTCCAAGTGACTCACCACCATTTCGAATAATGGAAGTCAATCAATCTTCGGAATGCCATTGTGCAGGAACGGAAAGGTGTAACCGTTCGGGGGAGGGAAGAAAAGACATACTATGGTATTTCCGTGGACGCTGTCTGGATCGTCGTCGGGATGTATATTCAACAGGAAGTCCCTGAGACCCGGTATGTCCCCGTGGTGGATGTCCACACCCAGGGTGCCTCTCAGGTGAGGCATGTAGCGAGGAGAGGGGAGAATGGGATCCGTTGTCCAGCCCACGCCAGCCAACCACTGCAGGCCTGTCACATTCTGCGTCACCACCTGTTGATATGGGTCAAAGACGTGTAAGGTTTCCTGGCTATCAAAACATGTGCAGTTGACTCCGAATGACATGTTGACACCTCGGAAGCTGAATAACAAATATTTCTGCACAAATATTTCTGGGTCAAAAGAAGGGTACGAGTTGACTTATTATTTAGACATATTTACACTTTTACAGTTGTTTATATATATATATATATATATATATAGAGAGAGAGAGGGAGAGGGAGAGGGAGAGACAGACAGACAGACAGACAGACAGACAGACAGACAGACAGACAGACAGACACATTTTTCTTTTTTTGCCAGTGCTATTTTCAGCAAAAGCTTTCTCCACAATACGGACACTCGAGTGGTTAAATGAACATAGCACAAACCTCCTCCATCAGATTGACCATGTAGCTCCCATATGCAAAGGCGATGACCACGTGAGACGTGGACGTCTTCATCACGGTGACAATCCTCTGTATCTCAGCCGGGTCGTGGTCCCAGGGCAGAACCTCGGAGTAGGCCAGACAGGCCAGACCAGACTGCAGGGTCAACTCCGACTGGAAGTTCTGGGCTGCGTCGCGACAATAGGCATTATCACAGAACACCAGTCCTACCCAGTTCCACTGGAACCGCCTCATTATCTGGAAGATGGCTTTCACCTGGATGAAGAGCAGCGGTGGAAAAAAAGTACTCAAATGTTTTCCGCAGTAAACATAGTACGAATCAAAGTACTAGTAAGACGCCTCAGGGCGACATGGGACCTCTAGACTAGAGCAAGGTCGCGCCAATTCTTGGCCATCTGGCCAGTGATGTATATCAGACCAGTTACCCATATATGGAGACCCCTGGTACCCATATATGGAAATCCATGTACTGTATGGTAACATAGCTTTCATGCATATACATTGAGATCCCTGTCTGAACCAGCCACACAGATATGGGCTGTCTTCCTCCATATATGGGCATTCCCATATGAAGTCCTGTTGTTAGATAAGGGCTTAATATTGATGACATCAGGGATATCCATGTATGGGCATAAAAGGAATTTTGCTAGAGTGGTTCCCATGACATCACAGCATACAATCCCTTTTATGCCCATACATGGAGATCCCTATCTGAACCAGCCACACGGATATGGGCCATGTCTTGGCCATCTGGCCAGTGATGTACAGTATATAGATGACAACAGGGATCTTCATATATGGGCATAAAAGGGATTCTGGGGAATACCCATATATGGACTTTTACACCTCTGATGTCACAGTGATGTATCAGGGGAACCACAGTGTCAGGCGTGACGCACAGACAGAGATACGACAAGATACGACAAGCTGTGCCAGTTTTCATAGTAAACTTGCTAATACTTGCCTCTGATGTGTAGTGTAGTGTACCTGTAAAAGTACTGAACATTGGATATACTCCAGTAGAGTAAAATGTATTGAAAAGTTATACATAAAAAGTACAATACTTGAGTAAATGTAGCCTACTTAGTTACTTTCCACCACTGATAAAGAGTGGAGTGCTAATAAGTGCTTAAACATAAAGTAGTGAATTCAAATACAGTGGTGGAGTACTTCTTCCACCTCTGTTTACATGATGGCAAATCCAGGAATCTCCCTCTCATATTTCAATATGTGAAAATGTCTAATGATCGTCTTTGATTCGATGCTTGTCAACAAAGACCTCCTCCAGCAGTAACACTTTTCACTTTGAGTACAAAATTACCGAATGTGTACAAGTCATGGTGCTTTCTTGTGGTTTAAATGCTTTTAGTAGACCTTGCATATGAACTGTACTGTCCTGAACTTTGTCCTATTCAAATGTAACGGAGGTGATCCGAACCTCCCCACCCGTGAAAATCCAATATCTTAACCGTTACTCCAAAGGGATATCCCTATGGAACAAGGGCAGATACTAGACTTTTGAGGCTTCAGGCTGGGGCTGCGACTCTCTCCGCCACACAAACTTCTAATGAAGTATTCAATCAATCAATCAATCAATCAATCAATCAATCAATCACTTAACCCTTGAACACTAACACTTAATTTTGTCACACCATTACTAACGCCGGGTATATTTTACCTAATATTATATATTATATTCCATAAAATAAATCAACATGAAAAAAAATGAAAAAAATGCAAAATACTTTTTTACAACAATACATGGCAATTTGAGGTGCTCTTCTTCTTATTTCAACATGAACTTTCACCAAAACAACAAACAAACTAAAAACAGATTTCATGGGAGACAAAATCGGCGAAAGATGTGCGTATTGTTTTAAAAAATATATTCCTAAATAATTAAATAGAGGAGCTGGGAACTTCTCCTTTGGTCCAACCATACACCCATCCACCTCAGACATCAGCAACATTATGAAAATCACATAATTGCCCGGGTGAAAATCACCCACATTAGTGTTCTAGGGTTAACAAGCAAACCAAGCAAACCAAGTGTGTGTACTAACTACTTGATAGCAACACATATAGGAGTTCACCTGGAAGGCACCACTTGGAACCGTTCTAAAGAAGGATGGGTAGTGATGCCGGTCACTGAGACAGGAGCAGGTGGCATAGTAACTTATCTGAAAAAAAGATAACATTCTGTTCTGTAATATAGGCTACTACATTGGACAACATACGGGGGAGAAAGAAAGAAAGAAAGAAAGAAAGAAAGAAAGAAAGAAAGAGAAACTGAGTTGTGTTTAGCTTCAAACAAACAGTTGCATTTTTTCTCATTTGGAATGCCATTTCAGAAACCAATTGAAACACAAACAATAATACAGGGCCTACCCTATAATCATCATAGTTAGATTAGGCAACCTTAGGCATGGGTGCCAACATTGGCACAGGGGAGGGTGATCACTGGCACACTGGCAGAAGTGTGAGGAAAGATTTTAAAATCAAATATATATTTTTAAATGTGTTCAATTAAATGAAGTTAACGAATTTACAGATAATTAAGTCCTGCACACAATTCTACATTCATTAAAACTCTGAACCGAGGAGGGTGTCGAGGAAATAGGTGGATTATGTCGAGGAAATAGGTGAATTTTGATTGTCTAATGATTGTTATAACAATGTCCTGCCAATCAAAATATGTCAGAATTTGTGATGCAGCGGCATGTCGTTTAAATGTATGTTCACGTGGCACACTATAGAAAATAAAAACATGGCACTTCATTTCAAAAAGGTTGCTGACCCCTGGATTAGATAATTGTCCACCCTGGGCGTGACCTGCGCTGTGAGTTGCCTCAACGGAAGTGCTCGAATTTGGCGAAAGTGCTGCGTGGGGGAAGTTACGTCATGCAGTGCAGGTCTGTTTACATCCGCCAGCAAAACCTAAATGTAGCCCTTAACTCGTCTTAATAGGTGTGGTGTAACTTCGTCAGGATCTATGTTTTTGTTTGGATATTGTTTATTGCGAATTTGCGAGCGCAACCGAAGGGGCGGGAGAAGTAGAACAGATGGAGGGGAATACGTTTGCAGGAACACCACACTGTGAAAAAGAAATCTGGGGAAATTCTCACGGCGGAAAGTCCCACCTTTCTAGGCACTCTCTGGTTCATATCGTGCCCAGGCTTTTTTCTTCGCAGAAGATTAAGCCTGGCTACGCGAGGCTACACATTGTCTCCAATCCATTCAGCATTAACAAAAGCAGGGGCCAATTATCACATCTAGATCAGATCTAGATGCTATTAAAGGAGGAGGCATCAGAAATCAGGAGATTCAAGGCAGCGCATTTCATAACCCCACAAATCATTTGACTGATAAGACTGTATGCATGCCCATGTATTCCATTAGTTAAACACAATTAAAACAGAGCTCCCGTGGCTCCTAAGCAAATTATGCATCCCGAGTTTTTAGTTGATCGGGCAGACGGTTCTCAATCGAGATGCGGCCGACTCACACAAATGCTTGTGTGTGTGCTCACACATCCCACACATTTATAGATAGATTAAGACAGGGGTCAGCAACCTTTTTGAAACTAAGTGCCACGTTTTTATTTTCTAGAGTGTCAGTGTGCCATGTCAACATACACTGTAATGACAAATATTTTGTCATATTTTGATTGGCAGGACATTATTATTTAAGGATCATTAGACCCAGAGCAATAATCCACCTATATCTATCTCCCTGACTCCCTCCTCAGTCAGAGTTCAGCATTTTAATGAATGTAGAATTATCTGCAAGATGTAATTTGCTATGTAATAACGTCATTTAATTGACCACCTTTTCAATTTTTTTTGACAAATATTTTGACATAATTGGCAGGACATTGTTATAACGATCATTAGACTCTGAGCAATAACCCACCTATCTCCCCGACTCCCTCCCCAGTCAGAGTTCAGAGTTTTAATGAATGTAGAATTTTGTTCTTTTAATTTGCTATACATTAGCTAACTTAATTTAATTGACCATGCAAAAAAAAAGAAGAAAAAAAAAGCTCAGTGAATTCAAGGCTTCTTGGGGTGTGTAAATGGTAGAAAATAAGTATTATTTGGCGTGAACTCTTCCTTTAATGGATTATTATCATGAGATCATGAGACAAGCCATACTCTGGGCCGTAGGCTTCCTACTCTCAGGCAAATAATCAAACCAGTAACACAGATGTATTGTGCTCCAGCCGTTTGAAAACCCGATTCACGCTCCAATTAAAATATGCTCTGCCCCTGCAGAGTAAATATGTTTCATGTCAATCTCAAGCTGTAAAAAGACCAAACACATAATTTATCACATTTTAGATGGGTAAATAACCAAAATGAACACACACCATTTATATAAAATAGGTCATGGTGAAAAGACGATTCGATTAGGAAACTTACCATGGGCACCATGTTCAAACCTAAGATTCTAGAGATAGCTATAGCATTTGTCGAGGTACTACCACCCACAATGCCCAGCACCGGAGGGGACCCGACGCAGCTCTCGTCCAGTCGGAACCTCTTCTCCCTGCCGCTGAGCAACGACAGTGCTGCGCGGAACGCAACTCCCAGCGTGAGACAGTTGTCATAGATGCTGTATCCCAGAGTCACGTTGGGCAGCAGGCCGGGGTTTCTGTTGATCTCACTGATGGCAAACGCCATGGTCTGTGCAAACCTGAACGCTCTGATGTGAAAGCTGACACACAGAATGCCAACGTGAAGGGATGGGTATCGTCCGCGATACTTTTAATGGTATCGATCGCATGAGGTCGATACTATCGAGTATCGGTTCACGTAGAAACGAACGATACCTCGTTTCGATACTCTTGAACGCACCCCTGGCTGGTTGCATCTGTAACAGTTGGGCTACTGAGAGTTTAATGACTGCTTTAGTAGGCTACACTCGTTACTGTGGAAATAGCCGACAATAGCCTATAATGTTTATTATTATGATGATTATCCAGTATCAATAGCCTATCTGTAAAAAGTATGTGTATATTCTATTGTAGACAAACAATAGAATTCATTATACAATAGCAGCCATAACAGTAATAGTAGTCACATCAACTACTCTACTAGGCCTACTTGACATGAAAATGGCTGAATAACTGGCTTAATAACCTATTTTGGTGTGTAACATAGCCCATAGAAAAAGGCAAATAATAATTATAATAATAATAAATAAAAAGTATCGAAAAGGGTATCGAAAAGGGTATCGTATCGATTCAAAGGTGAACGATACCCATCCCTAGCCACGTGTGACCTTTGCATGATTTAGTCCATGGGCCATACGAGATGTCGCTCTCCAAAAGGTGGCACTATGCATTTTTGAAAAGCTCTATATCTGTAGATTATATTTTGGTATGATAACCCTTTCTGAGACACATGCTAAATTGGTGTTATCAGCCACTAGAGTTGGTGTCCTATTAACTTAAGAAAAAAAGCAAAAAAAAAAAAAGCAAAACAATAATCTGCTTTAAGTAGCATGTGAGGGGTCAAACTAGGATTTTTTTCATGATTCTGAATCCATTGCAAGCATGTGTTTTGAACTAAAAACATTCCTTGGGCAAAAAAAAAAAGGCCCCACAAAACTATGGTTTAACGATGAAAAGTAATCACTTTTCACAGTTTTGTGGGGGCCGTTTTAGCCCAAGGAATGTTTTTAATGGGACACCAAATCTAGTGGCTGATAACACCAATGTAGCTGTTTCTCAGAAAGGGTTATCATACCAAAATATAATCTACAGCTATAGAGCTTTTCAAAAATGCATGGTAACCTTTTGCCACCTTTCGGAGAGCGACATATCGTATGGCCCATGGACTAATTTATCCTTATAGAGATACACAACAAACATCAACTATCAAAACAAGTTGCACGTCGTCTCTGCCGGGTGGAAACCTCATGTCCTAAACTTCTCAGAATTCTATATCAAAAGCATCAAAGTAGCAGACGTACAAGTTTCGAAAAGTGTCACAAAGCGACACGTTTCGAGCTTGTAGATCAGCTACTTTTGATGCTTTTGTGTGACGCTGTAGCGTTTGATTAGGGCTGTCGCGATTATGACATTTTACGTGACGATTAATTGTCACTCAAATAATTGTGATTAACGATTTAATTGTGTTTTTTGTCGTTGGTTGACAATTACATTTCTGTTTGGATTGTAGGCTTTGAAATTGCACATGGCACATATGACGAATAACCTAAATAGACAAATAAGTTTATTTGGAAATAGCCGATCTACAAGCTCACAACGCATCATCTTGTGAGCTTGCAGATCTGCTATTTCCTCTATTTTGGAAAATGCTTGAGAAATACGCAAACATTTTTCAACATGGAAACGATTATGACAAAATAATTGAGATTATATTAAATAATTGCAATGAGACAATTATTATATAATAATTGTGACAGGCCTAAGTAAGATCAAGTAGGGCATACATTTACAAAAGAAAAAGAAAAGTTAGAATACGGGGAGAATTGACCGAATTCACGTTTCGCAACTTCCTGGTGCTGACGTTACGGTTGAAGGGGAAAAACTATAAATATCCCATAGAGTTAACACAGAAATCGCAAATTTAATGCAATTTCCGAATAGTAATGTATAAAATAGCATGATCAAGAACACAAGATAGTAAAAGGCACAAAGCGTTATAATTTACTTTACCGTTCGAAATAATGATTTGTTGGCTTTAAGTCCAGCAATTTCTGTGTTACTTTACCCTTCAAAGTTCACGTCAGCACCAGGAAATTGCGGAGAAATTTGCTGAGTGCGCGTGTGTGGGCGGGCCGTGAATAGGGTCTATAGGTTTCAACCCAACAGTAACGTTATTATGGTCTTGCCCTATTGCTATTGCATTGTGTGATCCTCACCCGTAGCAAGTGGGCTCCTGTGGCTCGGAGGTGAAAGACATCTCGGGGTGCACAGAGTAGTAGTTGACGTAAAACAAGCCGCCCAGAACCAAGTCCCCAGCCTGGTGCATCCTGCTGAGATTAAACTGTGCCTGCAACTCACAAGAAGAGGAAGGAGAGGAAGAAGACAAAGCAGAGAACGAAGACAACAATATCAAGGTCAAGTACATGTATGAAAGCAGCTGTGTGTCTAGAGAAGACCTCATGACTGTCCTCCTCTGTCTAACCCCCTCCCCCCCTTTCTGAATCCATTGTCCAGTTGTTATCTTTTATAAGCAGTGCCGTCTCCTGTGCCACCTTATGCCACTACGTAATCCTCCACACCACCCATTGGTGCTGTGCCACCTGATGCCATTACATAATCTTCTATGTGGGCACAGGCAGTATAGCTGAGTGAGTAGAGAGGTGGTCTGGGGACTGGGGGTGGGAAGGTCGCAGGTTCGCTCCCTGGTGTCCCTGAGCAAGACTTCTCCCTGGCAATGTGCTGTGAAATATACCAGTAATATGGGACATATGGGACAGATCTTTTTTTTTTGTTGCAAGAATCGGCCTCATGGTGGCGCTAGAAGAGGGTCATGTGAGAATTGATGGGTTGTGGTTTGGAAGGCAAGGAGTGTGTGTGCAAAATGTGGCATAGATCGGGGCAACGGTTGCGGAGATATGAGGAAGGCAAAAGTGTGACGTATGAATGACAGACACCTGGTCGAGGTTTTGATAGTAACTGCGACTTGACGGTCGTAATCAAAATGTTGGCCAGTTGTTTAAACACGCTTGGCTTGACCATGCGGAGAGGTCTGTCTCTAACGACACTCCTTTTGTCTTCTGTGCCAACTCAGTGGCCTTGGGCAGACAGACAGACAGACGAGCAGACAGACAGACAGACAGACAGACAGACAGACAGACAGACAGACAGACGGACAGGTGGGCAGGCAGACAGACAGACAGACAGACGGGCAGGCGGGCAGGCAGACAGACAGACAGACAGACAGACAGACAGATGGGCAGGCAGACAGACAGAAATAAATCATTTCTGCCTCCCAAGGAGGAGACAAGGTCTGGGTTAAAGGAGTAGTTCACCCCAAAAATGATGTATTTTCTATCAATTCCACAGCCCATGAAGCCTTACGTTTATGGAGGTTATTATTACGACCGTAGAGAGCATTTACTACCAGTAAGACTCCCTAATCGGGAGATAAGCGACCGTCAGGTCGCATACACAAACTTTAGAAGGCAATCGTAGCCAATCAGGAGGGAATATGGGAAATGGGATAGATCCATGTTGATGACATGATTCTAGACATACTGCGTACCGCTTTGCGTGATTTTAGGGCAAAATCTGTAGGAGCAGTGTACAAAAATGGGTTTTGCTAAAATCGGCCTCATGGTGGCGCTAGAAGAGGGCCATGTGAGAAATCAGGGCTGGAGGTGGTGGTTTGCCAGCCAAGGAGTGTGTGTGCAAAGTTTGACAAATTAGGGGCAACGGTGGCGGAGATAAGAGTGGGTCCAAAAGTGTGACGTTACGTGACTGACGGAGGGACAGCCGGTGGAGCTTGTCGTGCCCATGGCTTGGAATGCCCATATTATATATGGACATATGTTATAGACCACATCAGACTCACACAATAAGACATCTATGATGTCAGACGTCAGTCATATCCATATTTGGGAAAATATTTTGTCCACATTTTGTCCAAATTAAAACAACCAACTGCAACTCGAATCACATTGAATCCCGTCCTGCGCGACGGCTGCTTTTCACCCTTTTTTTTTTTTTTTTTTGCTTTTGTCGCATTCCTAAGCCAATCATTTGATAACTGGGTCATCGGTCAATAAGAGAGTCTCCTATTGGAGAGATCCGCCGCTCATAAAATCATTGGCTTAGGAATGCGACAGTAAGACATTGTTCGGATGAACTACTGTACTCCTTAATGACAGTAGCGTGATGGCAGCATCAGAGTGACTTTCTCTGAACCAGGCCCCGACTTCTCAATTAGCCTCAACAGGCTCGGCTCTAGGATGAAATGACTGAGGGGGCGAATGGCGAGGGGGCACATACTGTACCAGGCACGTGCACATAGACATCAAAGGGGGCTGGAAAAAGTGCAGTTTTTACTATGGTGAAAGAAACACAAATGCCCTCTTTCCATGCCATACCTGAAGGCAGCATTCAAAAGAATCGCCTTGTCCAAACTCTCCTGAACTTGAATGCAGCATCTAAGAATTGCCCTCTCTGGGGCGAAGTCCATGATGTATATACTACATCTCCAGTTTAGTGTGGTTTTAACAACTGAACAGCCGACCTCCAAGCTGAGCTTGGACGTCTGCTATTTTCAGTATTTTCACCAAAAGGCCCTTTTAGAAATGTCAGCCCCTGCCTCTCTAACATTCTCTGCACTTCCCTGTACATGTACTGTATATACTGTATAGGAGAACAATAATAGATAAAACTTAAAGCTATACTGTGTAAGTTGCTAAACTAGTGGTCAGTAGCGGTATTGCTTTTTTCGGCCGTTTTTCGCCCGGTGTCGCCGCGGACCACCGGAGCGGGGCCGCAAACCACCGCCGCAAACCACCGCGACCGATACAAATCCGTAGAGTGGTAGAACGTAATTTTCTAGCCAGGATTTGGGCATTAAGAGGTTAAGAATCTTTCACCATCGTAAACACTGTTGCTGAATGACGTGTGTATGAATCGCGATGTGATTGGCCAACGTATACACAACGTATACAGATGATGCAGATGACGTAATTTTGCCGCGAAATTCTCCCCCCCTCACGGCTCATAGAAAACATATAAAGAGAAGGCCTTAGAAGCTGAAATTAACGGAGTGGGTCTTCTAAACCTTTAGCGATTTAATAGTTAGGACAACTTTAAGATTTGTTTTATAAAAAAAAGTTACATGGTATAACTTTAAACTGATGGGGCAGGATTTGCAACTGAGGGTGCCAGGCCTCCTCTGGCACCCCCATGACGCCAGGCCTGAGCCTCAATGTCAGACAGTGGTTGTCAAAGTGGGGTCCTGGAGGGCCCAGCTAGCCTGGTTCAGACCCTGAATCGCTAGCCGCACCCCTTTAAAATTTTGTTTTGGCGATTCAGGGAGTCTGGTGTTGCTCTCACTGAAGAGGTTTTCCTCGTTTGGAAATCCGTACAGCGAATCAGCGTTGTGAATCAGCGTCTTGTGGACAGTGTGGGTGGGGTTTGTGTTTGTGAGAAAGAAAATACAGATCTAAAGAAAATCTTGATAAATCTTTAAGGGGAGATCTCGCTCTTTCGATGTGTCATCTTTCGACAACCAGCATCGGCAGGTTAGCTACTCACACCACCGCCTCACGGTTCCTGAGGTTAGGGTTTGGGTTAGGTTTAGGCATCGAGGTGATCATTCACCCGCGTTGGCAGGTTAGCTTTTCCCCATTCACCTGCATTGAAAGAATGGGCCATCGAACAGATGCTATGTCGCAATATCGACATGCTCCCAATCTTTAATGGGGGTCTGTGGCACAACATTGTTTCAAATGGGAGGTCTGCTGCCTAATATACTGTATCAATTTGGGGGGCCTTAACATGCACATGTATTAGAAACACTGTCTTAGGCCCATGACATCACAGAGATGTTCCAGTGGGAACTGAGAAGGAAAACATGACAGAGAGGAGGATTAGGGTTGTTGTTAAATAGTTGTTGAAGTGGCTGCAGGTGTAAGGGGAAAAACAAGTGTGAAGCCTAAGGCATCTTCATGTCCCCAGCTCTGCTCCCACATGACACAATGACGGTCCCTTAGCTGACATATCAACAGGCCATTTAAGCAGGGTCCGACAATGAAGACTGCCCCATTGCCCAGGGCATATAAAGAAAACCTGCCCAAACCTGCCCGGGAAAGTACCAACTGTCTGTCTGTCTGTCTGTCTGTCTATCTGTCTCTCTCTCTCTCTCTCTCTCTCACACACACACACACACACACACACACACACACACACACACACACACACACACACACACACACACACACACACACACACACGTGTGGGCTCTTAAAGTATAATATATGATATAATTTGGGATTAATGTTAACCTTCCCAAGTCTACTACTAAGGAATACCGATATGAGCAATTGATAACATTGCTGTGTAAAGTTTGAACCCCTGCCCTTTTACCCGTCTCCAGACCATGAATGCAGTTTTTTCTATGGTGAAAGAAACGCAATCGCCCTCCTTTCCATGCCATACCTGAAGCATTCAAGACAATTGCCTTGTCCAAATCTCCTGAACTTGAATGCAGCATCTTATATTGAAATCAAGAAATGTGTAGAAATCAAGCATGGAAAGTAGCAGACCTCCAAGCTCACAATGTGTCGCACTGCAACGGTTTGTGAGCTTGGAGGTCTGCTATTTTCAATATTTTCACCAAAAGGCCCTTTTAGAAATGTCAGCCCCTGCCTCTCTAACATTCTCTGCAAGTCCCTGGTTGTCTTGCTCCCCCTGTGGTGTGTGTGTGTGTGTGTGTGAGTGTGTGTGTGTGTGTGTGTGTGTGTGTGTGTGTGTGTGTGTGTGTGTGTGTGTGTTACTGACACCAATTAATGAGTTGTCGTTGAATGCAGGTGTGTGTAACCTGGTGTAGCCACTAGCCAAGCTTATGGAGAAATGCCTGGGCGCCATATGAGGCAGAGAGTGCTTAGAAAGGTGGGACTTCCACTATCGTTTTCAGATTTTCCATGTATTTCCACAGTTAAAAGTGTCATTGGGGCGTGATTCACAGTGAATTCTAGAGGTAATTCTGCTTGAGCGCATCATATCTTGACATCCGTGGGCCTTCAGTTTTTTTTCAAACTTCTTCCTACTCCTTTTTCGAACATGAACTTTAATTTAAGGATGTTTTCAATATAATTTTGTTGCAGTTTGTATTTTATTTTATCTTCCTTTTATTTCCTTTGTCTTTTTATACTCATTTTAAATGTTCGAAATAAAGAAATAAATGAAATGAAATGTAAGCACTATTTTATTTTCGGCAACATCTTTCCTTAAATTTGTAATCTCCAATATAGGTTTATTTTTTTAAACATTTTTCAAAGCTGGCTCTAGAGGCATAATCAAGGCATCTCCTACAACCAAACACATGCTTTAGATCACAGCCTGCTAATTAGTCATAAAAGAATCGCAGGGTAACATTTTCTGATTGTTTAATGTTTCACTTCATAAATATAACTTTTAAAATACTGAACTCTGTACATACGTTGATGATTATATTATTCTTCCAGGAACCAATGAGTTGCAGGTGCAGATGACAGATAAAAAGCAATCAAATTAAGCAATTGACAGTGGTGAATGTATAACTGTGTTCAAACCTACACTGACTGTTAGAAAGAAAAGGTTCCCAAGCAGAAAAGAATGCGATTTAACAAATAAAATATCACTGTTACATTTATTTGGTAATGTTGATATTTTCAGATTATGTGATTGCGACTTTGTCATCCTGGATTAAAATGAATGTGCATCCATGTTTCTGTGTGATATCCTGTGTAAAACAAGTGCTACTAGAATCTTTTATCCCCTACATGAATCCTCATGTGTCTTCTCAGACTATCATTTCGACCGAATCTTTGTTCGCAAACTATACAACTAAAGGGTTTTTCCCCCGTATGAGTCCGCATGTGTTTGTCCAGCTGCGAGTTATTACCAAAGCCTCTGCCACAAACTGTACAACTGACAGGCTTTTCGCCTGTATGAGTCCTCATGTGCGCAATGAGATTTTCCTTGCGGTTAAAACTCTTGCAACAAACCGTACAAAAATAGGGCCTTTCTCCCGTATGAATCCTCATGTGCGTCTTGAGATATTCTTTGCGATTAAAGCTTTTGCCACAAACAACACAACTAAAGGGTCTTTCTCCTGTATGAGTCCTCATGTGTTTCTCCAGCTGTGAACTATGAACGCAGGCTTTGCCGCAAACTATACAACAGAACAGCTTTTCCCCCGTGTGAATAATCATGTGTGAATTCAGATTCCCCTTACGATTAAAGGTTTTGCCACATATTATACAAGTAAAGTGCTTCTTCACTGTGTGACTCCTCATGGAGTGAGCTTGTTCTGATGATGAGTTCAGGTCCTGGCTCAAAGACAATCGTTGTCCTTCCGCCTTTTGGGTCTCGTGTGATTTCAGCATGATTGAAGCTGACTGATCTTCCCTGGTCTCTTCCCACTCGTCATTATCAGTGTCAAATTCAGAATAGTGTGAAAAGAGGAGATGTTGCTGGACATCACTAGTTGGCAGTGACATTCCACGGTCCTCAACATCAGCTCGTGTTCTCATGTGTACAGTTGAGGTGCTGGCTACAGGCTCTGTCTCTATGTTTTCATCATCATCATCATCTCTTTTCATTGTTATTAATGTCGACGTGGGCCCATCAGCCTCTTCTGTTGTTGGAGGCAGCTCCTCTTGTTCATCTTTAATCTGTGTAGACTCTGGGTCCTCCTGGAACAGGTTGGGGCTCCTCTCCTGTTGTTCCGGTGAAACCTCCTCTTTGCACACAGGGAAGTGCAAGAAGTCTAGGTAAAAGAAAAGAAAAGAAAAGAAAAGGAGAGAAAATCATTAGCTAAATGTTAAACACTCTTGAAGAAGGTCCAGGGAGGAACCGAAACGTCTGTCAATTGAAATAAAGATGAGCAGCTGAGCAAGAGCAGAGTGTGGGAGTTTTTATTCATGAAATATCTTTTCATGATTTCTTCAGTGTTCACTGTCCAACACACCTGCACCTGAATCCAGTGGATGTGCGAAAACTTCCCCTACATAAACATTAAAGTCGAAATGAAATCAAAAATATGTTTTTCACACTATTAGAGCATATCTATAGTGATAATATGGCCATACCCAACACTGGATGCCAAAAAATATGTATTATATAATGAAACAATTAGAGCCCTAAGCCCAGCCCCTAAACAGAAACGTCTTGCGTGATGACGAACATCCAAAATGTATAATTCACAAGGTCAGAATGACTGACAGGTGTCTGTGTCAATCAACATCATCATCTTCAACTTCAACTACTCCCCACGAGCCGCTGGTTTGTGTGTCTCCCCCCTTCCTCCGCCTCCCCGTTCGTCCTCTCCGCGCAGCAGAGCCAGTCGGTTGCACTGGCTTGCCTCTGGTTCAGTCAATCACAAGCTGATGTCCCATGAACACAAATGTGTTTCCATAGCCGCTGCATTGTCAGTCTACAGCGCGGCGCTATGACACTGAGCGCCGATCGTCAGCCCGCCCGTCTTTACATATTAATGTCTTCAATGAGTTATGGCCTGCCTACTTTTTGACCGTCTTTGACCGTACTTTACCTCCTTTCTGGACCGTTTCAGGAGGAACTGCGTCACTATAAGGACGTGGAGTGAATGGAAAACTTGATTTCATTTCATCTTTAATCTTAACACATCTGGTGCCAACCCCGAGTTTCCCCAGTTTGTATTGGTACCAATGCTGTGCCAACCCTGAGTTTCCCGAGTTTGGGCCGTTTTTGAAAAAAATAAAATAAATAAATTTCAAAACATTTTTTTGGACCTCCAGAAATGTATTAGGCATGATCGCGATCGCGAAATTGCATGTTTAACCCCCATACCAACCCATTCTTTCAAACATGGCAGCCATGTTTGTTTACATCTGAAGAAAACATAATGGCCCATAAATCATGAATGCCTGAACGGATTTCCAAGCGGATTTTTTTGTTTGAAAGCTGTGAACAGTGTGCACACACGTGGTGCATCAGCTAGGCATGGGCGTGCACTTTTTACACAATTGCTTGCGCAATTACATGGAAGTCTATGGTAACCATGGCAACGTGGGACATTGAATAGAAAAAATCATAGCAACATAAGTGTTAAAACAGTCTTGTTTTAGAGCTTTGATAGTTGGGGTAAGGTGTGGGATACCCTCGTGTTCAATCATGTGTTTGTTCGCCTTAGCATAAACTTGCCGGCTGGAGGCTCCCGATGTGTGTGGTAGTGACTAGCCAGCCTCAGTCCACTCAGTCCCAGTTCAAATATCATTATTTTTTTGGGGGGGCAAGCACAACACAGCTTGCCGGGTCATGCTGCCAGATAGATGGATAGACAGACAGACAGACAGACAGACAGACAGACAGACAGACAGACAGACAGACAGACAGACAGACAGACAGACAGACTATTTGGATAAAGGTGCAACATAAATGCAACATTTACTTTTTCTTTTCTTCTGTTTTTACCTGAGAGAGTGTCGCCTCTCGCCCTGCTATCTAGTAATGTCAACGTTGACCCATCGGCCTCCTCTGGACTATGAAGCAGCTCCTCCTCCTCCTCCTCCTGTTCCTCTTGGATCTGCGGAGGCTCTGGTTCCTCCTGGACCAGACTGGGACTGTCCTCCTCACGGTCAGTGGAAGCACCGTCCAGGGGAGGTTGATCTAGCAGCAGCAGGAGAAGAGAGGAGACAACATCAGCAGAGATAAACGCAATGTGCATAACAGACAGAGAGGTTACAAGGCATCCATCAAGGGCTGTCACGATATGCCTAATCCGATATAGCACTATTAGAGCTATATGACTATTCATTTAGGCCAAGTGTGGCAAACTTTGATGGAGAGGGCCACTATATTTTCACACTCACTCCAGAGGGCCACAATGCATATGCAGGCAAAAGTAGCCGATCTACAAGCTCAAAACTCGTTGCAGTGCGACACCTTTTGAGCTTGTAGATCTGCTATTTTTTAATTGGAAGCCTGAATTATTTTGACTTAATATTATCCTCAAAACTAAAACTTTTATGTCCTTCTGTTAACTTCATGAACTTAAATACAAATATATTGGACATAAAAAAAGACTAGCTAGTCATAAGCTACTAATATAGACTGAAGTAATTAAAGCAGGTCATGTTTGCATGTTTGGAATTATAACAGCTGAATTCAATAATATATCAGTATTCCGATATTAACCTGCTAGCCGCACTAAGTGAATGTGGGGGCCGCATGTGGCCCCCGGGCCGCCAGTTGCCCATGTATGATTTAGGCTATTGTCTTGATTTATAAAGAAACACACTTGTTTCTCAATAAGTCACTTTTATTTGAATAATAACCAATGAGAATGAGAATAACAAAGTTTATAAAAAGTATAAACTTTGGGTTTCATGCCCTAACAACTGACATTTTCATGCGCGGAAGTGAATCGCGATTCGGGTTGTGATTTCGATTCACTGAATTGAACGTTCATTTCGGTTCGATTCGCGATTCGAATCGGAATCGTGACAGCCCTATCCATACAAACGAGAACGAATTTTTTATAGTTAAATCTGGGTTGAAAATGATTTGTGGAGCTGCCTCTGGTGTTGTCATTGTGGACATCCTTGACGTTTAGGAAGTCATTATTTTGTCAGGTACATGGGTATCTTGGAGGTGTAGTGTATCTTGTACACCAGGCCCATTGCGAGATGCTGTACTCTGTCAGCTACTGTGAGCCACCCCACGCTTATGTAGTGATAAGCGGGAAGGTGGACCCGAGAAGGAAGGCCAAGCAGGACCCTAATCAGTTTGTTCTGGGCTGTTTGGAGCAACTTTAGGGTTTGGGCATCGCAATACAATACGAGGAAGTAATGGCTGGTTATTATTAAAGGTACTTTGCTTCAGTCATCAAATCAATTTCTGTACGCCTACTTTTTGCGTTTTAATGGCTTAAATTGAAAACATAATTTTCCATGCTAGTAATGCAAGCCTGATAAAAGTATCACACACGCAGAATTCAACAGAAAACAGGAAAATACATCTACTCTGTTAAAAGATTGTTAAGATTGTTCAGAGTAGCACACGATCACAACACAAGAGGCAGCGCCACTAATCATGTTCAACCTAGATTTAACACTAAACAAGGCTCTATAATTTGTTCTCCTGCTATACCATCAACATCCTGCTTAAAGGAGAGCAAATCCCTAGCCTCCTTCAAAATTGGTCTGAAAAGTCACCTTCAGGCAGCTGCTACTCGAGACTTGTAAATAATAGACTAAGCCCCCATGTTTCCACCCCCCCCCGTTTTTCCCCAAATGTTTCTACTTTTATAATTGATGTTATCCTAGGTAGAGTACTGTGTTCTATCTGTCTGTCTTTCAATGTTATATGAGATACATAAAGTGGTTTATGTGTAAATAAGCTGTACAGCTTACTAGGATATCTGTACAAAACCCCCTGCAGCGCACCTGAACTGAGTAATAATCAGCACACCTGAATGCCATCAAGGCTGAGGCAGAGCAGTATAAAAGGCCTCAGTCTAGCCACAAACACTTTTTTGCCAACATGACAGACAAGAAGCTGCAGTCCTTCATTCTCTCTTGTTTTGCTGTGTGCGTGCATGACGCAGGTGAGAACTGTGTTTGAGTAGACTGTTTGAGTTAAATATTGTATGTTTATTTCTTGGATATGCAGAATGTGCTTAGTTAGGTTTATGCTATGTTTATGTTACTGTATATTTTCTAAGCTGCAATCTGATGTTTGATTGTTTGATAAATGCTGTAGCTGCCAGGTGTTGCATCAAGCTAATTAGTACTAGGTCACTCTGACCTTGCTTCCATTTAATGATTGTAAATGGTGTTTTGTGTTTTTCTGCTTTATATTTTTCTATGTTAGAGACCACACACTCGTCTGAGAGCAATGTACCCTGTGCTTAAACAAAAGTAAACCATTTAAAACGGATTCTCTGACCGGAGTCTACTCATTCCATAAGTGATTACTCTAGCCACTGTTTTACCGAGGTCCCCATCCTCACATTTTGGTCCTTCGAGCCGGATTTGAGTAATCACTATGGATGAAGCAGCAGCGCTACCACTGCACGATGAAGAGTCACGAACTGGAAGACCCCACAGAGATCGCCATCCACCGGGGTATTTGACCAACTATGTTGTTGATTATCTTCCCTCCACACATCCTCTATCCATGCCATCCCGTTCCATAGCACGGCACAGTGGACACAGCAGGATCAATTCAGGGAAGAGCTCATCATCATCATCCCGGTCACACTCCCGATACACAGCACGGTCTTCAGTGGGATTGTACCCCAATGAGATTCTTTCCAACGTCCAGACTGCTATATTGGAGGAAAAGATGAAACAAATGGAGCTTGAGGAATTGCAGAAACAGATAAATGAGGACGCTATTGCTGACATGCAGTGTGAAAAGCTTAATGCTCAGACCAGAGAAGGCCAACGCCTACAGGAAGAGGCACTTAGAGCCCGAGAGGTCATGTCAAAGCAACTAGACAGGAGGCGTCGGCTCCAGAGGGTGGAGAACGAACTAGCCGCAGCCAGGTTAGTAACCTCCTTCCTACAGGAACCAGGAGATGTTGCGTCAATCAACGGTGCATCATTATCAGGTGGCTATACACCT
The DNA here is from genome assembly GCF_963921795.1 of Nannobrachium achirus. Classification (NCBI taxonomy): domain Eukaryota; kingdom Metazoa; phylum Chordata; class Actinopteri; order Myctophiformes; family Myctophidae; genus Nannobrachium; species Nannobrachium achirus. The sequence goes on from NC_137814.1 coordinate 6,674,149, forward strand.
TTACCATCACAACAGCACTTCATGTCGCCACCTGTTTCAGCTGCCCAGGGAGCGGCATCCTTCGCCGTGCCCATCACCTCAACGGCAGGAACCATTCCGACCAGCCAGCCGGCTCCAACCACTCTTGCTGCTGCTGTAGGCATGAACCCCGCTGTATCCATTGCCTCAACCAGGGCTGCTGCAGCTTTCACTGCTGCTGGGGCCCACTTCACAGCTCCTACTGCAGCCTTCACTGCTCCTACAGTTAACTTCACTGCCCCTACCGGCCACTTCACCGTACCAGCAGCAACCTCCGCTGCTCCTGCAGCAAACCTTGCTGCTCACACTGCAGTAAACTTAACAGCTCCTGTAGTAACCATAGCTACTCCTGCTGCAACCATTGCTGCTCCCACAGCGGCAAACCTCCTTGCACCCTCCACCACCTTTGCTGCTGCAGCACACATGCCTGTTCCCGCAGCTGTGGTGGGGCCTCCCACTATTGTTACTCCAGTAGTAACCATCCCTGGTTCCACAGTCACTTCGGGGCCACAGCCAATCTCGGCTGCTGCTGCAACCTTGGGGCCACTGCCATTCTCTTCCCCTCCTACTGCACAGCATCAACCCCCGTTAATGGCAACCTCAGCCTCAAACCCTACATACACCCAACCAGGTGTTGTAGCACCAAACTACCTCAATCCATTTTGGTCTTATCAGTTGCCAGCTGCACCTGGCCCTGCGCCACTTCCCGCCGCTCCTGACCCAAGATCAACTGTATCGACTGCCATCAGCGGTTACCCTGGGTTGGAGAACTTGATTGCATCATCTTATGGTATCCCGAAACCAACACTTCCCATCTTTGACAGCGGACGAGAGAGTGACTTTGCGTTGCTGAAGATGGCACTTGATAACTTGATGAACAGTCACACCCAGTTGAGCGAGCAGTACAAGTACCAGGTGCTGCTCGGTCAGCTCCAGCTTCCAAGTGCTCTCCATCTCGCAAGAGCCTTCATGTATGATTCCCAGCCATACACCTCTGCCTTACGGGCCTTGCAAGATAAATATGGGCAACCTCGACAACTCGTACAATCTGAGCTTGGAGCCATACTTACTTCTCCAAACATTAAATCAGGAGATGCTGAGGGTTTTGATACCTTTGCACTGTCTGTGCAGTCCCTTGTAGGTATGCTCATGACCCTCGAAGGACAGAGCGGATCGGAGCTCAGATGCGGATCCCACGTTGATCGTCTTCTGAGCAAGATGCCTCCAGCACTCCGTGACAGCTTTGTCGAGTACTGCTTAAACCTTGGCATCCTACAAAGTGGCAAGGAACAGACCTACACTTTGCCTGACCTGGCAGCGTGGTTGCAAATGAAGGCCCAAGCTAAACGTCTGGCCAGCAGAGCAACAGCACTCTACCAAGACCAGACCCCTAAGCCTCCGGCCTCAAAGCATGGGAAGGAGGTACGTGGCACCCGTCCACCAAGGGAGAAGTCTACAACAGTCCTTCTCAATACAGCTGAGAATACAGACAGCTCTAACCCTCCACGCTCAAAGCCTGCTCCTAAGTCAAAGCCATATTGTCCACACTGTGACAACAAGGAGCACTATCTGAACTCCTGCACAGAGTTTCAGAAGCTTGACACCAACCAAGTCGTCAAGTGGATTCGGGACGGACAGAGATGCTACAAATGTGGCCGAGCGCATAAAGCTGAGGCTTGCACCCTCAAACGGCTCTGCAAAACCTGTAATGAGTTACACCTCACTGTCCTCCATGATGCAGTTCAGGAGATGTCAAAGAAAGTCATGATGGTAAGTGTTCCTCCAACAAAGGCTTACCTCGACCGACCCAACCGATCACAGAAGGTCATTCTGAAGGTGGTGAAGGTTCTTATACACAATGGACCACAAACGATGGAAACATATGCTGTGCTCGATGACGGCTCCGAAAGAACCATCATCCTACCACAGGCTGTTCAGCAGCTTCATCTCATTAGGCAGCCAGAGGTTTTACACCTTAGGACGGTCCAGCAGGAAGTTGTGGAGCTTCATGGTGCTTCAGTGAACTTCCACATATCCTCCCTGCACCAGCCTGCCAAGAAGTATAAGATCAACCAAGCCTTCACTGCTGACTGCCTAAGTCTGGCTGAACACTCATATCCTGTGGCTGCAATGCAGAAACGCTATGAGCACCTTAAGAGCTTGCCCTTGCCACCCATTGACCGTGCTAGACCTCTGCTACTTATCGGCTCGGACATGCCCCACTTGCTGATACCAACCCGCCCGGTGCGTACCGGTCCTTCCGGAGCACCTTTTGCTGTCTGCACCAAACTGGGTTGGACCCTCCAAGGACTCACAGGACTCGGACAAATGCTGTCCGCAAACCAATCATGCCTACATGTTACTGCAGCACCATCAGCCACAGAGCTCTACAGGCATGTAGAACGCCTCTGGCAAGCCGACACACTGCCTTACATAAGTGAGAAGGTTGCCACTCGTTCCAAAGAGGACCAGCAGTCCCTTACCTTGCTCCAAGAGGCCTCCATCAGGGTAGAGGTTGATGGTGTTCTACGCCATGCTACACCTCTCCTCCGTCGAGTTCCAGCAGTCACCTTGTGTGCGCCTAAAGAAGCTGTACTACCCAGCCTACGCAGCACAGAAAGAAGACTCCTTAAGGATCCTGTCCGAGCAGAAGTGTACTGTAAGGAGATCCGTAAACTAGAAGAGGCTGGCTACGTGTCCAAGATATCAGCAGAATCAGCCGGACAATCAACAGAGTCCTGGTTCATTCCACACCATATGGTGCAACACAACGGCAAGGACAGGATCGTGTTCAACTGTTCCTTCGCCTTCAAAGGTCAAGTCCTGAATGACCAACTCCTCCCAGGACCAACCTTAGGGCCGTCCTTACTCGGCGTTCTCCTAAGGTTCCGGCAACATACTGTAGCGGTCAGCGGGGACATAAAAGGCATGTTCCATCAGATCCGCTTGTTACCAGCCGATCGACCATTGCTACGCTTCCTCTGGCGAGATATGCAGAGATCGGAAGAGCCAACCATCTACGAGTGGCAGGTATTACCTTTCGGAACTACCTGTAGTCCCTGTTGCGCAATTTATGCTCTACAGAGGCATGTGCAGGACTGCAAAGCCGACAACCCTGACCTCGTTGAGACGGTGGAACGCTCCTTTTACGTTGATAACTGCTTACACAGTACCAGTTCTGTAGAGGACGCCAGAGCCCTTGTCGACAGACTTCGCCAGCTGCTGCTCATCGGAGGGTTTGAAATCCGCCAGTGGGCGAGCAACATGCCCGAAGTTATCGAACACCTCCCTCCGGAGGCGCGGTCGCAAAGCAGTGAGCTGTGGCTTTCTCAAACCAGCCCAGATCTCCAAGAGCCTGCACTTGGCCTTCGCTGGGACTGCCTCTGTGACTCCCTGGGATACAGACCACGCCCTGTCGAAACATCTGTTCCCACTCTGCGGCATGTGTACAAGGTGTTAGCCTGCCAATACGATCCCCTGGGTTACCTTATCCCATTCACTACAAGAGGCAAGGTGCTTATCCAGGAAATGTGGAAGGCAGGTGGAAGTTGGGATGACCCCATAAAACCACAAAGTCTGGCAGACCAATGGCTCGCTTGGGAAGAGGAACTTCCCCATCTGCGTCAACTGGAACTACCCAGAAGCTATGCGCCACCATGTGCTGACACTTCAACTGCCACTAGAGAGCTTCACATATTTTGCGATGCCTCGGAGCGAGCCTATGGTTCCGTTGCCTATATGCGGACTGTAGACGACCACCAGCAAGTCCACGTGGCATTCGTGCTTGCTCGGTCCCGGGTAGCACCGAAGAAGCAGCTATCCATTCCACGGCTTGAACTGAGTGCTGCACTCACTGGTGCTGAACTAGTGAAAGTTCTTCAGTCAGAACTGACTATTCCCATCCAGCAAGTCACACTGTGGTCCGACTCAACCACTGTTCTATACTGGATACGAGCTGAATCCTGCAGATACAAGGTATTCGTGGGCTCACACGTATCTCAGAGATCCAAACCCTGACAAGCGCTGAGAACTGGAGATACGTGGACTCCGCCAGTAACCCCGCGGATGATCTTACACGCGGCCTGTCCTTAGAGGACCTGCAGAGACCTCATCGATGGTGTAGAGGACCAGAGTTCCTCTACCAATCACCAGAGCAGTGGCCGGACGCATTGGCTTCTGACCCAGAACCAGAGGATGGCGAGCTTAAGAAGTCGGCGTTCATTGGGAGCATCTCAGTCGACCCCGTCTCTCCACTCCCCGATGTTTCCAAGTTCACCAGCTGGAAGGAACTTGTCCAAGCTACAGCCAGGTCCCTACATGGGGCGGCCGACCCTGGCACCAGCCAGACCTGTGGAGCTGCTGACTACATCCACGCCGAGACGCTTCTATTGATGCAGTCACAGAGGGACTCGTTTCCAGAAGAGACGAAAGCCCTGAAGGCCGGTCGTTCCATTCCATCTGACAGCCGGCTTGGGTCACTAGCACCGGAATATGACGAGGCCACTGGCCTACTGAGAGTAGGTGGTCGATTACGGCGAGCCGAAGCCCTCGAGATGGACATGATTCATCCCATCATCTTGGATCCGCACCACCCAATCACAAAACTGGTGATCCAAGACTCCGACCAAACTCTTCTACACCCAGGACCAGAAAGAGTGCTGGCTGAACTTCGCCGCAAGTTCTGGATTCTACGTGGAAGAGAAGCCATCCGACGACAGCAGCACGAATGCAGGGAGTGTCAACGATGGCGAGCGAAGCCTGATATCCCAAGAATGGCTGATCTCCCCCCAGCTCGACTGCGTCTGTTCAAGCCTCCCTTTTATTCTACTGGCGTAGACTGTTTTGGCCCATACCAAGTCCGACTTGGTCGTCGTCAGGAGAAAAGATGGGGAATCGTATACAAGTGTATGACCACCCGTTGTATACATCTCGATCTCCTCGAGAGCATGGACTCAGATGCCTTCCTAATGGCACTGAGGCGTTTCATTGCCCGGAGAGGTACCCCAGCGGAACTGCTTCTGGATAATGGTACCAACTTTGTTGGTGGGGCACGGGAGCTTCGAGAGGCCTTCCAATCCATGGCACCTCATTTGAAGGACCAATTGGCCACACAGAAGATTTCCTTCCGCTTCAATCCACCCAGTGCCCCACACTTTGGTGGCACTTGGGAGAGGGAGGTGAAGTCAATCAAGGCAGCCCTTAAAGTCACTCTTCAAGAACAGACCGTTCCCGAACCAGTGCTGCGAACCATGCTTATAGAGGTTGAGGGCATTCTGAACGCTAAGCCTCTTGGCTATGTATCGTCGGATGCTGCAGATCTGGACCCAATAACTCCAAGCATCCTCCTGATGGGACGTCATGATGCCTCGCTCCCCCAGGTGATGTATGACTCCAGTGACCTCCTTGGGAGACGGCGTTGGAGGCATAGTCAAGTACTAGCTGACCACTTCTGGTCTTCATTCATCCGCCATTACTTGCCTAGTCTCCAGGGAAGGCAGAAGTGGAGGAGGGACAAGAAGACTCTGGAGGTGGATCAAGTAGTCCTTATTGTGGACCCACAGCTTCCACGGGCCCTCTGGCCTGTCGGTAGAGTAACACATACTTACCCTGGAGCTGACGGACGTGTGAGGACAGCCTCTGTCCAAGTCAAGGAGAAGACTTACGTCCGCCCTGTCGCCCGCCTAGTTCCACTTCCAGAACTGAAGGATGAGGACACTCCGGATACGGCCTGACAGGGTTTTCTCCCTGTTTCTCATGTCTCACAAGACATTCGGGGGCGGATGCCTCATGCCATCAAGGCTGAGGCAGAGCAGTATAAAAGGCCTCAGTCTAGCCACAAACACTTTTTTGCCAACATGACAGACAAGAAGCTGCAGTCCTTCATTCTCTCTTGTTTTGCTGTGTGCGTGCATGACGCAGGTGAGAACTGTGTTTGAGTAGACTGTTTGAGTTAAATATTGTATGTTTATTTCTTGGATATGCAGAATGTGCTTAGTTAGGTTTATGCTATGTTTATGTTACTGTATATTTTCTAAGCTGCAATCTGATGTTTGATTGTTTGATAAATGCTGTAGCTGCCAGGTGTTGCATCAAGCTAATTAGTACTAGGTCACTCTGACCTTGCTTCCATTTAATGATTGTAAATGGTGTTTTGTGTTTTTCTGCTTTATATTTTTCTATGTTAGAGACCACACACTCGTCTGAGAGCAATGTACCCTGTGCTTAAACAAAAGTAAACCATTTAAAACGGATTCTCTGACCGGAGTCTACTCATTCCATAAGTGATTACTCTAGCCACTGTTTTACCGAGGTCCCCATCCTCACAATATCCTCTTGGTTGACCTGGTACCAGTGATTTGTGCTGTAATTAAACTGTAATTACACACACACGCGCGCGCGCACACACACACACGCACGCACGCACGCACGCACGCACACACACACACACACACACCTCCTGGATTCTGTCATTCAAATCGCGTCCCCCCCAAACATCTATAGAATCACCAATGCAGCAACTTACCTGTCCTGTGCGGCTGCAGCGTTATGCGCTGGTTGTTGTTGTCAACGTGTGGTTTGGAGCTCAGCGCCTGCTCCTCCTCAAACTCCGTCAGGATCCTCTCCTTTGTGAAAAGAGGTATTCATATTATGCACTTAAACATTAACAGTTTGTTTGCTAAATTTGAACAAATCAAGCATATGGTTCACGAAGGTAAGGTCCATTTTCTAACCTTCTCAGAGACCAAACTTGATGACTCTATCACTGACTCTCAGATCGAAATTGACAACTACTCGGTCATCCGAAATGATAGAAACAGATTTGGTGGTGGTGTATGCATGTATGTTCATAACTGTATTAAGTATATCCCCCGCCCTGACCTACAACACAGCTCTTTAGAAACTGTATGGGTGGAAGTGATTCTTAAGAAAGCTAAAAACATACTAATCGGTGCCATCTATAGACCGCCCGACCAAAATGATTTCTATGAGTTACTGGAGGAGAGCCTTGCACCGGTGGACAATGTTGAAAAATACATTATTGGCGATTGGAACACAGACATGCTTCGTAAAGAAGCTCCTCTATTCAAAAAGTTCAATAAGCTATGTAATCAACAGGGTTTCACTCAGCTCATCACCAAGCCAACTAGGGTTACAGATAACTCTCAAACCACCATAGATCTCATTGTAACCACAGACAAATCTAAAGTCTCCGCGAGTGGGACTATTGAATGTGGTGGTCTAAGCGACCATGATATCATTTACTGCACCCGCAAAATACATAAGTCCAAAGCTGACGGCCACAAAACAGTTGAAGCTAGAAACCTCAAAACCTACTCTAGCGAAGCCTTTAACCACAAACTGGAGAAATCTGACTGGTCCCCAGTACTAGCTAGCACTCAGGTCGATGAAGCCTGGCTAGGCTTTAAATCCATTTTCAACACTACCCTAGACGAAGTGGCTCCTTTGCGTAGGGTCAGGGTTAAAGCCCGCTCACAGCCATGGTGGAATTCGGAAATCTGTGAATCAATGAAACTCAGAGACAAAAAATACTCTGAGAAACGCAAATATAATCACAAACTCAAAAAAGGCCCCAATAAACACCTTAAAGCCAAATTAGAAATAGTCAGTTTAGAGGCTAATAAACTGAGAAATCGGACAACCTCCTTAATCCTTTCTGCCAAAAAAAACTACTTGGATGAGAAAGTTGAGGAAAACATCCACAAACCACGAGACCTATGGAAGCTATTTAAAACCCAGCTAGGCTGTGGTGCTAAACTCAGATCCATAGCCAGCAACATATCCATCCAAACTCCCATAACCCTCCTCACGGATAGTCTTGATGTAGCCAAAAATCTCAACATCTACTTCACCTCCATGGCCAAAAATCTGGTCAATAAACTGCCCGCTCCATCTGGGCTGTTTGGTGTTAGGCACATCTTGAAATTCTACAGGAACCTTGGGGTATGCAAAGACAACTTTAAACTTACCACGGTGTCAACTGATGAAGTGTTTAAAAAACTGCGCACCCTACCTCAATTCAAGGCCGCTGGCCATGATAAAATTGCCCCCAAATTTCTCATAGACTCAGCTGCCACCATTGCCCCAATCATTACCCATATTATTAATCTATCTATCAAGCAGGGTTATGTCCCCCAGGACTTCAAATTAGCCAAGGTAACCCCCCTGCACAAAAAAGGCAGTAAACTTGACCCTGGCAACTACAGGCCAATCTCAATCCTTAGTTCCATCTCTAAGGTAATGGAAAAAATTGTCTATGAACAGGTGGCTAGATATCTTGAAGAGAATAAACTGATCTACGAGTTCCAGTCTGGCTTCAGAGAGTCCCATTCCACAGATACATGCCTCATCTATTTGAATGATTACATCAAACGTGAAATTCACGATGGCAAATATTGTGGCATGGTCATGCTGGACCTCCAGAAGGCATTTGACACCGTCGATCATTCTATTCTGATCGAAAAACTCAAAGCTATTGGTCTTGATAGCACAGCAGTGAGATGGATGCACTCTTACTTGGTGGGGAGGGAACAGATGGTGGAAGTCAACGGAACCCTGTCCCCCCCCCTCCCAGTAAACTGTGGAGTACCTCAAGGGAGTATACTAGGACCACTGTTGTTCTTAATATACGTAAACGACATGTCATCTGCTTGTGACTGCAATCTGTTTCTGTTCGCGGATGACTCGGCTCTCCTAGTCTCAGGCAGAGACATTTTGCAGGTTGAAAAGGCCCTTAACTGTGAACTTAACAAGATCTGCACCTGGCTCAATGACAACAGACTCTCAATTCACCTAGGCAAAACTGAATGTATCCTCTTTGGATCTAGTCAGAAACTTAGCCTAGTTGAGAACTTCACAATTAAAGTAGGTGACACTGTGATAGAAAGAAAAAACCACATCTGCTACCTGGGTTGCATCCTGGAGGCTAACCTATCCAGTGAAAAAATGACCACCAAGGTAATCAATAAAGTCAATCAACGAATTCGCTTCTTGCAAAGAGTTGCCCCACTGATCAATATTAAATCCCGAAAGACACTAGGAGGTGCTCTTATTGGGCCCCTCATTGATTACGGAGTCCTTGTCTGGTATCGCGACGCCCCAGCTGCCTTAAAGCTAAAGCTCCAAACAGCCCAAAACAAACTAATTAGGGTTGTGCTTGGTCTCCCTCCTCTGACCCACCTTACCGAGCATCACCACGAAAGCGTGGGGTGGCTCAAAGTAGCTGACAGAGTACAGCATCTTGCAATGGGCCTGGTGTACAAGATACACTACACCTCCAAGATTCCCATGTACCTGACAAACTACTTCTTAAAGGTCAAGGATGTTCACGATCATAACACCAGAGGCAGCTCCACTAATCATCATCAGCGTAGATTTAACACTAAACAAGGCGCTAACTCGTTCTCCTGCTATACCATCAACATGTGGAACGCCCTTCCACAAGCCCTAAAGGAGAGCAAATCCCTAGCCTCCTTCAAAATTGGTATGAAAAGTCACCTTCAGACAGCAGCTACCCGTGACTTGTAAATAGACTAAGCCCCCATGCTCCCCCCCCCTTTTTCTTTGTATTCTGCCTTTTGTATTTGATGTTATGCTTTTGAAACTGATATTATCCTAGATAAAGTACTATGTTCTATCCGTCTGTCTTTCAATGTTATATGAGATACTTAAAGTGTGGTTCCTGTGGAAATAAGCCTCGGCTTTCTAGGATCTCCTTTTAGTTGACCTTGTACCAGTGATTTGTACTGTCATGAAACTGTACTTTTTTCTATTGCAAACTTCTAATAAATTCTTCAATCAATCAATCAATCTCCACCACCACGAAGATCTCCTCCGCGGCCACGCAGAGCCGCTGGGTGATCACGGACCTCAGCGTCTGTAGAAGCGTCATGTTAACATAAAATGTTTTCGTGCAACAGATCAGAATTTAAAGCTTAAAGCTAACGCTGGCCTGCCGCTGCTGCATCTGCGATAACATGAAACAAAAACATCCGGGTTTAGGTCACAGACAGACAGTGTTGCCAGATTTTGCGAGAGAAACAAGCAACCAGGTCTATTTAAACATCTATTTCAGGGGTCTGCAACGTTTTCAGGCCAAGGACCCCTTAGTTGAGAGAGAGAGAGAGAGAGAGATGAAGCAGGGACCCCCACAACCTGTTCTTAGATTCCATAGTTTCATTGTTTGACAGCACAATCATCAGTGTATTTTGGATTCATGTCAATTTGTTGTTCAGCTATTTAACCACTTGAACCGTCAATATTTAATAAACTTGACCTTTCACTCTGTACTTAGTCTGCTCTTTTCCCCCCTCTATACACCAAAGCTCTTTGCCAAAAATAGCCAATCCACATCCACAACGCCTCACAGTGCGAGGCGTTGTGATCCTGTAGATCTGCTATTTTTGGCCAAAGTTCTCAGAAAATGGAAACTAGGGTTTGAGTGGTTAATAGGAGAAAAAATATTTCTATCACTCAAAGATTTGGAGGAGGACCCCCTGGCCCCTGTAGTAACTCTGGGGACCCCCTAGGGGCCCCGGACCCCCTGTTGAAGACCCTTGAATTAAACATCTATTTCTTTTCCTACATAAAAAAAAAAACAAGCGTTATCTCTCTTTTGGGTCTCGACCTGAAAGGTTTGGGAACCACTGCATTAAAACCATCCCAAAGAAGAAGCGACTGCTACAGATCTACAGGCTAACAATCTGCTATTTTCAAAAGAAAAAAAAAACGTCACTTTTTTTATAAAACAAATCATAAAATTGTCCTAACTGTTAAATCGCTAAATTTGTAGAACACCCACTCCGTTATTTTCAGCTTCTAAAGCCTTCTCTTTATATGTTTTCTATGATCCTTGCAGGGGTCCGGATTTCGCAGATAAATGACGTCATCTGCATCATCCGTATACGTTGTGTATACGTTGGCCAATCACATTGCCGATCATACACACATGATACACTACCGGCCAATTACAGTGCATCTTGCGTCTCTTCAGGAAATAGCTTGCTTCAACAGCTTTGTTTACGCTGGTCTAGAAGTCTAGCATGTAACTCCCCAACCGCTGCTCGTAGAGGGACACGAGAGATCTCTATGGATGCGTCTCGGCGAGGCGAGGCGGGGCGGACGCGGGGGTCTGAAGGCCCGGTCCGCGGCGAAAAACGGCCGAAAAAAGCAGACGCGACCGTGGTTTGCTACAGACCACTAGTTGAGCAACTTACACAGTATAGCTTTAACAAAGCAAATCTTGTAGCCTATTGGGGTGCCTGGAAAATAATGTTTTCAGATGAGTGTGTGTGGGTCTGTGGACAAATAAAATATGAATATATGTCCACAACAGCAACTATACCAATATTCCTGCAACTTTACAAATACACAAGCTCAAAATATCGTATAATAAGCAGACATGGCAACACTGGTCACAAACTGACCCTGCTGCTGATTTGAGGTTTACCGCCACCTGCTGGTGAATGTGTGTACAGCTACACTGATGCCAGAATGATTCCAGCACGCAGGAGACATGTCTGAATGCGAAGAAGGCTGTTAGTGTGGACATGGTAATAAATACATTATGTGTTAATTTGCCGCTGCTCTCAGTTTGAACTATTAGTCTATGAGCCAGAGCCCCAACATTGAGCCATGATTTCCAAATGGGTGGGCAAAACCATGGATATATTAAATTGTTTATATAGCCTATATAGGCTATTAAATGGTTTAAAGAGTCAATATAAATAAAGTAATACATGATAACCCTTCCACAGGAGTAGCTTTTTCATATTAATCACACATTTCAGCTACAGGTATATACATGATAGGTGAAAACAAAAAATAAGACATATTTATCACCATGCATGAAGAAACTTCCCCTATTGAAATATCACGAGAAGGCTTAATGATTTATTGTAGGTCTATTACAAGTTTTCTGAAATTGTCTAATTAAATATGCAAATTAGGCATTAGGCCTACATAGGCCTACGTTCCAGAATCAAAATCGGAAAATTGGATAAAGCCAGAGTCAACATTCTTATTTCATTTTGTTTACATGTTAGTGTCAAAGGTTTTAAATGAGGAAATATTCCATATCTATATACTCCATAAATAAGAAAATAGTGAGCAGACATAAATTAAACATGTTTTGGTAAATGTATAGGCTGTCTTTATAGTGATACATGTGTAACGGAGGTGATCCGAACCTCCACACCAGGCTTCGAACCCGGGTCTCCCGTGTGAAAGTCCAATATCTTAACCATTACACCAAAGGGATATCCCTATCGAATGAGGGCAGATACTAGACTTTTGAGGCTTCAGGCTGGGGCTGCGACTCTCTCCGCCACACTCACCCCCCTTTGACCTCCTCCTACGGGGTAGCCCGGATCCGGGTCACGGCACCAATGTAACGGAGGTGATCCGAACCTCCCCACCCGGCTTCGAACCCGGGTCTCCCGTGTGAAAGTCCAATATCTTAACCATTACACCAAAGGGATATCCCTATGGAATGAGGGCAGATACTAGACTTTTGAGGCTTCAGGCTGGGGCTGCGACTCTCTCCGCCACGCATGCATATTCAATATTCCCTCATTTAAAACCTTTGACTCAATTTACAATTTAGGCATTTAGCAGACACTCTTAATCCAGAGCGATTTACAACAAGCAAGGACATACATCAATACATCAACATCAATACATCAAATGCATAGAAATAGTAATCTAAGAAAAAAGAACGTATGGTAGACCAAGCACTTACTCAGTAAAAACTTTATATTAAATCTAAAAAAAATCTATCTGACTTTCTTGTATGGTCATTGAGGGATGAGTGCTATAAGTATTAATGGCTAAGGTGGAGTCTGAAGAGGTGAGTCTTCCCTAGCATAAGCTAGGGAATGAGTCTGTGGAGTTTATTCCACAGTTTGGGGGCCAGGAAGGTGAATTGTCTAGGACGACTCTGGACCGTGGACGAGTGGATTTTTGTCCTGGGGTTTTTAGAGAGGGTCCCTGTGTTAGCTGATCTGGATTGAGCACGTGGGGTTGTAGGGGTCGAGCAGGCTTTGGAAGTATGGAGGTGCCATACCATTGGTTGCTTTGAAGGTCAGCATCAGTGTTTTGTATTCTGTGTGGGCAGCAACAGACTCAACTAAAATGCACTCTGTCGAGGTGCCAACTTGCGTCTGGCGCACAAGCAGGCCATGTATGGCCTACTTGTACGCAAGCGTGCCATGAGGTGCCCTCACCACTGGCATCAAGAAAGATCGAGGCAGATCTAGGCGTTCTTCTCTTTTGCACGAGGGGGGCCCGGGGAGGCTTAATTCGGCACCGAGTGCACATAGCCTAATTGTTGATTTTTACAATTTATTTATTTTGAATTTCTTTTTTTTTTTCCTAAAATTTTTATCCCACGATTTTTGTTGCCTAAGCTGTGATCCTGGGCTCTACTCTCCCTCTGCCAACCTGGGGAGGGCCCCGAACTGAGCTCATGCTTCCTTCAATGCATGAGGAGTGAGCAGGCCGCTTCTTATCACCTGACAGGGGGAGCTTCCCCGGTTGGACGTAGCGCGTGGAAGGAACACGTTATTCCAACCAGTTCCATTCCCCTCCATCAGGCGCCCCGGCTGGCCAGGGGGAGGCTTTATAGAGACCAGGATTACTGCATGTTTTTGTGAGGGTATCAACCCTAGGAGACACGGGGAGAACATGCAAACTCCACACAGAAAGGCCCTTTTGCCAACACACTTATTTTGAATTTCTTGATCATAATTGTGATATGCAGATCCTGATTCATCAGTAACTATATTGCAGTTTGAAGTAGTTCACATTTTGACCAGCTCACAACGCGTTGAGTTCTGCTTTTTCCGGTGAAGAAACTTGGTGTAAAAACACCAAACCAAACCAAACACATAGCCAAAGTCAAGTGTTAAGTGTTAGGGTTAAGCGGTTAAATGTTTGAAAATAGGCTACACATTAACATGAATCTAACGCACCTGGTCTGACACTTCTTGAACACCCCTGCTCTAAACCGACTTTATAGAGTAACTTTTAGCCAATGAGGAAGCTGCATAAAGGTGACAGTCGCCGAGAATGCTGGTTCTTCATTGGCTAAACGTTCCTCCATAAAGTTGGAACAGAACAATAACCAATGGGGGAGCAGCGTTGGCAGCAAGTAGCCAATGAGGGAGCAGGCCCTTTAGCCATTGAGGGAGCAGCACCCTACAAGTGCGACCTGATACAAGGCGCAAGTTAGAACCTTGACGGGAGCATTTCGCTGTTACTACGTGTCATCTGTTCGACACCCAACTCTAACCCTTACCCTAAACCTAACCTCCGTGAGTGGGTGAGTCGTTAACCCTCCCGATGCTCCTTTGTCGAAGTGACGGTCGTTTGAAAGAGCAAGATTTCCCCAACCTCGACAGAGTGCGGTCTAGTTTTAATGATCAATCAATTGATTGTGTTCCAGCCTGGATCAGTACACTTAAAGTTCCCTATGTAATACAATGAAAACTCATTTTTGAAGCGGTGAAAGCCACTTCCAAGGTGTGGCTTTGTACTGTCCCGTACATGTGGGCCATCTGATTAGTCAATTTTGTCTGTCCCATACATGTCCCGTGCATGCTTGACCAATTGAGGATTGGTCAAGCTTCACATGCCAATTTGGCCCTCCAGACAAAATCATTCATTCATTCAGAATTCATAAAAATATAGAACTAAAGCACATAGAAAGTATAGCTCTAGAACACAGAATGTATAGATCTAGAACACAGATTTCATAGCTCTAGAACACATAGAATAAAAAGGCACTGCTTCACTTCAAAACCAAGGTTTGATTTTTAAGGTTTTAAAGGAAACATACAAAGTTATGTTTTGTGATTTTATTATTATAATTAATACTCAATTAGGGGATCCTTGCCCATCTCCTAATCCTTTCGATCTCTAACCTGGATAAATACCCACATGTAGCCATATATATTATATGCCCTGATATTATGATGTCACCCCTTTGCCCTTCTCTGATTGGTTATGGTTATACACATCCCATGATTGGCTACGGATGTAAACGGCCCGTAACCACAGAGACGGACACCGGATAACATTTCTGGAATTTATGGATAGAAGATAGATGTTATATTATTGCTAAAACCATAGTGTTTTGCCAATTACTTGCATAATAATATCCTCACGGCCCACTAGTGGTCCCTGTCCCACAGGTCGAGAATTGCTGACATAAAGTAGGTTAAGCCTGGAAGACGCATGCTCATGTTGAACATCAAAGCAGATTTGTCAGTTAGAGAAAGTAACAATGGGGGAAAAGAGAGATTATCTGACATATACTGGTAGATTATATGACCAATTTTGTACCAGTATACTGGGCATATACCCACATTATTGGAAGTTTTCAGTTCAAGAGATTTTCAGGCATATTCCCCTGATATTCTGCCCCCAGCTAGACAAAGGCACAGCAGGGTGTGCCTTTGTGTGCCTTTGTCTAGCTGGGGACAGAATATCACCTATTATTTGCAGTTTACAGGGGAATATGCCTGAAAATCGCTTGAACTGAAAACTTCCAATAATGTGGGTATATGCCCAGTATACTGGTACAACATTGGTCATATAATCTACCAGTATATGTCAGATAATCTCTCTTTTCACCCAGTGTAAGCTGCCAGGGCGGCCATTTTGTCCGTTGGCTTTTTGGGGTTGCCCCGGCGTCCTCCTCGCCCCCTGCCGTGGCCCCCCCGCCTGGCCCCTCCCCCCCGGTGCATGGGGTGCCTCATGGTGGCGTGCTTGAGCTCCACCAGGTCCTGGAAGACCGGGTCGCAGAACACGCAGCCCGTGTGCTGCGTCTCGCTGCCCGGCAGCGGGTTGCGGTTCTTGTTGAAGTCCACGGCCACCAGGCACGCCTCGCAGGAATCGCAGGTCTCCCGCGTCACCTCTACCCTGTGCGCCTGTTCAAAGAAGTGCACGACCACGTTGCATTTATTACAGGCCATCTTCCATTTGGGGCCCGAGGTTGTGTCGAGCACCATGACTCCACTGAGGCACTCCACGCACTGACCGATCCCCAGAGAGCTGAGGGAATGCTGACAGGACGGGTGGGTGCACTCGTTACACCCCATGCCTTTCTTCATGTCCTGGAAGGGGGCGTTGTTGAAGCAGTAAGGACAGAACGGGTAGCTCTTTCCCCGGGCGCCAGACGTCCACAGCAGCAGTTCAAAGTCGTCCAGCGGACAGCGCAGCTCCTTGTACAGCTTGATGGCTCCGTTCTGCGGCAGGCTGTAGGTCTCGTCACAGTGCGAGCAGTGCAGCCGGCTGGGCTTGGCCTCGATGTACTTCATGAAGCGACGGCACTTACCGCAGCGGGACATGGGCTTGCCGGAGGCGGCGATCGGGGAAAAGGACGCTTCCATGAGCTCGTCCATGCTGCTGACGGAGTCCACAAAGTAGTGGAACTTCCTCTTGAAGATGTCCAGCGTGTGTTGGAGGACCTGCTGGTAGTCGGCCTTGCCCATTGCTATGAGGTTCAGCTGTTTTTCCACCGCACTGCGGATGGTAGGCAGCACAAGATCCGCATCCGTCTTGTAGTAGCCATGGACCAGTACGATGCCCAGGTTGGTGGGTTTGAGCTTGCGCCCGCCCTCCACGGTCACATAGTTCCTCTGGCAGATGTTGTTGATGTGGACAGCGATGCTGGCATCCGTACCAATGCCGTGCTTCTCCATCAGTGTGATGAGCTCTGCCTCCGTCAGGTAATCGGGAGGGCTGGTCTGCTTCTCCACCAGTTTGATCTCGTCCACGGTGAAGACCTTGCCGCGCTCGCATGCCGGCAAAGCCTCCTCCGGGGGAATCCCCTGCCGCGGCATCACCGCCGCGAACCCTGGGGATATGAGGGTTTTGCCGGTGCAGGAGAAGCCTTCAGTCCCGATCCTGAAGTCGATGACTGTCTGCAGGTACTTGCAGTCCTGGCAAACGGTGGCAATGAAGTGGCGCGTGATGTACTCGTACAGCTGCCAGCCGTCACTTCCCAGCTCTCCCTCTGAAGCGGCTCTCATGGGGGTGATGGGAGGATGATCCCCAGCATCTGTGCCCTTCCTGGGCCGGTTCAGTCCCTCAGAGAGCAGAGTCTTCGCCTCCTGTCCCCACAGGGGATTGGTGGCCTGTTGTCGGAGGGTCCCCTTCAGATCAAAGTTTTCTGGGTAGTGGGTGGTCTCCGTACGGGGATAGCTGATGTAGCCCTGGGTGTACAGGTGTTCTGCTATCTGCATGGTATGCTGAGGACCCATGCCGAGGGCGGAGCTTGCCACACGCAGCATCTCCACCGTGTTCAAGGCCTGTGGTCGCTGCTTGGCCTTCTCCTTCTTACTCACCGACTCCACCCGGGCCTCTCTGGAGGCCTTGGCCAGGTTGACAAACATCTGAGCCACTTCTCTGTCGAAGATTCTCATCCTGTCCCAGTCCAGTGTAAGAAGGCTTTCCTTCCCCTTGAACACCTTTGCCTGCAGGACCCAGTAGGTCTCTGGCTTGAAGGATTGGATCTTGTCATGGCGTTCCACGCAGAAGCCAAGCGTCGGGGTCTGGCAGGGTCCGAATGAGATTAAGGAAGAGTCCAGATTACCGTATTTGCCCTGGAAATACCTGGTCTGGAACCGAGTGAATGCACAGCCGATCCGCAAGTCAAGTTCCTGGCGGGCGTCGACCGACAGAGCCTCGTTGCGGTTGGGCTCTCCCAGGTGATTCATGGCATTCCAGATATCCGTGTCAGTGATGGAGCTGAACTTGGCACGGTACACGGTTTGCTTGCTGCCAGAGACCTTGTTCATAACTGGCTGGATGGCATCTAAGACCTCAAAACAGATGTTCTCTCCCTCTTTGTCACAGTCCAACCACAAAACCACACAGTCACATCCTTTAGCTTCAACCTGGAGGAACTTAACCATATTGAGTTTGGGATTGGCTTCCTTCTTCTCTGTGGGGGCTTTACTGAAGAGCTCAGCTGGGTCCACCTTGTCCCAGTTATTGTACTTCCCAATGAAGTCCAAGCTCATCACGTGCCCACAAACAGAAGTCATCTTGAAGCGCACCGTCTGGCCATGGAAGGTGCCGGTGTAGTCGTGCACAGAGCATGCTCCGTTGAGCCCTTTTCGACTTGAACAGGTTCCTTTGGAGAGGATCTTGGCAATGGAGTGAGCCAAAGACGGCTTCTCCGCCACCATCAGAACCGTCCTCATTGTCAACAATGATGCAACATAACACAAGGGTAGTTGGAAGGATCCAAAAGCAGACAATGGAAGTGGAAACCCCTTACTGAAGTATCCAAAGACAAAGTAACAGGAAATCAGATCATTAAAAACAAGGACTCACTGGGAAATGTAGATTCATTTTGTTTACATAAATACCACCACCGGAAAGATGGTTGACAAACCTATGATGGGAACTGAAGAGGGGGCAGTTTTAAAAAAGCTCAAAGGCTCTGGTGATGTCACTGATGATGTCACACTGTGACATCACAAGCTTACAGAGGTGGAACCGTGACCCAGGCAACAACACTGAAACACGGCCAAGGCCGTGACCATTTTAAAAGCTCTTTCCAGGCCTGGCACTGCCTAACAGTTCAAAATGGTTCAAGTTGGCATAAAAGGGGCATGGTCAGATAAAGAGATCTCCATATATGGGCATAGACGAGTCACAGGCAGCACGATATAAGCAAAATTGAACACTTGGTGGACGTAAAGAATGTCCTACCTGCTGAAGTCTGGACTTGACTGGAGTCTGTCGAGGTGCCAACTTGCGCCTTGTTATTTAGGCCTATATCAGGTAGCACTTGTTGGTGTTGACATCACCGATAATGCTGCTCCCTCATTGGCGTACGTCAGCCGGATATACTGTACAGACAGACGGATACAGACACAGTGCTTGCACGCTCTGCTGGCGCAAGTAATAATATCCCTCAAGCATGGCCCTCAGGCCACAAGTCAATTTAAGGATTACCGGGACTGCACTATAGAGACTGTTTTGCACAGTAGGGTCTGTCCGTTGGGCAACCAGACTATTGTTCTAGTCCGGCCTGTTTCTTCTTCCGTATAAACTTTAAGCCAATCAGGAAGCAGCATTCTCGGCGTCACCATTATCACGTCACCCTGGCCACATTATGACTTTCGGTTGGTTCCAAGATTTCTAGCGGAAGTGCTGCGTTTAACGGAAGTTACGCCATGCGGTGCGGGTCTGTTTGCATTCCCCGGTGAAACAAACACAAAGATTGTAGCTCTTAACTCGCTCTTAATAGGTGTAACATCGCCTGAATCAATGTTTTTGTTTGTATATTGTTTATTGCGAGCGCAACCGACAGAGCAGGAGACATGGACCAGTTTTTTTCCAGGGGGGAATACGTTTGCAGGAACACCGCGCTGTGAAAAAAATACAGCTTCCGGGAAAATTCAGCCCCACCTCCTAGAACGTTCTCTGACTCATATTTTCACCAGGCTTTTCTCTTCGCAGATGAGTAAGCCTGGCTACGCGAGGCTATTATCACGTTAGTCCATTGAGATAAATGGGGGAGTGGCGCTAGCTTGAGGATTGGTCAAGCTTCACTAGCCTAGTAAACTAGACTCCTCCTAGCCTGGCGGTGCCAGCCTCTATTACACACTTCGTTTTGGGGAGAGAGTCTGGGGTTGCAGGGAGAGATTCCATTTCTGGGGGGCGGGCTAAAGCCTGGTGAGCTCTTAATTGCTCCCTTTGAACTTCAAAGGGGTTGTGCACTAAGGTAATTGATTGGGCCATACAAGTGTCAAGACCTCGTTAGTCTCTAATCAATGAAAGCATCAAAGACAACTACCTGTTTGATGCCTGTGACCTCGTAAGTGTTCTCTCTAATCAATGAAACGTCAAAGACTACTACCTGTTTGATGCCTGTCATAGAGGGGAGGGGGAGGGGGGGATGTTTTTTTTTGTCCACACAGCCTACAGCCCTGATTGGCTAACCCTTTCTGGTGGCTGGTAGAAATGGATTCTCAATTGTGAGGCTCCAGACCACACACCACAGGGTAGTGTTGTGCGGTCTGGTTTATTAACCAGGCTAGACTCCTCCTGCCTTCTGGGGAGTCTGGTTTACTGCAGTCAGACCCTTCTCAAATAGGCAACCACACTTGCAATTTCCAATTTGCATCTTTCTAGTTTGTAAATTATTAAGTGTAGCAGGTGTCCATGAGCCTGCTGGCATACTACCCAAAGCATAATGAAACGATTTCTATTTTCTCCACAAAAGGTTGTGGGCACCCCTAATTTCAGCACCTGCCATGGGTTCCCCATATATATATATGTAGTGGGTTGGGTTTTTTGAGTCATGTGACGGCCCCTAATGAGCCCAATTCAGCACAGCTGAGACACCTGCTATATAAAAGGGAGACACACCCAGCCATCAGAGTAGCTGGCTTGTTGTGGTTGCCTGGTGGTGTATTGGGTCGGGTACTAGAGAGACTCATTGAAGGCATGACAGTGGGAATCCCTCCGTGGGATAAGCGGTGTTTCCCCCCATCTGTTAATAGGCCAAAGCCTCATATGCGGCTTTGCATGTGGCGCTGCTGTTTAGCCCCTGATGGCTCGTGGCCTTTGTCATGGACCGGGTGTGACGACGGCAAGGCCTCTCATTGCCTATAGTGTGGCTCTCTCTGAGGAGCTCGGTGCCCCTGCTGTTTTTGTCCTTTAGTTTTGTTATCTTATTTTGGTTTTGTTTAGGTTTATTTTGTTTATTGCTTTGTGCGAACCAGCTCGTAGCAGAATAATATAAAGTATAGCCTATTTGGCTCAGGCTGTGCTAGTAGTACTGGTGGGCCATACTTGTAGCTACAACAGGTGGTTGGTCACGGGTGGTAGGCAGCATTGGGGCTTTTAGTGCATGATGAGCCTAATGTTTGCTGCATGCTTATTCCCATTTTATTGTGTCTAACATACTTTTGTGTCTTTGCAGTGAATTCAGTGTGCTTGTGTGCGCTTTTGGTGGCGGTGACTCTGACCTCTTTCCCCTCACTCCCTGCCTTCCTCCTGTGTATGGCATATCATTGGCACCCCAGCTACTGGTACTGTAGGGCAGTATTGTAATTTTAACTCTTGTGACATTGATAGTTTGTAGTACATTTTAAATAGTATCTTGTAATTGATTATATCTGACCACATGAACTGCTCGTATTTGAAGCCTTATCATGGTATTTAATTCTGCTTCGAGTTATAAATAAAATAAGTGTTCTTCTTTAACTGGAAATGCACGTCTCTGCTCATATTCCTTACTAAACCTGTGATTGGGTATTCAATGTATATTGTGTCATCTGTCTACTCTATAAGATATTCTCTGGGTGAAATTCCCAGAGTGGCGTTGTCTGGCTTCCTGTTTCCGGGCCTAAGTGCCCTGTTCACATATATATATATATATATATATATATATATATATATATATATATACGATTTTTCCATTGATTTCTATAATTTATTTGTGGAAATAAGAATTATTAAATACAATAAAAGATTAATAAATGAAAAAAGTTATTAAAAAAAACAGCCTGCTCACGCCTTCAAGCACCTCACAGCTTGAAGGTCCTGGGTTCGATTCCCGCCGGGGGATTCTGTGGGCGCTGGGGGCGTGTTCTCTCCTCCACGTCATCAGCGCCCACACCCTGGGTGGGGTTTCTGTCAGTGGTGCTCAAACCTTTTCATGTGAAGGACCCCCAACATGATTTGGCCATGGACCCCCCATCTCAAAATATTTACCGGTAGTTCCAGGGACGCCCAGAAGCAAAATTTGAGTTACAAATGTTCGCTTAAAAAAATACATATATTCAAAGATTTGCACACATTTTCACGACTTTTCAAAAATAGCAGATCTACAAGCTCGCAGCGTGGCACTCGGTGCTGCGCTGTGAGCTTGTATATCTGCTATTTTTCATTAGCTAAAGTATAAAATAATTAAGGCCCCCTCCACCTTGGGCCCTAATAACTCATTGTGACACCCCTGAGTATAATACAGTGCTTGAACCAGGTTGCACGATGTCTCGGGGAGCATATCCAGTACCATTTAAACCCTCTATTGTTAAAACGTACTTATAATATACATACTTGATACAGTCTTTCTTTTTTTTACTCTCTCTTTGCCAAAAAATAGCCAATCCACAAGCTCACAACGCGTCAAAACGCAACTTGTGAGCTTGTAGATCTGCTATCTTTTGGCCAATGTTACGCCCCAGGATAATGGATGTTGGGGATATTTTGATTATCGCGATAATAATATCGTAAAACCTCGAATTCTTTGGTCACAATAATCATGATATGAAATGTATCGTCCCATCCCTACAGCTGACCTCAACCATCTTCTTGGGAATATCCAGTGTGAAGTCGGTCAGATCAGAGCCGTCTGTCTGTCTGTCTCACAGCTTACTTTATATATAAGGAACAGCTAAATTGTAGCACATGTAACATAATTGAGCTGAAACAATGTTGATATGGTAAACACAAACACATTTGACTTGATTTTATCACTTTTATTTCAAGATGTATGTGTGTTGGAGTCATTTAGTCAATCCATTTGACTTGTACTGTATATACATCAAGCATCATTATTAGTGAACGTTCAGTCTAATTAGAATTGTATGAAAACCTCATTCAACATTTGTCATTTTTGAAAAACAAATTGGTTTATCTTGGATATACAAAATGTACCCACAATTCTGGAATGACCCATCTATACGCACGCACGCGCGCACCCACACACACACACACACACACACACACACACACACACACACACACACACACACACACACACACACACACACACACACACACACACACACACAGTATAAACATATTGTTTATTATATCGAGGTATATTGGTATTGCCAGATTAAGTGATTCCTGTACGATCTATGACTTAGGTGTTTTTACTGTAAATCTGACAAGTTCTCCCCTGCATTGTCTCATTCATTTATTTTGACGAAAGAATTTGCCACTATTTGCAACTAACTAAAGCACCCTTGTGTTGAGTCCTCATGTGTCTGCTTAGCCTATAAATGTGAGGAAAGCCTTTACCACAAACTGTACAACTTAAGGGCTTGTCCCCTGTATGAGTCACCATGTGTCCTTTTAGATTAATGTTTCGAGCAAAGCCTTTACCACAAATTGTACAAGTAAAGGGCTTTTCCCCTGTATGAGTCCTTATGTGTACTTTTAGAGCGTTGCTTTGAACAAAGCCTTTACCACAATGTTTACAAGTAAAGGGCCTTTCCCCTGTATGAGTCCTCAAGTGCTCGTTGAGGTGACTCTTCTGAACAAAACCTTTACCACAAACCTCACAAGTTAAGCGTTTTTCCTGTTTTTCCCCTGTACGAGTCCGTTTTTCTCCTGTATGAGTCATCGCGTGTCTTTTTAGAGAACTGCTTTGAGTAAAGCCTTTACCACAAATTGTACAAGTAAAGGGTTTTTCCCCTGTATGAGTCGTCATGTGATATTTTAGACCATTCTTCGCGATGCTTTTTTTACCACAAACTTTGCAAGTAAAGGGCTTTTCTCCTGTATGAGTCATCGCGTGCCTTTTTAGATAACTGCTTTGAACAAAGCCTTTACCACAAATTGTACAAGTAAAGGGTTTTTCCCCCGTATGAGTCCGCAAGTGATCATTTAGGTGACTCCTCTGAGCAAAGCGTTTACCACAAACCTCACAATTGAAGGGTTTCTCCCCTGTATGAGTCCTCATATGAGCTTTTATGGAACACATATGAACAAAGCCTTTACCACAAACCTCACAAGTAAAGAGTGTTTCCCCTGTATGAGACATCATGTGAAATTTTAGAGTACTCTTAAGTAGGTTTTTACCACAAACTGTGCAAGTAGACTTGTTCTTCCCTGTGCGATGCCTCATGGTGTCTGTCTGTTTTGATGATTTCAGGTCTTGGTTTAACTTGTTGCTCAAAGACAATCTTTGTCCTACTAAGTTTTTCATTGTGTGTGATTTCAGTGTGTTTAATGCTGAATGACCCTCGCTGGTCTTCTCCCAGTCTTCACTGTCGTCAGTATCAGATTCAGAACAGTGTGAAGAGAGGAGCTGGTCATCACTAGTTGGTTGTGATGTTCCACAGTCCTCCACATCAGCTTGTGTTTTCATGTGTTCAGTTGAGGTGCCTGCTACAGGCTCAGTCTCAGTGTGTTCATCATCGTGGGTCAAAGTTGAACCATCAGCTTCCTCTGGTGTTTGAAGCAACTCCTCACGTTCCTCTTTAATCTGTGGTGGTTCTGGTTCCTCCTGGACCGGACTGGGGCTCCTCTCCTTCCATTCAGGGGAAACCTTGTCTTTACCTTCAGGGAGTTGCAGAAAGTCTAGGAAAAATATAAAAATAAACATAAAATGTTTTGGTTGCCGAAGGAACTTACATTGGGGTTAATCTATCCTCATTAATCTGTTGATTTTCCAACATGCTTTCACAGAGTTGGAAATTGAACACCGTCTCAGTTTAGCATTTTTGCAACTCTGTCATTATTCTGTACATCACGTTATTTACTTAACTTCCTTAACACATTATTTGTCTCATCATGTAAAAGCTGTAATCACCCTACACTACTACACAGAGGACAAAACCATTGCTACACAAGAAAGCTACTCTGTGTCAAATGGTCGGACAGCATCAGAAACTGGACCTCTATGGGGACCCTGCCACAGGTTACAGACAAGGTCAGAGAGAGAAGGATGAATCTGGCCGGGCACAGCTTCAGGTACCAAGACATGCGTCAAGCAAACTGACAATGAGGGAGCCAAACCAGGGCAAAGCCAGTGTGATGCCCCACACATTTAGTCATTAGAGGGGTGCCTGCCTTGCCTAACTGTCTTCTAATAGGTGAGCCGGGTGGGGCCTCATTGGCTTGTTGGTCTAATGGCTCATTGGAGAGCACCTGGGCCCGGTGCCTCCAGGAGTCTATAAAAAGCCAGCCCATGCCAGTCTGAAGGAGAGATCCAGAGAAGCCAGACCTGTCTCCACCAGCCCTGTTGTTATGTTTAGTTATGTTTAGTCTTACTTTCCATCCAATACTCTGCACCACACCATGTTCCACTCATCCACACTTACACTACTGATTAAGTTTTTTACACTTTTGCCATGTCTCCTCTCCCCAATCTTTTGTTATGACTTGAGCCAGTCATGACACCAGGAAAAGAAAAGAGGTGCACCAAGTGCGTACAAGGGGTAGGAAAGTGGGACTGAGTTACCAGGGCCCAAGGTGGAGGGGCCCTAGTAACTTTAGCTATTGAAAAATAGCAGATCTACAAGCTCACAGCGCGGCAGTGCTGCGCTGCGAGCTTGTAGATCTGCTATTTTTGAAAAGTCGTGAAGATGTGTGCAAATCTTTGAATATGTATTTTTAAGCGGACATTTGTAACTCAAATTATGCTTCCGGGGGGGTCCCTGGAACTAAATATTTTGAGATGGGGGTCCGTGGCCAAATTCATATCATTTTGGGGGTCCTTCACATGAAAAGGTTTGAGCATCACTGACATGGAAACATGGGTTTCTTGCACACTTTTTCAAAAAAATAAAATAAAAATAAATAGCAGATCTACAAGCTTGCAGCGCGGCGCTGTGAGCTTGTATATCTGCTATTTTTCAATAGTTAACATTCATGTTAACTATTCACGCAGTGAATCCTTGTACCCAGGGCCCAGAATTTGGTGTGATGCACCACTAGATACACTGCAGCGCAACTGCAGATGATGGAGACCACTAGGAGGCACAAGATGCAGTTGTTCGTTTGTGAGGCTCCGCTATCTCCTTCAAGACAGTACCATTTCAGAATAGGTTTTAATGTTAATGTTAATATTTCTAGAAGTTATAATAAAAGTTAGTAGTCCTAACCTGTCGAAATTGAAAAGAGACACAAGACATACTGTATCATGTCGGCAGACCAGGGGCATAGTTCTGCCGATTTTAAATGACTCCAATACGGAAGTAAAACTTCCTATGATTGGCCGCTAGTTGCGCTGTCCCCCCCCCCCCCCCCCCGGCCGGTCGCAAAAAGAATTGTTCTCCATTGGATCCCATTCATTTTCCCCTTTTGTGTTCTAACCTTAATTAACATTTTCATGAATACTTTATGGTTCCTATCGCTAGTTAAAAATTGCCTTTCAATCACCATCATATTCGTTTTGTTGAAATGTGGTCCAATTTATTTTAAAATAAATGATTATGTATGCGGGGGTGGCAACTAAACTGATACCAGCCGGCTGTGTTCTTCTTCGTGTGCTGTATTTCGGGAGGCTCCGACCACATTCTCCCATGTATCTCTGCGGTTGCACGTGACCGTTGGCAGCCAATAGCATCCTCTGATGCCTTTACAATCTATGATGGCGACACCCATGCCAAGGACCCATATTGTGTCATTTGCGCTGCATAGAAACCAATGGCTTCGCTTTGTCCATCTTTTATACTGTCTATGCGGCAGACACTAACAAGGAAGCTAGCGCTAACGAGAACAATCCAATATAGACACACACGGGCGCCTACACATTCACGCCCACAATTGAAACAGCGGCTTCGGGTAAGGGAGAACGGTGCACTGCAAGCCAGCCCATAGAAAGTCATTGCAATTCAACTGTGGTTAGCCTAATATTAAAATATTCCTACTCGAACTGAAGACTATCTTGATTTAAATTAAAATATGTTTTCAAATATATGGCATGACCCTGCCAACATATCTTCTTGTTTTCACGTTTAATTTGCCACTTGAATGGATTACCCATAATGTTAACAGAGAAGAGGGGAAACGGCAGACAGAAAACCTGTCGATTTTCAGTGACATCACTGTCTTTACTGCTGTGCGTTTATGAGCGCTGACTTCTCCAGGTTAGTATTAACCAAAAATAGCCTGCAATACTCCGTTTGGAAGAAGCAATATGCCACAATGTCCCAAAAATAAACAGCCTAATTATACATGAGAGACAAGCGTATCTGGGTATTGAAAACCTCAAGGGATGCGTCCATGACATGTGTACCATGCGACCACTTAAACTTAAGATTTCCAATGCTAGCACTTTTGACTCACTGATGAAGTATATTAAAGTATATTGTAGGTAGTGTATCAAGATGACAGATATGCCACTTTAAAAATGGCAAAATTAAACTCATGGGACACTTTATTAGAACACAATACAAATCGCTACGGCCTCAGTAGTCAACCACTGAAATTATGATATTTCACGATGCCTCTCATTGGGATTACATTGGCACCTGCAGTGCACCGTAATTCCTTACCCGACGTGGGGTCGCTATCACAATATTTGTAGGCGCCCGTGTGTCTCTATGGAGTCTAGCAGTGATGAATACACTGTGCAGAGTGAGGAGACGACTACGAGATACATTATGGCTGCCATTAACCGGATGATTCAGAACTTTGAATGAATCCTCAATGTTGATTCATGTATTTAGCACAAAACCCAAATTAGGATTATATGGAACAACTGTGGAGTTTGCATGTTCATGTGTCCCCGAGGGCAGTGGTTCTCAAACTTGTTTTGCTGCTGTACCCCCTTATACTGATTTCTGATGCCAAGTATCCCCTTCCCCCAACTACAACATTTTGCTTAGAGATGTTGACATCATAAGTCCAGTTCTAATGCCAATATGTTCAAAATAAAATAGAATATTGGCAAATAGTATTGCTTTCTATTCAATAGTCAAGTTGTTGACGTAATTTGGTTTAACATTTTACAGATGAGCAGGTTCACATAAAGTATGTCAATTCTTTATCATTAACCATAACAGTAAAACACGTGTTCCCATTTTCTAGTTTTTCCTCACGCAGGGAGGCACTGGGTCCCATTTTTTAGAGTCTTTGGTATGACCCGACCAGGGTTTGAACCCCGATCTCCCAGTCTCAGGGTGGACACTCAAACCACTAGGCCACTGAGCTGGTAATAATAGTACATACCTATCCTGTGCAACTTCACTACAGGTTGCATCCTTGCACCAAGCGGTCCACGTCCCTGGTCCATCTCCCGCTGTTCCTCTGACAACGTTGAATATGTTTTGGAGGTCGTCTCTCCTGATACAGTAGATGTCTCCCTTTTGTGGTCTGTGGAAATAACCAGTAACCAGTAACTTTGCCGTGATCTGAGAAAAATAAATACATCTTTCTTATTTCTTATTCTCATGCTCTATTCTTGGATCCTGTCTCCTCTGCTTCTTGTCTTCCTCATTGACAACTTTTTAACTCATTTCCTGCCAGGTCGTTTTTATAATAAAAAAAATGCAACTCTGCCAGAGTTTTAACATCCAACGATCATGTCTTCTTTCGCCCGGTAAAGAAAACAACCAAATCAAACCCAGTTGGAAGCGAGCGGTGGATGTGAGCAGTTCATTTCGTTAAGCTATACCTTGTGTGTGTGTGTGTTTGTGTGTGTCTCAACAGTGCCACTTGGTCAACCAGGCCTGCCACTGGTCACCCAGCGGTATTGCAGCTTGTGCTACATCCATTATATAATTTTAGAGAAAGGTCAGTCAGTCAGTCACTCAGTCACAAATGCATTTCCACCTTTATCTCTTCTGCAACTAATCCCAATTTTCACATGGCGCATTGGCCATTAGCATTAGACAGAGGCTGACGGAGCCCGATTTCCATTTTCACCAAATTCAAGCTATTTCTTAGCGTTTTTATACCACTTCTGTTCAACTCAACTTCAGCCTGTTGTCAGGGCAACGGTCCGTTCCTCCAGGCCATGGGATCTGTAACCCCACACCCACCAATCTCACAGTTAGGAATGTTGCAGTCTCTCTCTCTCTCTCTCTCTCTCTCTCATGTGGTTTGCCTGCATGCACGGGTCACTCATGCACCGGGTGCATTTGATGTGTGTCACACTCTGCACATATATTGGAGCACATATCTTCAAACGGGTAAGGTCTAGTAGTTATAAACTTACATACATACGGACACAGTCACACATAGGAGACGGTGTGACCACCGCTCAAAAAAGCTTGCTGTGTCATATGAGTCTATGATGGACCCAACGACACGTGGATCCCCAGTTTGCTCATAGTCAGGACGGTGGTCCCTGGGTCCAAATCAGTTGAAAAACCCCAGGTGAAAAGCATTACTGCATTACCTGTGTGTGCTGGTAGCTCCTGTGAGGTTCCTGCGGCAGCTTCCTGGGGCGCTCCCTGTAAAAAGACACCAAAGGAAATCTCAATCTGGGAACTAATTTGTTACCAAGAAATGTCATCACCAATGTGTTTCTATAGGTATGTAATAACATGTATTAAAAGTTTTAAATTCATCTCCCAGGGGAACCTCATTAACTCATTCGTAGTTTACGGCCGTAAAGCCCGTAGATTTCTCTATGTCTTTCACTGCCGGCTTCTCCTACCTGTTAACGTGGGCGCTCGTCCAGTTCCCATCGTGCGTGATCGGACACTGCTATGCATCGTGTGTTTGCGTATTCCATCAGCTTCTCGAATCCGTTTAAATTTTTTCAATTGATCAATAAGTTCTCCATCTGTAAGCCGCGGAGTTTAGACAGAAAGCTAACGGGCCAAAATAGAGGACGGACATCCGCTTCCGGTTCAAGGGACTCAATGTTAAGTTGTCCGCTCAATAATGTGTCCGTGTAGAAACCGATCACGGAGCATTAGTTCCGGCCTATTTTAGTTCCGCTTTGATAAAAAAAAATGTTTTAATTAATTTTTATTACATTTACGGGTTCTACGGGCATGGCAGAGAAGGGGTACAAAGGGGTATTTTGAGGGCAGAGTTTGAGTTAAAAGCAAATGAAAGTTTGGGACTTTCAGCAGCTCCCCCCCCCTTTTCCCCTCTCTTTTTGAGCGGTGGTAAACCGCTCCTATAAGTGGCTGTGCGTGTGTCTGTAGCCACTTCTCCTCAGCGTTTTGCCATAGCAATGTGTTTTCCGCAGCGTTCTGCCATAGCAATATGTGTGTGTGCGTAGCCATATTACATCATATTACATCACCAATTATCTGTAGCCACTATCTGTAGCCACTTTCCCTCAGCGTTTTGCCATAGCAATGTGTTTTCCTCAGCGTTTTGCCATAGCAATATGTGTGTGTGTGACTGTGTGTAGCCATATTACATCATCAATTACATCCTAGACCTATCTGTAGCCACTTTTCCTCAGCGCTTTGCCATAGCAATGTGTTTTCTTCAGCGTTTTGCCATAGCAATGTACGTTTGACCATAAACAACAGATATTGTCATGTTCTGTCTGTCTGTCATTCCAAGCCTTTTCAGCTGCACTACCAAAATGCCCTTTGTTGGCAAAGGGGCGCTATTGAGGGAGTTTGTCTGTCAATCCCCGCCCTCCACAGGTGGAGACTGACAAAGGAGGGGGCGGGACTGAACATTCAGAAAACCCCTGAAATTAAGATTAAAACTTTTCACAAGAAAAGTGAAAACTTTTTTTTTAATAGAGTAGAAATTCACGGTGCAGCCCCCTTAAAAACGTAGGTTGGTGCTTCTAGGATCAACAGGAATCATAACATAAAAAACAGGAAAGACCTCACAAATAACTTACTTAACAATTTTAAACATAGTAAGCAGCTGCCAAATTGTCTTTACCTTTTAACGTGGGCACGCGCACGCATCGTGCTCTATCTGTGCGCAACTCATCTAGTAGACGTGTAGACTCGGTGACAGCTTTCGAATAAAAAAAAAATCCATTGAAATAGACATATCCGTTGCCACGCTGTATCCCTGCTTATCAGCCAGTGTTAACATAAAAAAACATTGGAACAGCCAGCTGTGCGCTATGGTAACACGTGGACACGTTCGCGCACATAGCAGACGATATGTGCGCAGATCATATGCCAGGCAGGTAAAAGAATCAAACAGCTACAAAATTTAAAAAGAAAACGTGTGAAAAAATACCATTCTAAGGCTGTGCAGTCAGCTCACTTGTTTACAATGAAAAGCTATGCGAACGGAGCTGCGATTGGACGTCAGACCGGATATGGAAACCTAGATCCGGTCTAAACAGGAAATACGACCGGATACAGTTAGGAGGCGGACCTAAAGTCTCCGAAGCGGCTATATACAGCGACCATACTTTTAATCGTTTCATAATGATTAAAGCTAATTACATTTCCGGGATCGACGGGCATCGCAGCGTGGTACAGCGGGAAATCAACGGTTTCGACGGGGGTCACAGGAAATGAGTTAATACTACAATTGCCCTGATGAAGACCAGTAAGTGGAAACATGTTGGCTTTTAATACTTATGTTGTATAGAATAAAGTAACTTGATTTCACGTCCTCTCCTCTGTTATTTAATTTTTGGTTGCTTGAATCGCTCAACTTTTTCACTTAAATGCTCTTACCTTCCTGCACTGCTCTGAAGTGGAGCCCGCCATCACATCCGTGAAGGTGGAGGGACGAAGGTCTTCCTTGGAGGTTGAGCCATTACTATTGCAAAACTCTAAGACAAACCATACGTGTTAATCATTTTGCTGCTTTGTTTTCTTTTTTTAATGGGGGAGGGGGGGTGGATTAGAGCAGTGGTTCTCAAACTGTGGTACATGTACCACTGGTGGTACTTGAGCCCCCCTCTGGTGGTACACAGAGGGGTCTCCCAAAAAAGAAGAAAAAAGATAAAGGTTTAGTGAAGTTCTGACCAAGCACTTGAGTTGAAAAAGGCTCTCAATGTCTGTCTCAATGTGACAACTGCAGGAGTGAAAGGGGAAAAATTACTTCATTCTATTGATTACACAACCCATGAAGCCTTGAAATCGTCTTGATGTTTTTATTTTTGTTGCATTCCTAAGCCAATAATCCACCCCATCATCAAACGATTGGCTTGTACATAGCAGAATAGGATGGGATATTATGGTGGTACATGGAGAGATATTTTCTAAGGTGGTACTTGGTGTGACAAGGTTGAGAACCACTGGCTTAGAGTATATGCATCCAAGTTGCAACAAACATTACAGACCCACTCGTGAATCAGAAAAGTCCCATCTGATTGTATTAAACAACGATGGGTTATCGTCTGTCAAGACTTTAAAGCTGTCAATGGATTTTCTTGCAACATAGATGCAGACATATCAAAATACATTCTGTACATCTGTAATAAATACAGTCTTTTAACATTTCAGACCAAAGGCCCCCAAAGCTGAGAGAGATTGAGGGACAAAGTTTGCGCAATACATTATGTATAAAATTGTGTTGCAAATTACATTTTACATAGCTTTATAGACTTGTTTGACAGCAGTATCATCAGTATAGTGTAAAATAATGTATTTTGGTTTACACATCATAAATACTTGAAAACTCAACCTTTGGCTCTATAATTTGTCACCAAACCTCTTCGCCATACATAGCCAATCTAAAACCTCACAATGTGTGTTGTGGGCTACTATTACTTACCTCTCACTAGGGTCTCATAAGTGCTCTTAAGGGTCCGTTCGAGGTTATCCGTGAGCTTGAAGTCCCGGGGGTATTTGATTTCAACGACGATCTTCCCATGGTACTGCCTCATTAACAATGCCAATGGGTATTGGTAGCCCAAGAATGTAAGTTGGTCCAACTGCCAAAAGAACAGTATACAGGTAAGCAAAATGTTGGTACCCTCATGTTTGGCTGTGTAGCATGCCTCGAATGCCCGATGCTTACAAGCTGTACTTCATTGTAAAGCTGACAAATGAGCGATAAAACATATATAAAACACAATACAAATTGGTATTATTAAAGGGGAAATATAATAGATGGAGGTCAAGTGTCCTTTCTTTTTGTGCTGAGTTTATAAATGTGTGTGTCTGTCTGTCTGTCCTCTGAATATATTGAGAATCAATCAATGTACTTCAAACTTGGCATGTGAACATAATAATCTGTTAATTATCTGCCATTATTAACGAGTCCCTGGCCTGAACTTCAAAACGGTCCCAAATACAGAGTTTCATTGTGTGTAATAGAGCTCATGAAGTAATGGATCCCACTTAATTTATCATAGCTGTATACTAGACATTGGAATCGTTTGTTTTGCCTATGTACTCTACTCTTAAAAGAAGAAATAATCACACCCAATGTGAAGTGAGCGGTGGTCGTGCTTGTGTAACGTCTTCAGACTAGGATTTGAGTCTAGGATGTACAGGCTATACTACACACACACACGTTTTGCTATGGCAAAACGCTGAGCAAAAAGGCTACAGACATACAACATATGACATCACTAGACAAACATGATGCTACGTACACACATTTTGCTATGGCAAAACGCTGAGGAAAAAAGCTACAGACACACGCACAGCCACTCTATGGAGCGGTTTACCACCGCTCAAAAATAGCTAACATTAGTCGACAGTGATGAGGTACAGTACTTTACCTTTAAGCATAGATTATCGAGCAACTTATGCCCATTGCCGTGTTTCTTTTTTTTCACACGATATTCATCTTTTCTTTGTGCCATTTTGTCCCGGGCTTCTTTGAAGCGCTGCTTATGTGGCTGCTGGCTGCTGCATTTGGGGCATTTCTTGCACGCCACCCCAATTTGAGCCTGGCATGATTGGCAGGTCTTGACCGTTTTACCAGGCATCCTAGTGTAGCTGAGAGGAGCGAGAGAGAGAGAGAGAGAGAGAGAGAGAGAGAGAGAGAGAGAGAGAGAGAGAGAGAGAGAGAGAGAGAGAGAGTAGGGGTGGACGATATGGAAAAATACAATATCATGATATTTTCCCAAGCTGTATCACGATACACGATTTTATCACAATTCTTTTTCACGTTGTCTTTTAAGGTTATTTTTCAAATTAGTCTCTCTGGGTTCCTTTTGGGAGGTCTAAATTGAACTTAGTATTGAACAGAAGTATGTAACTCTGGCAGTATACCCTTACGGGTCCATTTGGTTTCATTTGTCAAAGTTAAGTGGATACCTTGACATTTTAAAGTTTGAGACTATACTGATTTAGACCAAAATGCAGGTTTAAATTGAATTCTGCAATGAATCTCTGAATTAATTAAACGGGATTTTTTACAAGGCTCCTTCAATTGTATCACGATATATACGATACCTCTGAAAAGGCATATCGTGGAGACATTGTATCGTCTCAACGATAATCATCACCATATCGCCCACTAACCCTAACCCTAACCCTAACCCTGGACAGTGTTGTAAAGTAACTAAGTACAATGACTTAAGTACTGTACATAAGTACAGTTTTGAGGTATTTGTACTTTACTTGAGTATTTCAAATTACCAATACTTTCACTTCTACTCCATTATATCTCAGATCCAAATAATGTACTTTTACTCCACTACAATTAATTGAAAACAAGCTTTCCATACAGCCCCCAATATTGGTGAGTTTGACGTAGTTTACTACAATCAGACCTATACATTCTTCTGTGTTCTAGATCTATACTTTCTATGTGCTTTAGTTCTATTTTTATGAATTCTGAATGAATGAATGAATGATTTTATCTGGAGGGCCGAATTGTCATGTGAAGCTTGACCAATCCTCAATTCTGGACGCAAGGGACACACATATTTAAAAAAGAAAAAAAAAAAGAAAAAAAGAAATGTCATGTGAAGCTTCAAAGTATGGTCTCATTGGACATTTTTAATCATCCAATCATCAGACCGGGACGGACGGGAAACACATATTCTGGATGTACGGGACAGATAAAACCTGTTCATTCTGGACTAGAATGACCATATACGGGACACACAAAGCCACTCCTTGGAAGCGGCTGTCACCGCTTCAAAAAATCTAGTGTTGCAATTTGCAGCTAACTCAGATAGGGTGTACAAAGGTAGAATACCAGTCACAGTATACTCTCTGAGTTAAATTAACATTGATTATACAATATAGATTGGGGTCTCAGAGATATAAATACCATAAATACCTCCCCTGACCCCTCTTTGTATTTACCTACTGTATATGTTTGTATTTTTGTTGTTTTCAAATTGTTTCCCCCTTTTTTCCCCTGACTGTCTATATCTACTGCATAGTACTGTGTTCTATCCGTCTGCCATTCAATGTTATATGAGATACTTCAATGGTTTCCTATGGAAATAAGCTTAGTCTTTTCTAGGATCTCCTTTTAGTAGACCTTGTAAGTGAACTGTACCGTCATGAAACTGTACTTTTTCTTATGCAAACTTCTTCTAATAAAGTCTTCAATCAATCAATCAATCAATCAATCAATCAATCAATCAATCCATCAATCAATCAATCAATAAATCAATTAAATGGGTTCCGTTAATTGCTTATTGCATTTCAAACCACTTCAAAATCAAAATGGGTTTGATTGATTGATTGAAGACTTTATTAGAAGAAGTTTGCATAGGAAAAAGTACAGTTCACTGGTACAAGGTCTACTAAAAGGAGATCCTAGAAAACTAGGACTAGGAAACCATTTAAGTATCTCATATAACATTGAATGACAGACGGATAGAACATGTTAATGTTCAGACTTCGAAGTCTGAACTCAGCCAAAGTAAAGAATGCCAGCTATTTCCTTTCCCATTGTTCTTACCTTTTTAGAAGTAGCCTATTCACAGTAGGCTATACAAATCGTTCGGTAGTTACGAGCTAATAAAGCAAAGCTACCCTGTTATAGCTGTCCGTCTGTAGCATGTGTTGTTGTTGGAGATAAGCTGGCGAATCTTAAACTTCCGGTGGTCGATCACTTCAGAATAAGGTGCCAAAAATATAAGCATTGAGTGAGTCGCTAACCCTCCGGTCGAAATGATGGGCGTTCACAAAAGTGAGATTTCACCCATTTTTGACCCGTTTTCAACTTTAAATAATTATGTAAAAAGTATGTTTTATTTCTTTATTGGAACAATTGGCTTCACGATATCCTCAGAAACAGCTATTTTAAGGGAGCGTTTCATTGTTAGAAACAGTGTTACTGTTAGTAGTTACCTACTACTACGTGTCATCTTTTCGACACCCAACTCTAACCCTTATCCTAAACCTAACCTCCGTGGGGTGAGTGACTTAAGGCCCATTCCCACTGGGCCCGCCAGATAACAGATATCTGGAGATATTTCTCCAGATATTTTTCCATGCAAAGTGGATGGTAGATACAGATAAAAAAAACATTTGCCACAGATAAAAGTATCTGTGGCAAATATCTGTGGTAGACTTTTTTTTTTATCTGTATCTACCATCCACTTTGCATGGAAAAATATCTGGAGAAATATCTCCAGATATCTGTTATCTGGCCCAGTGGGAATGGGCCTTAACCCTGAGTCGCTAACCCTCCCGACGTTCCTTTCTCGAAATGACGGTCGTTCGAAAGAGCGAGATTTCCCCCTATTTTAACACAACAAGAACGACATTAATTATTACCATTTTAGTTCATTATGATGGCCTCTCTAAATATAGTTTATATAAAAAAGTGACACTTCGTGGTGTTAGGCCTACGGCCCAAAAAATGACCTTGCAGAGAAGTGTGGCTCAATTCTTCCCACATTGTCAATATTCAAATTCTACATATTTCAGGGAGAGACACACTTGTCGTCTTGTCCTCAATTTGCATTTGCCATTAGGAGTAAAATAAAGTTTGGGTTAATTACCATGCTCTTATTTTATAGGCATATCAATCAAACCGGAAGTTTATATTAAAAACCGGAAGTGATATATTCGCCAAAAGAACGGACCTTGCAGACGGACCATAGCTAGCAGCAGGCTAACAGCGTAGCTTCATTAGCTCCCCAACCATTATGTCCAAATAACACATGGTTTCTTTGTTCAGCGACGCCGGAATGTAGCGACCTGGATCTTTACTCGAGATAAATATACCGTGACTACTTCTAAAAGGTAAAAAAAAAACGTTAAATTGCTGTAATTTGGGGGTTTGTTGTTGGCTGAACACGGAGGTTCTGGCCTGGGTAATTCTACAATGCCGTCCAGGCAGTATTTAGACAGGATTGAGACTTTAATAAAGCACTGTTTGTGAAATCTGAATGTTTGTGTAGTTTTTATGGGCCCCTTGAATTCGCCTCCACCAACCAGGGGATAGTTCCGCCGATTTAAAATGATTCCAATACGGAACTAATTCCCCCCCCTGTGAAACATGTTAAGTTTGTTATGGCCTTAACATTTTGGTTGCAGTCAGCGAACAGTGTTTTCAGGTGTGTGTGTGTGTGTGTGTGTGTGTCTGTCAAGATGATATAGGGTCCATTGTCAAGATAGTCACATGAGTGCCATTTGCTTAAGTGTCCCTCAGTGTGTGACATGCAGTCACATATTGTGCAGCTAAATGTGCTGCAGGCCCCTCTCCTAATAGAATGTGGTGTTTATCAATGTCATCTAGAACTGTAAAGTTTGAAATTAACAGTTAAAATTTCTTAAAGTATTCCGCTCTTAATTTAATATAATCTTATTATATTTGTCACATTTTAATAGAAAGTCTCCCTCTCCCTCTCTCTCCCCCCCCCCCCCCCCCCCCCCCCCCCCCCCCGCCCCGCAGCACTAGGATGCCTGGTAAATTCAATGCCTGCCAATCATGCCAGGCTCAAATAGGGGTGGCGTGTAAAAAATGCCCCAAATGCAGCAGCCAGCAGTCACATAAGCAGCGCTTCAAAGAAGCCCGGGACAACATGGCACAAAGAAAAGAGGCCTATCAAATAACAAAACACGGCAATGGGCATAAGTTGCTCGATGATCTATGCCTAAAGGTAAGTACTGTACCGCATCACTGTCGACTAATGTTAGCTATTTTTCTTATTTTATTTTTAAATTTTTTACAAGGCTTAGAGTAGATTGCAGAGGAATAACAAACCATTCCAATATCCACAGAGCTATGATAAGTTAAGTGGGATCCATGAAGTTCCTTGAGCCCTATTACACGCAATGGAACTCTGTTTGGGACTGTTACTCGGACTCGTTAATATGGCAGATAATTAACATAATTATGTTCACATGCCACATTTGAAGTACATTGATTGGTTCTCGATTAGAGGTGCGCGGATGGCGGTTTTAGCCGCGGTTGGGCGAATTTGGGTCAATCAAATATAATTGTTAATTAATATTGGATAACTGCGGATGAAATGTGTAACCTAACGTCGTTTTTCACGAGGTAATGTCCATGATTAAACTTACAGCTGTGTCCACTTAAAACCATCAGCATGCCTTGCGCTGGTCGCGTGCTAAAAAGTTAAACCTCTCCATCGCGCATATTTGCACAGTCACAAGCTGCGTGTGTCCATTTCTATTTCTTTTTCTCTCGCTCTCTCTGCCATTGCGGCGCTGTCTCTTTCTGTGTGTGTGTGTGTGTGTGTGTGTGTGTGTGTGTGTGTGTTTGTGTGTGACTGTTTGTCTTCTCTATTGATGCCCCCTCTATTGATGCACCTTCTCTTTATTGGTACTGTACTGCTCTTTTTTTCCCCTCTTATCTATCTTTTTTCTTACTCTGTAACTTTGTAAATACTGTATACTGCTATGCTACAACTGGACAACTGAATTTCCCCCTTGGGATAATAAAGGTATCTATCTGTGTGTGTGTGTGTGTGTGTGTGTGTGTGTGTGTGTGTGTGTGTGTGTGTGTGTGTGTGTGTGTGTGTGTGTGTGTGTGTGTGTGTGTGTGTGTGTATAAACACCTTTGACACAATCTAATTGTCTCAATAGAAGAGCAGGAAAACTAAACACAATCATCTCAATTGTTATATTGTAACATACACTACCATTCAGATTAGTAGTAACATTTAATTTTATTGGCCAAGCAAAGTAGGCCTGTGTGTGTGTGTGTGAATACCCGAAAATAAAAATAATTTTATATTATGGAAGATGCGTTTGGCGGTTGCGGTTGGTTCTGTAAATTGGATGATATATAATTAATGCGGTTGGATAATGGGCGGTTGATGAATTTTGCAGGCGGATTTGGATGACGCTCAGAGCCTATCCGCGCACCACTATTCTCGATATATTCAGACGGCAGACAGACGCACACATATTTATAGATGGATGGATGGCACTTTATTCAAATCCCCCCTCATACAGAATTATAGTTGGGTGGAGTTTGGGTTTGAACTCAAACTGTCAGAATGGACTTTATTATCACGTCACACGTTTACAGGTGTGAAACAGTGGGTGAAATCTCCGACTTGGTGAAACGGTCCCACGTGAATAGGATAAGAAGCCTAGCCTATGGTCATTACATTTCAATTTGTGCTGCCGTAGCGATGTGGTGTGGGTAGAAGCTTGCTTGTTGACTTCAAGGGCCTACACCATGCTTTTAAAACTATATTTCTTGTATAAATATATGCTCAAAATTGAGTCTTAGACAGGTTTTAACCCTCAACAAACACTCTGACCATTATTTTTGTTTGTTCTAGCTCTACTATAATGAGGCTCTCCAGCTGCAATACCAAAACGGCCTCTGTTTGCTCAGGGGCGCATCTAGTGGGGTTTTTCCAGAAAAAAAAAGAAGTTTTTTGAAAAAAAAAGAGTTTTTGAAAAAAAAAGTTTTTTGAAGAAGTGTTTTGAAAAAAAAAAAAAGTTTTTGAAAAAAAAGTTTTTTGAAAAAAGTTTTTGAAAAAAAAAAAGTTTTTTGAAAAATTTTTTTGAAAAAAAAAAATCTTTTGAAAAAAAATTTTTTTTGACTTTTTGACAGTTTTTGAAAAAAAAAAGTTTTGAGAAAAATATTTTGTGAAAAAAAAATATTTTTGAAATTATTATTTTTTTGACTGAAAAAAAAAAAACGGGAAACGCGTGTGACGTCACATGCGTCAACTCTCAGAACAGCACTGTTCTGAGAACCCGTGGAAAGCTTTTCATCTCTGTCTTCCCAAAACCAGAGAAAGACAATGTACAGAAATAGGACTGTGAGGATAGAAGGTGCCCCAAAAAAAGGTTTTAAAATAGAAAAAGTGAAAATTCATGGTGTAGGTCCTTTCAGTGTTGTATTTCAGTTCAGTTATAGATCTGTTTATTCTTATTGATGTAGTATTTTGAGTCATAAGGAAGGAAATAACTTTACCGGTAGGTTTGTTCATTGATTTTCTTTCTTGTATTTTTTTTACACTTACTGCGAAGTCAATTATTTAATATTGCTAGATCTACATCTTGATCTGATTAGTCCTAATACTTTGACTAGTATGAAGTAAAAGGTGTTTGTTCTCCCTAAAGCAATGAAGTGGTCCTCACTCGCTTTGATTGATTGATTGAAGACTTAATTAGAAGTTTGCATAAGAAAAGGTACAGTTTCATGACAGTACAGTTCACTGGTACAAGGTCAACTAAAAGGAGATCCTAGAAAAGCACGTGGCTTATATACACGGGAAACCATTGAAGTATCTCATATAACATTGAATGACAGACGGATAGAACACAGTACTATGCAGTAGATATAGTAAAAAAATAAAAATAAAATATACAGTATAGGTAAATACAAAGAGGGGTCAGGGGAGGCTGGGCTAGGTTTGTTATTGCCAGTTGCGAATGGCTGCCGCCTGTAAGGGGTTTTTCAGGGCGATTTTAAAGGATGCTAGGGAACCACACTCCTTTAAGGCCTTCGGTAGGGCGTTCCACATTTTGGTTGTATAGCAGAAGAACGAGTTTGACCCTTTGCTGAATACCTGTATACTGTTCTTTTGGCAGTTGGACCAACTTACGTTCTTGGGTTACCAATACCCATTGGTATTGTTAATGAGGGAGGACAAGGGGAAGATCGACGTTGAAATCAAATACCCCCGGGACTTCAAGCTCACAGATAAGCTCGAACGGACCCTTAAGAGCTCTTATGAGACCCTTGTGAGAGGTAAGTAATAGTCTACAATAGTCTGTGTAAACCAAAATACATTGTTTTACACTATATTGATGATAATGCTGTCAAACAAGTCTATAAAGCTATGTAAAATGTAATGTGCAACACAATTTCATACATAATGTATTAGTGTGTCTCCATGGCGTGATAATCAATAGGAAAAAGTCATGTTGGGGGTGAACTACTCATTTAAAGGATCTTTGGTTTGAAATGAATAAGACTTTCTTTATTACAGATGTACAGAATGTCTTTTGATATTTTGTAATTGACTGTGGCTTTTTACGTAGCCACAAAGTAACATGTCTGCATCTATGTTGCCAGAAGATCCATTGCTCTGAAGTCAGCTCTGAAGTCTTGACAGAGGATTACCCATCGTTTAATACAATCAGATAGGACTTTTCTGATTCCTGAGTGGGCTGTCAATGTTTGTTGCAACCGGTGTTGATTTTGTCGACTAAAACTATGACGATTTTTTTTGTCAACTTTTTCACTGACGAAAACTAACTAAAAACTAAAAAACTAAGCTGTGATGACTAAAACTAAGACTAAATATATTGACAATTTTGTCAACAAAATAAAAACTAGACTAAAACGTTAGGGAGGGACTAGTGGAGAAGAGTCATTTTATGTTTGGTTGCTCTCATGTGTTGCGTACTGAAAATAGCAGAGACGCGTAGGGCTGGGTTCGGTAACCGCCGTACCGCGGTATACCGCGGCCTACCGCGGTGTCAGGGTCCTTACCGCGGTCAAAAAAGACCGCATGCGCTCCATGCCGCTCTGCTCTGGGCCGCGTACCACTTGTTTGGAACTGGAAGCTTGGCCCGTCACATTGAGAGTCGGAGAGTGGAGACACAGTGGACACTGGAGCAGTGCAGTAGCCTCAGCAGTGTTAAACTTTCTCCATAATCCACACGACACAACTCATACAAGTATGTTGATACATACCTTGTGGCCGTTTCTGTTTTATTCATACGGGCGGAGCACGAGGACTAAAACCGAAAATGAAACCAGCGCTAGACGTGAGTACTTTTACAGTAGCGCGTGTGTCCGTCGTTGTTCGTCTACAACCTTTTCTGTCAAGTCTGGTAAATAAAACCTGTTTACTATGTTTATATCACCACTCAATCAATGCGATTTGAGACGTGAGTTTACATAATCACAGACCGTACACAATCACTATACCCGTCTCATCTGGTTTGTTCACAAACAGCGTGCAGTGTCTGAAGCCCCAGTAGTCTACCAGTGGCGTCAGTTCAGCAAAAGCTAAGGTATGGCAACATGACTGCAAGACACCAGTCATGTTGCCATACCTTAGCAACAGGCACGATGAAAAGTACATTTTATTATTTCCCACTGTAGCCTAGGTATGGCAGGTGCCATAGCTTGCCATACCCAATTACGCCTCTGTAGCCTACGTTACTATAGTAACCCGACACTGCAAAGATCTACAAGCTCAGAACGCGTTGGGAACGCGACGCGTTGTGAGCTTGTAGATCTGCTACTTTCAAAAGCCAGACCCACTGTGCTGTACGGGGAACTCGAGCAGTCGGGCTTATAGGACTGTGTGGAGTGACGAATTTTGGGCAGATGATAGGAATATTTTGTCTTATCGCCGAACCTTAATTAATAGATACGGGGGTGCGGTAATTACCGCAATACCGGCGGTAAATGGGAGGACGGTAACCGCGATAACAAAATGTTGATACCGCCCCACCCCTAGAGACGCGTTGTGAGCTTGTAGATCGGCTATTTTCAGCACACAACCAAGTGTAAAATCAGCCATTATAATGTCATCAAGGCCTGCCAAAATGCATTTTAGTTGACTAAATCAACTGTAGATTTAGTCGGCTAAAAGCTTAATGATATTTAGTCGACTAAAATTAGACTAAAACTAAAACTTTTCAGGTGACTAAATTATGACTAAAACTAAATTACATTTTATTCAAAAGACTATGATTAAAACTAAATCAAAATTAGCTGTCAAAAACAACACTGGTTGCAACTTGGATGCATATAATCTAAGCCACCCCCCCCCCCCCCCATTAAAAAAAGAAAACAAAGCAGCAAAATGATTAACACATATGGCTTGTCTTAGAGTTTTGCAATGGCAAAAGCTCAACCTCCAAGGAAGACCTTCGTCCCTCCACCTTCACGGATGTGATGGCGGGCTCCACTTCAGAGCAGTGCAGGAAGGTAAGAGCATTTAAGTGAAAAAGTCGAGCGATTCAAGCAATCAAAAATGAAATAATGGAGGAGAGGACATGAAATCAAGTTACTTTGGTCATTACAAAAGAAGTATTAAAAGCCAACGTGTTTCGACCCACTGGTCTTCATCAGGGCAAGTATGATTTTAGTATGAAGTAAGTTATTTGTGAGTGCTCGTATCACTCCCATTATTCATGTTATGATGGATCCTGTTGATCCTGGAAGCACCAACCTACGTTTTTATAGGGGCTACACTGTGAATTTTACTTTTTTTCTACTCTATATAAATAATAATAATAATCATTTCAGGGGTTTTCTGAATGGGCATGTCTGAATGGGCCTGTTCAGTCTCCACCTGAGGAGGGCGGGGATTGACAGACAAACTCCCTCAGTAGCACACCTTTGCCAACAAAGAGTATTTTGGTATTCCAGCTGAAAAGGCTTAGAATGACAGACATGACAATTCAAAATCAGAATTTCCCATTTTTAAACCATTTAGGCCTGAACACATTATGACGCAATATTTGATGCTTTAAATAAAAGATGCTTTAAAAAAAATAGCAGATATACATGCTCACAGCGCGGCACTTGGTGCCGCGCTGTGAGCTTGTATATCTGCTATTTTTCACTGGTTAAAGCATTCAATAATTCTAGGTCTAAATGGGTAAATGAGGAATCACAACTCAGCCTTTTTTAGACCTTCATCAGGCTATCTTTATGTGTAAGTCTTTCGTTTCATTAAACCTGTGTAAAAAAATAAAAAAATAAATATGGGACAATATTTACAGTATATACCTTTTTTTATGCATGGTGTAGCCCCTTTAACAAATTTCTATCTCCATTGAGCTCCTAGTCGATCTCTCTTTCAAAGTGTATTAAAGTACTGTAACAATTCTGACATGCTTTAACATTATAG
This sequence comes from Nannobrachium achirus, assembly GCF_963921795.1. Taxonomy (NCBI): domain Eukaryota; kingdom Metazoa; phylum Chordata; class Actinopteri; order Myctophiformes; family Myctophidae; genus Nannobrachium; species Nannobrachium achirus. Next base: position 6,718,019 of record NC_137814.1, read on the forward strand.
TCAGGTCCACTATGTATTTTTGTTGGATTTTTTTGGAGATTAGTAAAACTATACATTTCTGGAATCTTCAGACCATGGGGAATCCAAAAATCTTTGTTTGCATTTGCACAGACACCTGCAAAGCCGCCATTTTGGACGTTCAAAATGGCCGACATAAAATACATAATTTGTGCTATCTTGGCTTCTAGACAACCTAGAAACTTAATTAAACATGCCAATCCTATGTTTTCTGGGTCAAGGAATCGACTGAGTAAATGATGGATCTAAAATGTGCCGGACCCCCACCCCCTTTCTTGGAGTTATCTATTTTGGGACCTCCCAGAACAGTACGCTAGCCAGTTAATGTCTTTTTCATAATATTAGAGTTTTGTAGGTTTTAAAACATCCTGAGTTGATTCATTAGACTTTTAAAGCAGCCAGAATAACCTTTCTGACTTTTGGTTGGGGTCTTTCCTCACCTGGGACCCCCTAGACAGACCCATGAGCCTATCACAGTAATCGCTCTGCTCCTGTTCCAGAACAGTGTTAAATTAGATCATAATTGAAGCATAAAAGTTGTTGTAGCTGGGCTCTGAAAACAAAAATGAGTAAGCAAAATACCAGGGGTCAGAGTTACTACAGGGGGCCCACCAAATCTTAATGGGAAAGGATTGATTTATGTATTGTACTTCGATGATTTATTAGTATTCTCAGTAATATTTATACAATTTTTGTGTTAGACAGTTATGGTTGACAGGTGTTACTGCAGGGATTAAGGTATTGCAACTTCTCACTTTGGGTGTGCAGACTAACGTGTCCATTTATTGCACTGCACTCACACTGACAAAACACACACGCGCACGCACGCACACACGCACACACACACCTCTTTCATAATCGTTAACCCAAAACCCTCACCCTATCCTCTTAAAGAGCTCATGGTCAATTATGCCCAAAGAGATTCACTAAAATACTGTACATGTCCTCCCTAATTTGACATATGTGTTGACAGTTTCCACCATAGCATTTGCAGGGAGGAGTGCAACCTGCTTTGCAGCCAAATTTGATGGGCTCAAGTACTGCCTTTGGAGCAGGGAGGGCAATACACCTAACTGAAACATTCCCTCCACTCTCTAAATGCCATCTATTTTCTTCGATTGATCGAAGCTTGGGGCAATTTGTCAGGTATGACAAAGTAGGCATCATAATACGATACCTTCATCAAGGGACATGATTTTGTGGAAGTGCACACACATATTCAAGCAAGTTCAAGTTATTGGATGTCACAAATGTCAAGGGTTCCTTGGCCTACATGATCTTTCTGGTGCTGGCTGGGGAAGAGCATTTTGTTGGAATCTTCAAAAAGACATGGGTCAATGCCTACTTGAAGCCTGGTGATGATGACCAAGTCATTAACCACTTCAAGGACCTTAAAGGGTTCCATTCCTCCTGAGCTTATTATTGGTGAGCTTCCATTTTGCATGCCATGTTTACAGTTCAAAAGGTCCAACAACCCTGCAATTACTCAGATGGGAACTATTTCTGTCAAAGAACTGAGGGTGAGATGCTACCTCCAACTCGTGCTGCACTGCTACCACATCCGTGCCAACTACGTCACAATGCAGGATAAATCATACCTGACAAATTGCCCTGAGCTTCCACCAATCAAAGAAAATAGATGGAATTCAGAGAGTGGAGGGTATTTTCCAGTCAGGTGTCTTGCCCTCCCTGCTCCAAAGGCAGTACTTGAGCTCATCAAATATGGCTGCAAGGGACGGTGCAGCTGCTCAAGTAACCTGCCTTTCACTCCATGGTGGAGACTGTGTCAACACTATTAGGTTGGACATTGAAGATGACAATGATGAAGACAATAGGATCCTGCATGTCTGAAATGACTGCATTGTGGTGAATCTTTTTGGGCATAATTGACCATGGGCTCTTTAAGAGGATAGGGTGAGGGTTTTGGGGTGACAATAACAAAGAGCTGTGTATGTGTGTGTTGTGTTGTCAGTGTGAGTGCAGTGCAATAAATGGACACGTTGTTCTGCACAAGTGAGAAGTTGCAATACTTTCATTATGTCAAATTCTGGGTCTGGCCCTTGCCCTTCCCCTGTTCTACCACACTTTGCTCGCACCCTCCCCTCCTGTGAACCTGATTGTCAATCTGAACTCCTCCCGGCTTCACAGCTGTGAGCTGTTGCCGGATGACTACCTAGTTGTCCTTTTATGGTTCCCCTGGCATCACAGGGATCTCCATATATGGGCATAAAGGGGATTTGGTTCCCCTGACATCACAGTGATGTCAGAGCGGGATGCCAGAGTGTGAGAGTCAATCAACAAAAAAGCGTTACCCGTCCAGACAGACAGATAGATACGGTCAAGATGTGACGGTTCTGATAGTAAACTGTGACCTATGGTCGCAAACTGCGACCTATGGCCGCAATAAACCCAGGATACTTAAAAACATTCAAAGTTTCAGTTTCAAATGTGAAAAAGAAAATACCATCAAGATTGGCGGGCCCCCTGTAGTAACTCTGAGGACCAGCAGGGGTCCCGGACCCCCTGTGGAAGACCCCTGGTATTTGCTACTACTCATTTTGTTTTCAGAGCCCAGCTACAACAACTTTTATGCTTCAATTATGATCTAATTTAACATTGTTCTGGAGCAGTAGCAGAGCAGAGCGATTACTGAAATAGGCTCAGGGGTCTGTCTAGGGGGTCCCAGGTGAGGAAAGACCCCAACCAAAAGTCAGAAAGGTTATTCTGGCTGCTTTAAAAGTCTAATAAATGAACTCAGGATGTTTTAAAACCTACATAACAACTCTAATATTATGAAAATCAGACATTAACTGGCTAGCGTACTGTTCTGGGATGTCCCAAACTAGATAACCCCCAAAAAGGGGGTGGGGGTCCAGAACATTTTACATCTATCATTCATTCATTAGATTCCTTGACCCAGAAAACATAGGATTAGCATGTTTAATTACGTTTCTAGGTTGTCTAGAACAGGGGTCCTCAACCTTTTCTGGCCGCGACCCCCAAAATAATCACATTTTGACTTGCGACCCCCGGTCCTTAAAGACCCCGCCCCCCCGCCCGCGCCGCATTGTGCGCTTGTAGATCGGCTGTTTTCACTACTAGGCTACTTCTTAAAGTTATGCAGAGAAAACAACACTGACACGTGATATGAATGATGACGCATTTATTTTCTTATTGTTGCATTTACAAGAGAAGAATAGAGTCCGCAACACTGGTAATACACTGGTAATAATAATTTTTAGCCACATGAATCTGTCCAGCAATAAAAGAAAAAAAAGGGGGAAACCGAAAAAATATTTCCCTGGATCTGACAGCTGCATTAATTATATGCTCGTAACGTTACAGCAAAAAAAACTGTCCAGCAAAAAAAGGGGAAACTATGCACTGGTTTCCAAAACAATATAATTTAACCATATCTGACAGCACTCAGCACTTATGACAGCTGCGCCTGTATTCATATGCTCTTAACATTAAACAGCAAAAAAAAAACGGAAACAAATACACCATATGTGAAACTATATACTGTTGGTTTTCGTTTGCATCCACACAATAAAATGTAACCAGCATATCTGACAGCACTTTTTTTATGTACAGTTTATGAATTGTTTTGGCATAGGCCTACCTTTTGAGGTTAGTGGGATGGTTGAGCTTGTTTCTTTGAACAGAGAAGTGCGAATCTAGGTTCAATATTGCTCACTGCAACACGGAGATCATCTTCAACTCTGGTGAGTCGTGATCTGTATTTATTTTTTATATATGTGAGCGCAGAAAACGTCTTTTCACACAAGTAAGTGGACGGGAAATGAATCAAAACATCCATTGCTGCTTTTGACAGTTCTGTGTAATTCACAGCCACATATTTAGATAGCCAGAATTCCTCCAGTGTGGATGATTTGAACTTGATCTCTGATGTCCTATCAGCTGAAAGGTCCAACAGCGAGTCCTGCAGTTCTGATGACAAGTGTGCCCCCGTGGACTCGGTGAAAGGAAAGCGTATCCAATCATATCTTTCTGGGGCGTCATCTTTTGGGAAGTACTTGTGGAAACAGTCAGTCAAACCTCTCAGATGAGAGATGACGAAAAAATGACAAGGCAGTGCAGTATAGGTATCGGGTTTGATTGAATACTTTATTTATTAGAAGGAAAAGGTATAGTTCACTGCATGGTATAATTAAGGCCAACTAAATACAAGGATACTGATAAGTCTTTGTGCATCTTTCAATTGTGGTCTTTTTTAAAACTTAAGAACACAAAACAATGTTGTCTTTGGAATGGTTTCTGACTGCATAGTAGTAGCCAGTAGCCTGCCCTATGCAGAAACCATTTCAAAGACAAACAAACATATAAAATGGACACATACATAGGCCTACAGATATACAAAATGAGTCATAGCACTGTTCACACAATGCTTTACCCCCTCCAACTGTATAGCATGTTTTTTCAATACTGTTTTTATAGTATTACTATTTTGACTTGCTTTGTCAATGTAAACGTATGTTTTCTTGAATTGGTAGGCCTATAACTATAATTTACTATAATTGACAAGAAAGTGTTGAGAAAACACATTAAACACAGGTCTATGTCAGCTATACAGGAGATGTTTAGGAATGTGAGGAATTTAACAGATATGTCGTCTGCCCATACTTATGAGTGGATGCAAATGCGAGTCTTTGTTCACCGTCGGCCGACAATTAGCGACAATTAGCACCCTTAATTCGGTTTCGGTGTGCGGGCTATTAGCACCCTCAGCCTTCGTTTCGATGTGTGGGGAGGGGAGGAGCGTTTCTATATGCAAGGAAAATAGACATTTTTATAAATCTTATCCAGCCAGGCCCTGTCTGGTCAGCACTCTGCCCCGTGAGAGCCATCTCACCTCTGTGTGGAAAAGCAACACACATCCATTCCACACTCACACTGTCGATTTTCCGCTATGAAAATGTTTCTATAAAAATGTTTTCCAGGCGTTTTTCTTTTTTTTTTTTTTTTTTTTTTACCCATTTTTTTTTTTTTTTACCAAGAATTCTGGCGACCCCCCGAAAATTTTTGGCGACCCCCCTGGGGGTCGCGACCCACAGGTTGAGAACCACTGGTCTAGAAGCCAAGATAGCACAAATTGTGTATTTTATGTCGGCCATTTTGAACGTCCAAAATGGAGGCTTTGCAGGTGTCTGTGCAAATGCAAACAAAGATTTTTGGATTCCCCATGCTCTGAAGATTCCAAAAATGTATAGTTTTACAAATCTCCAAAAAAATCCAACGAATAAACCTTTATTAACAGAGCGAACCTGACTATTACTTGAGTATTCCCATTTTTCAACCTGTCTACATCTCAAATATGTCTACATCTCAATGGCAAATGTTGTGCTTTTTACTCTGCAAGTTACGTTTAACCTTTTTGTACATTGGTTTAAAAAGAATATATATATATATATATATATATATATATATATATATATATATATATATATATATATATATATAATCTCACGAGTTGCGATCTTTGAATTATTTTTTGTAAATCTTCAGAATGAGTACATAAAGTGTATCACTACCTTGTGATTATTGCTAGTTTCACTTCAGTAAAGACTCTGGGTTTACTTCTCCTCCACTGTCTTCCAGGACGTTCCTCTGTCCTCCTCTGTGGTAGAACCCCCCCATGGCCCAGAAGATAGCTGGGAGGAAGACCCTGTAGAGGAGAGCTCCATGTCAGCCCTCCATCCTCCACCAGAGAGCTGGGAGGAAGAACCAGTACAGGGAGCCCTCCATCCTCCACCAGAGAACTGGGAGCAGGGAGTGCCCCAGGAAGCTGCCGCAGGAACCTCGCAGGCTTTGAGCAACAAGTTAGCCCAAGACCTGAAATCATCAAAACAAACACACAGCATGAGGCATCACACAGGGAAGAACAAGTTTACTTGTACAGTTTGTGGTAAAAGCTTTACTACGAAGCGTCGTCTAAAATTTCACATGACCACTCATACACGGGAAAGACAAACTTGTGATGTTTGTGGTAAAAGCTTTACTACGAAGCGTCGTCTAAAATTTCACATGACCACTCATACAGGGGAAAGACAAACTTGTGATGTTTGTGGTAAAGGCTTTGTTCATAAAACTTCCCTAAATACTCATATGAAGACTCATACAGGGGAGAAACCCTTTACTTGTACAATGTGTTGTAAAGGCTTTGTTCGAAGCGATGTTCTAAAAGAACACATGTTGATTCATACAGGGGGAAGACCCTTTACTTGTACAATTTGTGGTAAAGGCTTTAGAAGTAGTTTAAAAAAACACATGATGACTCATACAGAGGAAAAACGCTTTACTTGCACAGTTTGTGGTAAAGGCTTTGTTCATAAAGGTTCCCTAAATACTCATATGAGGACTCATACAGAAAAACCCTTTACTTGTACAATTTGTTGTAAAGTTTTTTTTCAAAACTATATACTAAAAGCACACATGTTGACTCATACAGGGGAAAGAGACTGTACTTGTGAGGTCTGTGGTAAAGGCTTTTTTCATATGCATTCCCTAAATACTCATTTGAGGATTCATACAGAGAAAAAACCCTTTACTTGTACAATTTGTGGTAAAGGCTTCAGAAGCGATAATCTAAAGGAGCACATGAAGAGTCATACACGGGAAAGGCCCTATACTTGCTCAGTTTGTGGTCAAGGCTTTGTTAACAGGGGTCATCTAAATGATCACACAAGGATTCATACCGGGGAAAAGCCCTTCATTTGTACAGTTTGTGGTAAAGGCTTTTGCAGAAATTCTGTGTTAAAAAAACACATGAGCACTCAACACAAGGGTGCATTCGTTGGTTGCTAATTAGTGACAAATTATTCAGTCAACATCTAGATAACGAGACACATAATGAGAAAATCGTAAAACACTTAACTTTAATTTTACACTTGATGTATATTATAAGCCAAATAGATACAGTATGTACAATATAGACTAAATGACTCCAAAACACACCCATTTTAGCCTTCCACCTTCCACAGACTCATACATTCAACTTGAAATAAAGTTATATAATCAAGTCAAATGTGTTTGTGCTTACCATATTACTAACATTGATTCTGGTCAATTCTGTTACTTTTGCTACAAATGACAAAGAAAACCATTTATAAAACGTGAGACCTATGCCTCTGGCCATATACATATTTGGAAGGCAGCGAGGCATTTCATGCTACATATCCAACTCTTGTATACAAAATGTTTACAATACAATTCTAATTGTGTTCTATGAAGAAAAAAAAAGTAAGTTACCCAGTTGACAACTTAAAAGCCTTCCCTAACACAGGCTGATTTTGGTCTAGAGGGGGCGGATTCACTGGCTGAAAACAGCCGGTGGATCCTATTGGTTCACGATCTGTGCCATGGCCCGCCTCCCACTTCTATGCCAGAAATTGCAGCAGGTTACCCCAGGCTTTAATTTTTCTTCCTATCGCCAAAATAAAAGCCTGGGTTTCCGGGGCTAACAACTTATTAACACAATATTTCTTTTCCTTATTTCATCCATATCTTTTCTCTATTTCAAGTCTTCCTGTAACTGTAATCATGTTAGGCTACAATACAGTTTAGTATTCTGATTCCTGCCTCCAGACTTATTTATTCCACTCATCTCAAATGTATTTTCAAGTGTCAAATCAATTGTTAAAGTATAATAAAAACAGTTGGAAATACGGAAGGTATGAAGGTGAAACATAACAAGTAACACGCCCTGAGGGCGAGAAATGGCCGTCAGCTCACTGCTCAGTCAGCTGTGGCGATCCTCTCGCAGACTGTGTGTCTGTGTGTGCGCTGATAAATTGTGGGAGCCAATCAGCGACGTCACCAGTGACGTGCAGAGAATGTTAGAGAGGCAGGGGCTGAAATTTCTAAAAGGGCCTTTGGGTGAAAACATCGAAAATAGCTCCAAGCTCAACGCGTTGCGCTGCAACGCGTTGTGAGCTTGGAGGTTGGCTATTTTCGGTGCTTGATAACCCACTGAACTATGAATAATCAAGTCAATACGGGAGAAGCGGCATAACGGCATTGATTTCTACACAGAGAGGGGAATTCTTTCAACATGAGATGCTGCATTCAAGTTCAGGAGAGTTTGGACAAGGCATTTCTCTTGAATGCTGCCTTCAGGTATGGCATGGAAAGAGGGCATTTGTGTTTCTTTCACCATAGTAAAAACGGCACTCATGGTCTGGAGAGGGCACTTTTTACAGACTCATAAAAGGGCAGGTGCTCAAGCCCCCTTTGATGTGTGTGTGCACGTGCCTGGACATCACAGCGACGCCACACGGACGTGCAGTGTATTAGCATGACACCGGGACGTGACTCACGGTGGCAATCATAGATTATGTTTCACCTTACTGATAATATTGATAATGACAGATGTTGCATGTGTGCGTGTGCTATAGGCTTTAATTTGCTATCACGTCACAATAGTAATGTAATGTAACTTAAAGGCGAGAACCATATTGAACCATGTCATTAATACCTTTTTTTATTTTTTTATTTAGTGAAATTGCAAAGTACTTAGTACACCGTAATGATGTCAACGTTATATACTGTATTTTATTAATGACATAGTTAAATATTGAAAATGGGTGGTTCTCCCCTTTAATAAGGAGTCAGTACTGGGGCACCATGCAACTCTAGCGGCTGATAACACCAATTTAGCTGTTTCTCAGAAAGGGTTATCATACCAAAATATAATCTACAGATATAGAGCTTTTGAAAAATGCATAATAATTGATTATTTAACAGTGAATACTATGAACTCAGAATTACAATCTGCTATAAACATGGGTCAATAAACAGTTATATCAGTATGGCCGATGAAAAAAAATAGCTTTATTGTCCTACTGTAATGACAAGTGACAACATTTAAACCACAGTACATACCGTATATAATAGGCTATATTCTGGGAGATACATTATCCACAAATAGCAGATCTGCAAGCTCATAACACGTCCCATTGTGACTATTACTTTAATTTATGTATTCATGTATTTAAGGGACAGTACACATTAATAACCTGATCATCTAATCCAGGGGTTCTCAAACTTTTTAGGCTGTGACCCCCAAAATAATCATATTTGAACTGGGGACCCCCACTCTGACAAGCACTTGGAATTGTAGGTATTACTTTTAATGTGATTCGTTCCACAGATAATGCAAGGCGTTGTGAGCATGTAGATTGGCTATCCACGAGTTTCCAACGCCCCATAGTGCATTGCGCAGACGTCTGTACCGAGCTTCCGGCGCCGATTTACAAGCTCACAACGGGTTGCATCTGCGACGCGACGTGAGCTTGTATGTCTGCTGTTAAACCCGGAAGTTTGGTCCCGAAAGTCTCCAGTAAACTCCCGCGGAAACTTGTGGATAGCCTATTCACAATGTTCGCCTCTACTCAATATTTGACAGCTGTTTTTAAAACAGTTTTGAAAGTCATTAAATTGTCACTTTACAAAATGTGCAGATACTCTGTATACACTTAATGTGTGTTGTTTCTATCTGGGGACCCCACAAAATAATTTGGGGAGTCTGGGAACACCACTTTAAAGGAGCTATAGTCAACTTTTTCTTGAAAAAACGGACCCTAAAATAAAATGTTTCGAAAGTTTTTTATAAGAAAAAGATTACGCTTCATATATGTGTTTCTATTCAATCATGACCACAAAAAACGTAAAATAATGATAAAATAATCATTTGGCCATTATCAGGCCGACTTTGCTTACATCCCTTATCAATCCATATAAAAGAATAGAAGGATGTAAAGGAGGGATGTAAACAACGTTGGCCTGCCAACGGCCAAAATGATTATTTTATCATTATTTTAAGCTTTTTGTGATAATTTTTTAATAGAAACATATATGAAGCTTAATCTTTTTTATAAAATATTTTCGAAACATTATTTTTTATTTTAGCGTCCGTTTTTCAAGAAAAAGTTAACTGTAGCTCCTTTAAGTTTGAGAACCACTGATCATCATTACTTACACACCTCCTCCGCCAGGTGGCGAAGGTCAATAAGGCAACCGTTCCTTCCTTTGGAGCCTTCAATGCGCATGCGTGAGACACGTTAACCCGGAAGTAACAGCGTGTTGTGTGGTTTTCGCGTGATTCCTAAACCCACCAGGCTTGAGTTAAGACCCGCCTCGCGGAAACGCGAGGACTTCCAGGAGTGGCTGAAATCCCTGCCTGACACATGGAGGGTGGATAAAGTCAGAGGCGAGGCATGAAGACTTGTACTTGAGAAAAGCCTGCATTTGCACAATGCACAACTATTAATTTCTCACTACAGTGCTCAAAATAAACTGTGCTAAAAAAAACTTGAAACTGACTTAATTGTACTGTGCTTAAAGGTGCACTTGCAGTTTAAACACTACTCTTCAATAGTGTACAGTGTAAAGGGAAAAAAATTGTAACTTTGCTAAAGAGAAAAACGTACTGAGAAAGCTATTAATTTGTCACTACTGTGCTCAAAATAAAAACTCTTACTGATTATCAGTTAAATTGTTATGGTTTGGATATGGCTTTGGGCCATTATGCTGCGTGTATTATTGTAATGGATCAGTAGGTAGTAGGTACTTTGCACTTGAGCGAGCAGCACTAACGTTCATGGGCACTTTTATCGAGAGGAGGCGGGTCTTAACTCAATCCTGGTGGGTTTAGGAATCACGCGTGGTTTTCATGCAGATGTCATATGCGCGCAAGAGAAACAAAGAACTTGTTGGTAAATGTCTGATAAAGGCGGTAAAATGTGTCGAATAGAGTCCATACGGCTGTCGATAAAGGAACACCTGTCGTCGGTGGGAGAGGAGATATTGTGTGTTTTGGAAAAACAAAGTGGTGTTAGTTGTGTGAAGCTTGTCAGAGTGTTTGTCAGCGAGCGTCTCGGTTTGGCTGCAGAGTTCATGTTCAACCTCTTCCAGAGAGAGATAGAGACACTAGAAACTCTGCTGGAGAGACGAAACAAACTGCTGGACCTCGTTTTACAGCCACACGTCAAACTACACAGAACAGGTGGGTTAAAACTGCATTTTAAAATACTGGGGTAATAATAATTGGGTTTAGCAGCTAGAAGTGGCTAACTAAGCTATAGCTGAACGGTGTTGACCCTCAAAGCAATGCGCACGTTACCGCGCACACGCATGCCCATTCTCTAACTTTCGTGCGCACATAGACACCGGCGGTGTGACACCGCAGGGATGCATATAGGCAGTGAGTGATTGACAAACAGTCTCAGCGTTGAATTCAGATTATTATCAGGCATTGTCTCTGCTCAGCCATTCTCTATGGAGGAGCACTGGACGGACACATGCACACACACACACACACACACACACACACACACACACACACACACACACACACACACACACACACACACACACACACACACACACACACACACACACACACTACTCCCGCAACAGCGCAGCTGGACGGAGAAGCAACAACAGATGCTAAACAGATGTTAGGCTTTTATGTGTTTTGCCAAGTCCCGGAGAGAGAGAAAGATGCCCTGTGATTGTCCAGCACAGTCACTTTGATTGGCATTTATGCCGAATGCTCACCCTAAAACATTATTTATAAGATTGTGGTGGCTTGTGTGGGACAACCAAGGCATGGATGTGTTTGTATTGACAACTAGTAACACATTCATGAAAAATAAAATCACTTTCGACCACAATAAATAGTGTACAAGTGAGGCTTATAGGCTCCACTCTATGCTATGACAGCTGCTGGGTTCTGCTGGGGAATTCTGTACGACAGGGGCATTTCTGCCTAATAAACCCCATGGACAGTCTTTTGGGATCAATATAAGGAGTTGTCCTTTAAGAGCTTGGGGCGTGCAGTTTAAAAGCATGCACTATTATAATTTCACACACTAAAGGCCAGAGTGAAATATACCGTGGGTATCTTTTTTATCCCCAATATCCCGACACGTGAGTTTAAATGTAAAATTCATGTGAAACCGTAGTTGGTACGCCTGCACGCACACCGTCGTGTTGATGAGGCTAGAGAAACACTCTCTGTCTTCTCGTTCCTGAAGATCCTCCCAGGCAGACGCCGTCAGAACAGCTGGACCTGCTTCATCAAAACTCAAAAGATTTTCCATGTAATTTTCCATGTTATTGGCAGTGAATCCTACTTAGTTGATGTGACGTCCATTGCGCTTTACCAGAAACATTGCCAGCACATTCTGTGTTGTAGTAAGCTTGTTTTTTCTGCTGGTAAAACATTTTGTGCCAGGGAAAAAATAATAATAATAATAACCTTTTGAAAATAGCATATGTACTAGAGATGGTCCGATCAGGTTTTTTGGAACCGATCACCGATCACCTACGTTTGATCAACCGATACCGATCAATCACCGATCCGATCAAGTTGGGCAATATTATTATTTATTTATTAAAAAATAAAATAAAGAAAAAACGTTTTCCCATAAAGACATGGCATTATTGTCTGCCCTTCATTATTTTCAACGCAAAAAACAAACCATGTCACTCTCTTTCAATTATATACAATAACATTTCAGCTTACTTGGTTAATAGCATTTTTATTTAAAAGCAGAATCAATAATTGGACTAATAGGCCCTTAAGATTGTTTTTCTGTACAGTATGGTACACATTTGGGGTCCTTGCTCTTGGCATGAAAATGTTTGAGAACCACTGTTCAGTGGTGTAAAGTAACTAAGTAGATTTACTTATGTACGGTACTTAAGTACAATTTTGAGGCATTAGTACATTACTTGAGTATTTCTAATTTACATTACTTTTACTTCTTGTCCACTACATCTCGTATCCAAATATTGTACTTTTACTCCACTACATTAATTTGAAAACATTACTAGTTATTTGGTAAATATAAAGGATTATATTATAAAACACATACATAAACCACTTTAGCCCTATTTGAAAATAGCCAATCTGCAAGCTCACAACGCGTTGTGAGCTTGTATATCTGCTATTTTCAAACATTTTGTACTTTTACTTTTGGTACTTTATGTATATTTTGATGCCAATACTTTCATACTTTTACTCAAGTACATTTTGTATTCTGGACTGTAGGCCTATTACTTGTAACAGAGTATTTCTATATTACAGTATTGATACTTTTACTTAAGTAAGACATGTGAGTAATTTTTCCACCACTGCCACACTGTTTCAATGTCAATATTATAGACGACAACGTTTGACTGACGTTTTTATAGACCTGTTTGCTTGCTTCTCTCTCAAAAAAAGGCAACCCATTAGCTCATGTGTGCGGCTATGCTAGCTCAGATGGAATTAATCGTTTATACTCTAAAAGGGAACAAAAAATGTTATCATTAGATTGACAACAAGTGTTGTCCATAACTGCTCCCATCGACTACTTTGTTTGGAATTATGGTGTTTGGAACTAGGTTTAACAACAACGTGACTAGTCGTGAGTTCTCCCTCACGCACACACACACACACACACACACACACACACACACACACACACACACACACACACACACACACACACACACACACACACACACACACACACACAGAGAGAGAGTGAAGTGGAGCGAGGAGCAGCGCGACCATAACAAACCCTTGCCTTGCGCATGTATAACAAGTCATTGATCGGATCGGTGAATTTACCTTTTGATCTAAACCACCGATTATCGCCGATCACGCTTTGATTGGCCCGATCCGATCCATTGCCGATTGATCGGAAACATCACTAATATGTACACAACAAGAAGTACATAACAATTATTTTTATGCTATGACAGCTGCTGGGTTCTGCTGGGGAATTCTGTACAACAGGGGCATTTCTGCCTAATAGACCCCATGGACAGTCTTTTGGGATCAATATAAGTAGGGTTAGGGCAAAGATATTTAATTAATGAAGATAGCTCATCCTCATTGGATCCACTAGAGTGCGACACACAAAGCCTACAAATAGACTCCTAAGTGGGCGCCGGCTCTGACGGCAAATCTCGCGCACGTCCTGTTTACTGGTGCTATAGATCCTGTGAGAGTGTGTTCCTGGGACACTGTGGGACAGCTAAAGAGCAATAATAAAGCTGATTTTCTCAGTTGTTGTGTCGCTGAAAAAAGCCACTTTAGTATGACAATTTTGTTAATATTGTGTGGCTTGTGATGATCTGGTCCAATATTTAGTTCAGTGACTATAGATTCTGAACTATTATTTTGCGCTGTGTTCACGTTAGCTCTCCCATTGTAAATGAATAGACTCCAAACATGCTTCTGCCTCCTAAAAAGGTATCTACCTACGTCACACAGAAACAGGAAGTACGGGTCTTTTGCACCCTCTTGCTATCGCCCTCTTGGGTTAGGGTTAGCCTAGCTCTGGTCCATCGCTTTCACCTCCCGCATTGCTCCCGGTGAAGCTCTGACAGACCCGTCGGGAAACGCATGGACTCGAGATTGTCGGCCCCGCCGAGCGCTCAATACTAGTGAAAATAAACAAAACCGTTTCACTACTCACCAAACCAAAGGTAGTTTTCCGTTGTTGAAAGTCTATTCTCCGCGGTGGTAAACCTCTCAGCACCCCACCTACTCTGTAAAATACATTATTTTTGTCATGAAATAAAACGCACACACCTCAGGCCACCTAGCGGCCACCGCAGATACAATGGTTCACAACCCGGAAATAAGCGGCGGTCGAGTTGGATGCACTTTATTTCATGCCAAAAATAATGTATTTTACAGAGTAGGTGGGGTGCTGAGGGGTTCACCACCGCGGAGAATAGACTTTCAACAGCGCAAAACGACCTTTGGTTTGGTGAGTAGTGAAACGGTTTTGTTTATTTTCACTAGTATTGAGCGCTCAGTGGGGCCGACAATCTCGAGTCCATGCGTTTCCCGACGGGTCTGTCAGAGCTTCACCGGGAGCAATGCGGGAGGTGAAAGCGATGGACCAGAGCTAGGGTTAGCCTAGAAGTGATTTAGGGCAGAGTTGTCCTTTAAGAGCTTGGGGTGTGCAGTTTAAAAGCATGCACTATTATAATTTCATACATTAAAGGCCAGAGTGAAATATACTGTGGGTATTCTTTTCCCCCTTTTTTTTGAGTGAGGTGGAAACTCTTCAATATTATAAGCACAAATAGATGGTAGTTTTGACAGTGTATAGTGTGTAAATAATTAAAAAGCTAACACAGCATACATTTATAACATTGAAATGTTGATGTTTTTGTTCATAATTACAGATGATGTTGATCATAGATTTGAGTGCCAGTTTATACAATTCAATTCTCAATGAGAAGATAAATAACTATCTATTATGTTATTAATTATATAAAATAATAATTCTATTTCTTCCCAATCCTTGACTTGGATAACAAGTCTGTTCTACTTCAACAATTAAGTATAGTTAAGCAAGCATTTTGGCATTATTATGGCAATATTATAGCACGATATATTACTTATTGTTCCCCACACATTTGTAATTTTCACTCAGAATGCTACGTACATTCTTGTGTCTTTCCTAGGGATGGGTATCGTCTGTGATACTTTTAATGGTATCGATTGCATGACGTCAATACTATCGGGTATCGGTTCACGTAAAAACGAACGATACCTTGTTTCGATACTCTGGAACGCACCCCTGGCCGGTCGCATCTGTAACAGTTGGGCTACTGAGAGTTTAATGACTGCTTTAGTAGGCTACACTCGTTACTGTGGAAAATAGCCGACAATAGCCTATAACGTTTATTATTATGATGATTATCCAACGTCTATACTCTCCGCTCCGCCACACTGTGTGATCATCATCATCAGTAGAGCAGTTAAATTTAAATAAAAAGTATCGAAAATGGTATCGAAAAGGTATTGATTCCCAGGTATTGAAAAAGGTATCGATTCAAAGGTGAACGATACCCATCCCTAGTCTTTCCCAGTAGTGGCAGTCTTCTGGGAAACTCCATGCTGCCGCACTTTATTTGTGGTGACTGATGGCATGAATGACAAACCCACAGAACTGCTTCTCTAACACCGCCTATATATATCATGCATCACTACTTCTTAAGCGTTTTTATTTTTTATTTTTATTTTGCGTTTTCTTTGAAGACCATTCTATTTGTGCACAAACTAGACGTGATCCAAACAAGCACACAGACTCCAAACAGTCGAGTTAAGATTCAGGACAGGACAAAATACACATTTCTCAGATATCAACACGGGCACTCACTTTTCTGCTATTCTAAATTATATACAGTATAAGAGTTACGCTAATTTTACATCTCTCCTCCTGTCTGTGTGTACAGAGCTTCCCCCTGAACAGGAGAAGAGCCCCAGTTTGGTCAGGGATCAGGAAACACAACCTCCACAACATGTGGAGAGGAGCTCCAGTCTGGTCCAGGAGGAGCCACCACCTCCACAGATCAAAGAGGAACCTGTCACGCTGCCTTGTCAGAATGCCTTCATCGTTATCCCCAATATCCCGACACGTGAGTTTGAATGTAAAATTCATGTGAAACTGCAGCTGGTACGCCTGCACGCACACTGTCGTGTTGATGAGGCTAGAGAAGCACTCTCGGTCTTCTCGTGAAACTGCACGCACACCGTCGTGTTGATGAGGCTAGAGAAGCACTCTCGGTCTTCTCGTGAAACTGCAGCTGGTACGCCTGCACGCACACCGTCGTGTTGACGCGGCTAGAGAAACACTCGGTCTTCTCGTTCCTGAACATCCTCCCAGGCAGACGCCGTCAGAACAGAGCTCCAACAGATTTTCAGCTCCTGGAACTCCTCCGCAGCCAGGGAACAGTCACAGTCATCCCTTAAAAAAAGCTTGGTTATTTTCATATGGTAGGACTTTTAACAGATCAGAAGTCTACATTTGTATCAATCATGACAATTACCTTTCCAGAACGCCCTGGAAGTGGCTCAACAGGAACTGGATTGCTACAGCTCCATAGTCGACAAGCCCCTCCGCCGTCTCTGGCCAGGCGTTGTGGTTGAAAACCCTGTAGCACTTGCTGCTGGGTCGGTGGCATGTTCCTCCTGACCTAAATAAGCAGTAAAGATTGTGTCAAATATTTTCTATAAAGGTGTCTCCACACCAAGCAGCCGACTTCCAATGGCTCCAAACTGCCAGTCTGTTGTAGTCTGTTGGCATTAGTTGGCAAACTTGGCATTTAAAAGTCAGGCAACTAACATTGCATTCAGATTGTTGGCAGACGCTGGTTTGACACAAATTGACAGTGTGTTGCTAGGTCTCAAGGGGAGCACACACTGAACACGGACGGCTGCGCAGCGCCGTGTTGTGGTATCGACGCACGTTAAGTGCCGCGTGGTAACCCCAACTGGATATGGCGCGCTGCCACACAGCACATCCATTTCCCCCGGTGGGGAGAAGCATCTGACGCCGCCAGTGTGGGTTAGTTCATTGAAAATAACGGGGCCGTATTTTTTGACGCGCCGCCTCCGCATCTAGTGTGTGTTCCCCTTAATCATTATAAGCGACTTTGATCTTGTTTTCCTATAATGTTGCTGGTTGTGGGTTGCTTTTGTTTGGGCTTGTGTGTTTTTAGTAGGGGTGGGCAATATAATCGATATGGCAATATATTGCGATAGTTTATTTGCCATCGATACTTCAGGCAGTTGTATTTTGGCATTATTATGGCAATATTATAGCACAATATATTACTTATTGTTCCCCACATATTTGTAATTTTAAAAATTCATGTGAAACTGCAGCTGGTACGCCAGCACGCACACCGTCGTGTTTACGAGGCTAGAGAAACACTCTCGGTCTTCTCGTGAAACTGCAGTTGGTACGCCTGCACACTCGGCTGGCTACATTTTTGACCCAGCTGGACATTGTGTAGACTAGTGTAACACCCTGTAAGCCCATGCTGCCTTTCCTGGTGGACGATCGTTTTGCCACACTGAAGCACCTTCTGTAAAATATGGTTCTCTTTAGAGGGTTGTTGAAATGGCAAAGATGCCTCTCTTGTTTGCAAACAGACTCTGACGGTTGAGAGTCAGGAAGAAGGTTTCCTGAGTGATGGTTAGAATTGTGTCCAATGAATTCATTGTCTACGCTGTGATAAAGCTGCTTGCTTGGTTCCCTGATTTCACAGCTCTGGTCATATAGCACAGTGGTTCTCAACCTGTGGGTTGGGACCACCCAGGGGGGGTCGCCAAATTATTTTCAGTGGTCCTCAGATGTTTAGCTAAATGTTAACATTGTTTTCTCACTCAACAGTAAACAAACCGACATAAAGTTTAAGTGTATAGAGGGTATACTATCTGCACATTTCTAAAGTGACAATCTGAGGACTTTTTAATACCTCTAAAATGACAAATTAATCATTGGCCAAATTGTCAAATATTAGAGGCATTAATTGTGAAAATAGCAGATCTACATGCCTACAATGTGAGGCGTTGTGAGCATGTAGATCTGCTATTTTCACAATAGAAACCGTGTTGTACAAAATGTAATGCCTCAACTTATAGTGCTCATCAGAGTGGGAGGGGGTCCCCAGTTAAAATATGATTATTCTGGGGTCGCACTTTAACCACAGTCGACCGGGCTCACAGTAGCGAGTCGCCACACTGGCAGTTTGTCGTTGTGTCAGATATACTTCATGTAGGATTACCTTTGAAATGTTGCATTCAGAGTTCCAGGAGCCTGATGTGAAAGTTTAAGTTAAATGCATATGTTTTACTACTGTCTCAGTTGGTCTAGGGTAAGATGTGTTTTACAGTGTTTTTGTACAGGGTTTTTGTTTAGTTACTGTAGCAGCATTTGGGATCGGGAGTATAAATACATTGTTGATCGGATCCCAAAAAAACCTGCTCAGAGCTGATGTAATTGTACAATTAATGGTTTTCCATCATCTTGAATATCTTTCATCTAGACGTCCTGCACCGTCCTGTGTGCAAAGAGGACAGTTCCCCTGAAAAGCTGGGGAGGAGCCCCAATCTGTTCCAGGAGGAACCGGAGTCTCCACAGATAAAGGAGGAGGAGCAGGAGGAGCTACTCCAGAGACCCGTGGATGCGGATGGACCAACTCTTCCATCCCATGGTATGTACTGTGAATAATGTGTGTTGTTCTCCAGCTCCCTGATTGGAGGGGAACTCTCCACTAACTGTAGACCAATCAGAACACTGCTCCTGTTTGACCTTATAGCAGGGGTAGGCAAGGTAAGCTTGGGGTGCCTACATTTTGCACACATGGAGGATGTCAGAGGGTAGGTGTCATTTGTATCTTGGATAGTTTACTCAGTATAGTTAATAAGTTACCCAGGGGTTGACACTAAGACCTCATTGGCTGTACTTGCCCGTCGGGCAAGTACAGGTCATGCCCACTTGCCCGAACTCGTCCATTATAAAATGATGGGTAAAATTTGAATTACTTCTTTCTTCTTTTTTTTTGCTTTCTGGGGCTGTGCAATAAAAAATGGGTTATATATAAGTGTAGTGACATTAAAAACAGCACATTATAGGTAAACATTAACAGTCTTCTTATTTTACATTCCACAGACCATAAGACAGCTCTGTCCACATTCAGGTGTTTAGACTGCTATCTGGTGTTGGTTTTATAGATGGTTGTTGCGTTCCCTCTCAAATGAGCGCTTGCCCGGTCGGGCAACCTGAAAGCAAACTTCACCTGCCCTAGAGTTTTATTTACTTGCCGGCGGCAGGTGGGCAAGCCTTAGTGTCAATGCCTGTTACCGTAGGTTAGTTTTGGTATTTCTTATTTAGGTAAGTGTTACGTTATTCTTTTATAATTACTGGCCCTGCCTATCCTTCCTCTGCCTGGTCATTATTCCTGAAGTCATTCATTCAGTCATTCCTTCATTATTCATTCATCCAATGTTAAAACCACGTAATGTACATACATTAATTGTCTTTGCACAATAAAACCGTGTTTTGTTCCATGTGCCCTAGACTCTTAGCAAGGTCGTAACAATACCTAAATATATGTAATTGTACAATTAATGGGTTTTCCCTCATCTTGTATCTTTCACTGTAGACGTCCTGCACCATCCTGTGTGCAAAGAGGACAGTTCCCCTGAAAAGCTGGAGAGGAGCCCCAGTCTGGTCCAGGAGGAACCAGAGTCTCCACAGATAAAGGAGGAGCAGGAGGAGCTACTACCGAGACCAGTGGAGGCTGATGTACCAACGATGACATTACCAGACACTATGAGTGAAGACGAAGACAACGAAGAGACGGAGCCGTTAGCCAGCATCTCGCCTGAACACGTGACGACACAAGCTGACGTAGAGGACTATGGAACATCACAACCAACTAGTAGAGACGATGAGAATGGAGGGACAGAGGAGCCTGTAGCCAGCACCTCGACCGAACATGTGACA
The DNA here is from genome assembly GCF_963921795.1 of Nannobrachium achirus. Taxonomy (NCBI): domain Eukaryota; kingdom Metazoa; phylum Chordata; class Actinopteri; order Myctophiformes; family Myctophidae; genus Nannobrachium; species Nannobrachium achirus. Next base: position 6,738,367 of record NC_137814.1, read on the forward strand.
ACACAAGCTGACGTAGAGGACTGTGTGACATCACAACCAACTAGTGGAGACGATGAACATGGAGGGACAGAGCCGGTAGCCAGCACCTCGACCGAACACGCGAAAACACAAGCTGATGTAGAGGACTTTCAAAAACACACAAAGACTCGCACTGGGGAAACCCCATTGGTTTGTTCAATTTGCGGCAAAGGATTTAGTCGAAAGGTCAATCTGAAAAAACACATTAAGACTCATTTAGGGAAAAGACCCTTTAGTTGTACAGTTTGTGGCAAATGCTTTACTCGCAGGTACCATCTGAAAAGACACATGGCAAGTCATGTGGGGGAAAGAACATCTGAAGTGACGATGACGACTCACACAGAGGAAAGGCCTTTCACTGGTTCAGGATGTGGGGAAACGTCTCATCTGAAAAAACACATGGAGACTCGTACTGGGGAGAGCCCGTTTGTTTGTTCAATTTGTGGCGAAGGATGCTCAATTTGTCCCGAAGGATGTAGTCTAATGGCTCACCTGAAAGAACACATGCAGACTCATTTAGGGGAAAGACCCTTTATGTGTTCTGTGTGTGGCAAATGCTTTACTCGCAGGTTTCATCTGAAAAGACACGCAGAAAGTCACAAGGGAATAAGAACATCTGAAGTGATGAGGACTCGTAGTCAAATGGATAATCTGAAAAGACACGTGTGCCATATAGGGGAAAGACCATTTAGGTGTGCAATTTGTGGCAAATACTTTACTCGCAGGTTTCATCTGAAACGACACATGGAAAGTCATAAGGGGCAAAGAACATCTGAAGTGATGAAGAATATGAGTGAAGACCATAAATCCGGAGAGACAGAGCCTGTAGCCAGCACTTCAGCTGAACTCATGAAAACACAAGCTGATGTAGAGGACTGTGGAACGTCACAGCCAACTAGTGAAAACAGTGAAAACAGAGAGACCGATCCTATCGCCAGTACTTCAACTGAACATGTGAAAACACAAGCTGAGAACTTTCGAACATCACAGTCAACTAGTGATGATGATCAACTCCTCTCTTCACACTGTTCTGAATCTGATAGTGAAGCCAGTGATGAGTGGGAGCCTGGAGAAGAGCAGTCGGCTGTAAAGAAACTGAAATCACACAAGACACAAAATGTTGAAGGAGAAAGACTGTCTCGGGACCCAACCTCATCAAAACAAACTCACTCCACATCGAGTCACACAGGGAAGAAAAGCTATACTTGTTTAGTTTGTGGTAAAAGCTGCGGTAATAAGAGTCATCTAGAAGCCCACGTGAGGACCCATACAGGGGAAAAGCCCTTTACGTGTAATGTTTGTGGCAAAGGCTTTGTCCGAAAGGATGTTCTTAAAATACACATGAGAAATCATACCAGGGACCTAACCTCATCAAAACAAACTCACTCCACATCGATTCACACAGGGACGAAAAGCTATACTTGTTTAGTTTGTGGTAAAATCTGGGGTAATAAGAGTCATCTAGAAGCCCATGTGAGGACCCATACAGGGGAAAAGCCCTTTACGTGTAATGTTTGTGGCAAAGGCTTTGTTCGAAAGGATGTTCTTAAACTACACATGAGGACTCATACCGGGGAGAAGCCATTTGCTTGTACATTTTGTGGCAAAATGTTTAGTCTTATGGGAAATCTGAAGACGCATACAATGATTCACACAGGGGAAAGACCCTTAACTTGTGCAGCTTGTGGCAAATCCTTCATTTACAAACATGATCTAAATAGACACATGCGGATGCATGCCGGAGAAAAGCCCTGTACTTGTACAACATGTGGCAAAGGCTGTAGTACAACGAGTCATCTAAAAGTACACATGAGAATCCACACAGGGGAAAAAACATTTACTTGTGGAATTTGTGGCAAAGGTTGTAATGACCTAAAGTCGCACATGAGAACACATACGGGGGAAAAGCCCTTTACGTGTAGAGTTTGTGGGAAAAGCTTTAGTCAAAGTGGTTCGTTAAAATCCCACATGATGACTCATACGGGCGAAAAACCCTACACTTGCAGCGTTTGTGGCAAAGGCTGCAGCAGTCTAAGAAAGCACATGATGACCCATACGGGACTAAAGCCCCTCACTTGTTCAGTTTGTGGCCAAGGATGTAGAGAAATGTATCATCTGAAAAAACACATGGAGACTCATACTGGGGAAGCCCCATTTGTTTGTTCAATTTGTGGCGAAGGATGTTCAATTTGTACCGAAGGATGTAGTCGAATGGTTCATCTGAAAAGACACATGAAGATTCATTTAGGGAAAGACGCTTTTAGAGTAAAGTTTGTGTGAAAAATGGTTTACTCAACAGGTACCATTTGAAAAGACCCATAGACGTCATTATGGAGGAAAGAAATGTGATGGGATTCAGATGTGAAAGAAGCTGTTAGGCGAACAGTAAACCCATTTTCAGAAGTCATCTTAAAAGGACACTGGCATAGAGCCTGTGGTTATGCAGAGGTATCGCTCAATATGACAGTTTAAACTTGAAACAATAAATGCAATTCATTTCTCTGTTGATTTTATTATATTCTTTTAAATAAGTGCTTGTGAGTTTTAGTTTATTTTGTTTAATTGTCTTTTTTTTTATTGATTTCCATCTTGTATTATTTTCAGCAGCTCACAAGTTATGAGAATTAATGTCTGTCCACAATATATTTGTTAGGATTTCGAAAGACGTTCTTATTTTATGTATTTGTAAATGTTGCAATAAAGTGCCGACAAGCTTCCTGGTTTCTGTAGCTGTTCACTGTTTGTTGACATGTGTTGAAAGGAAAGAAAGTGAGTCTAGCCAGACAAGGCAAGGCCGGTGCATCTCAGGAGCAGTGCAACAGCAGTTTTAGAAGAAGAATTCAAGTTTTTAAGAAGGTACTGGTACAAGGAGTGGCTGACATTTTGATGAGAGGAAGCTGCCAGCACTTTAAAGGAGTAGTTCGGTGCCATGGCATTGGTCCGAAGGTTCATTAGTCCGAAGGTTCATTAGTCCGAATTTGTTAAGAATACTATGCCTAACTCTAACCCTAACCTTTACCTCAGTAACCCTAACTAAATTCGGACAAACGTACCTTCGGACTTATGGGCAGTCCCCAGTAGTTCACCCCCAAAATGACCTTTTTTTATGGTTTTGCAGCATTCCTAAGACATGAATTGGATTACAATAAATGTACCCCATTGATTTTTGGGTCCCCATCCGGAATCAATGGGGGTACATTTACTATAATCCAATCTGTGTCTTAGGAATGCGACAAATACAAAAAGAAAATATTACTGAACTCAAGTATCCATAGTGTGACTAATCAATAGAAAAAAAGTCATTTTGGGGGTGAACTACTCCTTTAATAAAGACTTTAACACTGCTTGTAATTTTAGTATTTATTTAATTTGACCAACCTGAAGGTAGAATCCATTTTGTCCATTGGTGTGCATTAGATACTGTCCATCATGCAAGGCCTTGATGTCTCCATTTGGCCGACTCAAAAACTCAGACTAGGGCTGTCACAACTATTACATAATCGTCTAATCGCAATTATCTGACATAATTGCGATTCTTTATTCTTCATAATCGTTTCCATGTTGAAAAGTGTTAATATATTTAAAAAAAAAAAGGAAAAAATAGTGGAAATAGCAGATCTACAAGCTCACAACGTGTCGCATCGCGGCACGTTGTGAGCTTGTAGATCGGTTAATTCCACTATCGATGTTCTTTTTTAAGTATAAAGTTGTCAAATATGTGAGTAATTTCTTTGTATATTTAGGTTATGTGTCATATCTACCATGTGCAAATTAAAATCCTAAAAGCCAAACAGAAATGTAATTGTCAACTAAAAAAAACACTTAAATTGTTAATCGCAATTATTTGTGTGACAATCGTCATGTAAAATGTCATAATCGTGACAGCTTTAAGTCAGACAGAGATGTGGATGTGGAACTCTTGAAGGGGCACTCGATCTCTAGGAGCTGTGTTGCAATCAAGAATCCCATCTGGGCTTGTTGCTCCCAAACCAAGGATGGTCAGGGTGCACAACCAGGCCTCTCTTTTTTTTTATTTAAGCATATGTACAAAGTTTTACTTTAGAAACAATAAACATCTGGCACGAAGATAAATATATCGGGTTACAACAATGAACATCTGGCACAAAAATATATCCGGTTACAAAATTTACAAACATTAGGCTTTAACAAAAAATATAAAAACTGGGTACAAGCTCAGAGGTAAGCTTGTACATCTGCTAATTTGGAAAAGTCTTATTTTATTTTTTATTTTATTTTACAAGCGAACACCTGTAACCCAAATTTTGCCGCCAGGGGGTCCCTGGATCTAAATATTTTGAGATGGGGGTCGGCGGCCAAACATCAACCTGAGGGTCCTTCACACGAAACGCTCGAGCACCACTAACACAGAAACATAAACCTTGGATTTTACATAATTCAAAGACTTTTCACGATTTCTCAAAAATAGCAAATATGCAAGCTAACATCTGTAGATTTTAAGCACAAAACCGTGCATTCCCAGTCCAATTAGGTCAAACCCTCCCCTAGAGAGAACAAAAACGTGCTTTAGAAGCCCTTAAAAAAACAACCTGATGCGTTTGTTAAACCCTCTCCCTCTAGAAAGAACAAAAATGTGCTTTAGGAGCCCTTAAAAAACAACCTGACATAAGTACAGAAGTGTGCAAATCTTTAAACATGTCCAACAACAAACATGTCTAACAAAAATAAAAATAAAAGATTACTCACGCGGCACGCCTTGGAGACCCGAGCCCAACACCCTTGTATCCGTCGCATTCCCAAGACAAACATCATAGTAAATTAAACCCCATAGACTCCGGACGGGGACCCAAAAAGGGTCCCCATCCGGAATCAGCGGAATCCACACAACATTTCTGACTCCAGAATGCGACAAAAACCCAAAAATATATTGAACTCAAGTCTCCACGGTGTGAGCAATAAATAGAAAAATGGCTTTTTGGGGTGAACTTGAACCTTTAAGGTTCAAGTTCTTTTAGCAACCCAATGCCAAGAGGAAATCGACGAGACGATAATCATTAATTTTCCTAAAAAAAAGCTTCCCCTCCTTTAGCTTTTTGAACGCCTCTGTAATTTGGTCATTCTCATCAATTTCCTCTTGGCATTGGGCTGCAAACTCAGACAGTTTGCTCCCAACGGGACGGCGACGTAGGACCTCCTGGTAGGCTGCAGGGTCACCAATAGCCAATTCGGCTATTGGTGCCAGACCAACAAAGGTGTTACGGTCCACACCCACCATTGCGAGGGCGGCAACCATGGATCCCCTCTTCCAGTACGCTTTCAGGACCCGCTCGTACCTGGCAATCACCTCGTCCAGGTCACAGGCTCTGGTGCGCGTTGTGGCCGTCTTCTTTCCCTTCCTTTCCTTCTTCTTATGTCCTGAGCTTCTTATGTCCAGCCCCTCTTTGACTACGGAGTCCACGTATGGTATCGTGACGCACCACAAGCCCTGAAAACTAAACTCCAAACAGCCCAAAATAAACTAATTAGGGTCCTGCTTATCCTTCCCTATCAGACTCACCTCACCGCTACTCACCAGTTAAGAGTGGGGTGGCTCAGAGTAGATGACAGAGTACAGCAACTTGCAATGGGCCTGGTGTACAAGATACACTACACCACTATGATACCCAAGTACCTTTCAAAATACTTTATAAACATTAAGGATGTCCATAATTACAACACCAGAGGCAGCGCCACAGATCACTTTCAACCCAGAGTCAAAACCAACAAAGGGTCAAACTCTTTTTTCTGCTATACCACCAAAATGTGGAAAGCCTTACCGAAGGCCATAAAGGAGTGTGGATCACTAGCATCCGTTAAAATTGCCCTGAAAAACCACTTACAGGCAGCAGCCGTTCGCAACTGGTAAAAAATGAACCTAGCCCAACCCTACCCTCCCCTGCCCCTTCTTTGTATATACTGTTTGTTTTAGACTTACTGTCTTTTTTTTTTGTTTTTCTTTACATATCTACTGCATAGTACTGTGTTCTATTTGTCTGTCATTCAATGTTATATGAGATACTTCAATGGTTTCCAGTGGAAATAAGCTTAGTCTTTTCATGGATCTCCTTTTAGTAGACCTTGTACCAGTGAACTGTACCGTCATGAAACTGTACCTTTTCCTATGCAAACTTCTAATAAAGTCTTCAATCAATCAATCAAAGCTACTGCTGGAGACACTGGAGGTGGAGACACTGGAGGTGGAGTCACTGGAGGTAGAGTCCTTGGAGGTGGAGCTAGGGGCCAAGTAGTCCTCGTCCTCCACCGAGGACAGCTCTTCTTCTTGGCTGTGTGTTTGGTTAAGGCTTCAGGCTTTCTCTTCCTCGATGAGGCCACCTGAGAGGAACCTGCAGAAGGGGCCTCTCCTCTCCGCAACATGCCCTCTGCTTTCCAGAAGCACAATTACATTGGCCTCATTGTCTTTTCCGTGTTTTGTTGCTGCATTGCCAGTGAAGGTTTAAACATTTCTGTGGATCTGTGGTTTGTCTTTTGGGGGCTCGTTTTGCTGTGCTGGCTGTTAGACACAGCTTCCTAGCATCATGCCACAGTTGGGAAGCACTTTGTGTTTTGGTTTCTTCCATCAGTGTAGCTTCTTGTATGGGAGATAATTTGATGTAGGTGTCATAAAAGATCCTGCATTTCCGACGGGTGAGTGCAGTGCTACTGTGTTCAGGTCTGAATCATGTAGGCTTGGGCTTTCCTGGGCCTGCCTTACATCTGCTCTGTAACAGAGCTGAAGAAGACCATCTGTCTGGAGCTGAAATAGTGGGGCCATTACTGAGGACGTGTTGATGAGGCTTATGAATTCTGCATGGTCCCTAAAAAGTTTGTTGGGTGGAGGGGAATCTTGACTGTGGTGTTGATGGGCCTGCATAAGTGTGTTGGGGTCTGTGGTGTTTGAAATGTATGTGGGTTAACCTGGCCCTGCTATGCAGGAACAGCCTGCTGTTTGAATTTTGCCTGTTTGATTGATTAATTAATATTTTATTAGACAAAAATGAAAGACAGTACAAGTAGTCAATGCAACAATATGCCGTACAGTACAAGTAAAAGGAACACCCCAAAATAAGTAATTTACCCCATACCTTAAGTTATCTGGCTGGGTTCTACGTCTGCTTTCAAATAAACAAGGTAGTTTGCAACTTCTTAAAGCAATACTTTGCCGACCTTGTTGCTGTGGAGGTACTGGTAAGCCTCTGAACTTTCATGTCATTCATGGCTTTACCGTCGCTGGCTGTAGACTCCACAAAGTAGGCTACTTGAAACTAGACCAGGTCAACCTGGTTGTGCCAGACCCCCTGTCTGTCATCATCATTTATGACATCATGCCTTTTGTAGGCATGTCATCATCATGTCATCATCATATATACCCTTTATATAGAAAACCCGGACAGACCGACATTTGCTTATGTAGGCCTACCCATTTCATGGGTCTGGCAAATATTACTGTACGTGATACGAAGCCACTTTTTAACATTGTCTTCACAATTGTCAAGTAAAGTAGGCAATAATAGACTAATAGCACATTTTTTTATTTGACTAAGGTTGTGTCTGTCCAAAATACCAGACCAAAAGAGTTTGGTCGCCCCATCTCTTGAACATAGAATGAAGTGCTGGTGGTAAACGTGAAACAATTCATCCATAACATCATCATGAGAGGTGTTCCACATTGTAAAGTCATTTCGAGTTTGTTTCACTGGTTATTTACCAACATTATTATTATTGTTACGGTCGGAACGCCTAGAACAGCTGACTGGCAATGTCAGGAGGGATTACGTCACACTCGGCTCGGCTTGTGACGCAGCTGCTAAACCGGAACTGGCGCACACCTATTTTCTGCAATGCACAACGGGATGTGGGAAACTTGTGGATATGTGAAAATGCCCTTAGAATAACCCCAAATAATTTGCTCTGTTGTTTTTCTAAGTTATGGGTAGCCTATGCCTTGTGTTAGCCTGGTAAAAAAAAACAGACCGCACAACACCACCCCGTGGCGGTGGTGGTAAAAGTCTGTGAAAGAAGCCCTGTGTACCATGAAGGGCATGCATATTAAAACCACTTTGAACCACATGCTATAATATCTTTCACAGTTTTATACTGTGAAAGTCTGATGCACTCACACATTTCCTTAAGACTATATTAGCCAGATATGTGCACTGTTTAGCTTCCACAATAAATTCCTCTACGTCTGATGTTTGATGATGTACAATCCGGACTCTTTCCACCCCCTGGCTATATCTTCTAGTCCGTCTATACCAGGGGTGGGCAACTTTGATGATGGAGAGGGCCACTATATTCCCACACTCAGTCTAGAGGGCCACAATGCATATAGGCCTACATAGCAAAAATAGACGATCTACAAGCTCAAAATGCGTCGCACTTTGAGCTTGTAGATCTGCTATTTTTGCTATTTTTGATTTGGAATCCTGAAAACTAACTTTTCTTTTTTTTTTTTAAATGCATTTATATGTTCTTATGTTAACTTTATGAACTTAAATACAAATACATTGGACATAAACAATACAATAATATTTTAAAACTTGAAATCCTGAAAACTAACTTTTTTTTAATGCATTTATATGTTCTTATGTTAACTTTATGTACTTAAATACAAATACATTGGACATAAACAATACAATAATATTTTAAAACTTGTCATTAAGCTATACTAATATAGACTGAAGTAATTAAAGCGGGTAATTTTTCCATGTTTGGAATTGTAACGGCTGAAATCAATAATATATCAGTACTCCAATATCAACATGCATAAAGTGAAGGTGGGGGCCGCATGTGGACCCGGGCCGCCAGTTGCCCAAGTATGGTCTACTCTATACTGTATATAATGTCCATTTCTTGGCACTTGTCTTGAGCCATGATCATGTGCGTTCTTGCACAAATGACCTCCAATGGACTCAGCACACTGACAGTGCATTGAAATGACGGCAGCATCATATGATAACTTCATGAACTTCATTATTAAACAGAAAAAAAGTCCAACTTTATTCTGAATGATTTTGTGAAGAAACCCCGTAGCCTACTCCTCATCCTGGACGCAGCTTCCATGGAGTCATTGATTGATTGATTGATTGATTGATTATGTTATTAGAAAAAAATGGAGAACACTACAAGTATAGTCAATACAATTGAAATGTAGTACAAGTAGGCCTACGGTTAAACACCCTGCCTAAAAGGAACATCCCAATTAAGACCTTTTACGGACTTTTTTTTTTTTTTACGTTGGAAGCCCTCGGTATTTAATTCATGGACATAATAAATAGCAAGCAAAGAAAACATGTAATAATATTGCAGTTATGAAAACACTATGTAGGCCTACTATTTTTTGGGAGGTTAATTGATACTTTTCAGTTTTCATATAGGCCAATAAGCAACGATAAAGCTTGGATTACCCTCTTGGTCTCTAGCCTCGCGTAGCCAGGCTTACTCATCCCCGAAGAGAAAAGCCTGGTGACAATAGAAGGCAGAAAGCGTTCAACTTCCGCCGTAGGAATTTCACCGGAAGCTGTATTTTTTTCACGGTGCGGTGTTCCTGCAAACGTATTCCCTGCACGAAATTAACTCTGGTCTACGTCTCCTGCTCCTTCGGTTGCGCTCGCAATAAACAATATACAAACAAAAACATTGATTCAAGCAATGTTACACCTATTAAGAGCGAGTTAAGAACTACAATCTATTTTAGTTTTTTCGCTGGGGAATGTAAACAGACCCGCACCGCATGACGTAACGTCCGTTAAACGCAGACTTCCGCTAGAAATCTTGGAACACACCGGAAGGCATATTGTCTACTCTACAGGGTGCTTGGTCTCTGTCTCTAGGCCTACTCTGTTGTGTGCGTGTGCGCGCACACACACACACACACACACACACACACACACACACCCACACACACACCCACACGCGCGCACGCACGCACACACGCACACACACACGCTTAGTTTTCATAGGTTGTGGGGACATTCCGACATTATTAGACTTCCATTCATTTGTGGCCTTTATCCCTAAACCTAACACCTAACCTAAACCTAGCCCGGCCTAACGTAACCCTAACCCTAACCCTAAACTTAAACCTAACCCTAACCGTTGTGGGGACCTATTTGGTCCCCACAATGTCTATTTCTCCAATTCTATACTTGTGTGGACATTTTTGGTCCTCACAAAGTAATATAAACTTGTCCACACACACGCACGCACGCACGCACGCACGCACGCACGCACGCACACACACACACACACACACACACACACACACACACACACATCTACACGGTTACACAACTCGTCCACGAGGGGGCGAAATGCATTTCTACTTGCAAGTTTACACAGTGGTCTGTTATTGCGCAAAATGCGCACGCGCGATGCACACTGACCCGGAAGAAACCGTGTGTAACTGTTTTTATGTTGTTTTTTTTTTTTTTGAGAAACAAAGCTCAGTGGAAAAATGTCTCGCAAAAGAGATAAAACGTGTCAAATGGAGTCCGTACGGCTGTCGATAAAGGAACACCTGACGTCAGTGGGAGAGGAGATATTGTGTGTTTTGGAGAAACAAAGTGGTGTTAGTTGTGTGAAGCTTGTCAGAGTGTTTGTCAGCGAGCGTCTCGGTTTGGCTGCAGAATTCATGTTCAACCTCTTCCAGAGAGAGATAGAGACACTAGAAACTCTGCTGGAGAGACGAAACAAACAGCTGGACCTCGTTTTACAGCCACAAGTCAAACTACACGGAACAGGTGGGTTAAACTGCATTTTAAATGATGTTTACATAGTTACGTAAAGCAGGACCTGACTAGAAGCTAAGCTATTGGTCACACATCACGTTTGTGTGAAGACTTGGACATACTTAACAATTACAATTTAGCCATTTAGCAGATGCTTTTAATCCAAAGCGATTTACAATAAGCATGTATACACATCACTATAATTAGCAAGATATTGTGTCAGTAGGCTACATCAACAACAATATAGGCTAACAATGCATAGGAATATCAATGTAGAAAAACAATAACATTATGTAGACCACACACCTAATCAGTAAAACAACGTTTCTAAAACCTAAAAATGCTATCTAGCTTTATGGGGAGGCTCTCTCCATTCCGACATGTCGCCACTCCGAAATGGACTTCTTATTGTCGGAGTGGCGACACCCCCATGGGCCTAAGGTTTAGGGTTAGGGGTAGAGATAGGGTTAGTGTCGGAATGGAGACATGTCGGAAAGGAGACATGTCGGAGTGGAGAGATGCACTTACAGTAGTGATTGTAATTACATGATTATGAATCTCACTTTTCAGCTCTGACATTTCTAGTCTTTGTACTTTTTTATATTGCAATTCCATGTGCGACACAGACTGCAAAGAGAGGAAATGTCCTGGTTGGGCATATATTATAAATGCAAATTTATTTTTTGAATGTTATATTTCATCTTATAGAGTGTGGCATGTTTACAAATACATCAGCTTACATAGGTTTTTATATCCTGATTTTTTAGAAAATCATACTTTTGTTTTGGATCATTTTATTCGTTTATTCACTTATTTATTTCGTCTAGTGAAGACCTTAAAAAATGAAGGCCGTCTATGTGACACTTCCAGTTGTTTTCTGAGGCGACACTGCACTGGACATAACGGTTATAAGTTAATGGACTGTTGTTACTTTTGGGTCAATTTGTTGATACTGCCTCCCCCTGGCCTGCCGGGGCACCTGATGGAAGGGAGAGGAACTGGTTGGAGTAATGTGGTCCTTCCTTCCATGCACTACGTCTAACCGGGGAAACTTCCCCCCTGTTAGGTGGTAAGAAGCGTCTTGGACTCCTCATGCATAGAGGGGAAGCCCAGGATAACATTTGACACCGGGTGAAATAAAAAAAAAGGTTACAAAATCGTGGTATCCACCTCTTCCCGCGGGAATTTACTGGAGAAGGTTTTTTGCACCACACTGCACCACACTTCCGGTTAACAGCCGCTGTGAGCTTGTAGATCACACTCGGCTGCGGCGCCGGAAGCTCCGTCCAATTTATGCGCAATGCACGATGGGATGTTGGAAACTTGTGGATAACATTCGAAAATTAAGAATTTAGTTGAGAAAAATTGGACAGTACTCCTGTAGATTTTTGTCCAAAAATAACGCAAATATGTACGCAGCATCTCTATAGTCATTAAACAAAACGGTTATTTAAAAATGTCATTTGATTTTGATTGGCTACGAATGGCTTCCAAAGTTACACTGCATGTAATCTTCGTGAAATCTTGCACGCACATTCCCACTAGGCCGGAAGAAATTCCCCTTGAAAATGTTTAAATCAGCCTGATTGTGTTGCTAAAACAGGCCGATTTATGTTTTTACCTATAATTCTACCGATAAGTGTAAAACTTCAACTATTCAAAAATAGCAGATCTGCAAGCTCACAGCGCTGCAAGCTTGTAGATCTGCTATTTTTTTGAAATCGTGAACATTTGTGCAAGTCTTTGAATATTTTGACCCAATTCTATAAGTGTCTTCTAAATCCTTCTAAGGTTTTTTTCTTTTGTGCTCAAATAGTTTCATGTAAAGGACCCCCAAAATGATATTTATTTGGCCACGGACCCCCATCTCAAAATATTTAGTTCCAGGGACCCCCAGAAGCAAGTTAAAATTGTTCGCTTAAAAACTATATATATATTCAAAGATTTGCACACATTTTAACGACTTATAGCAGATCTACAAGCCCGAGCGCCACGCTGTGAGCTTGTATATACCGGTATGCTATTTTTCAATAGCTAAAGTATAAAATAATTCCATGTCTTAATGGGTTAAAATAAAAGCACTTTTGAGTAACTTTACTGATGCTACGGCTTTTCTCCTCTTTCTGTCTGTGCGTAAAGAGGTTTTCACTGAACATGAGGGGAGTCCCAGTCTGGTCCAGGAAGAACCAAGACCTCCACAACATGAAGAGAGGAGCTCCAGTCTGGTCCTGGAGGAACCACAACCTCCACAGATTAAAGAGGAACCCATCACACTGCCTTGTCAGAATGTCTTCGTTGTTGTCCCCAATATCCCATCACGTGAGTTTGAATGTAAAGTGTCACTTTAGCTTTGGTGTCATGCATAATGTTCCACAAGCCGTGGCGTCATCTTACTTTATATGGTGCATAGCCTTTTGAGTGCCGATCCCGAACAAGTTCGACCCCCCAATTTTTACTGAATATATGCTGTCGGCGGCGTGATGTTTCACGGGGTGCCGATCCCGAACTAGTTCGGCTTTTTATATAAAATGAATTAAATAATCGGATGCCTCACCGAAGCCTGGGGCTAAATTTTCTAGCCTGGTTAATAAACCAGACTGCACAACACCACCCCCTGTTGGTAGTGGTGGTGTTGTGTAGTCTGGCCCTTCACATTAAATAAGCTTTTTCCACCAGCCCTCAGAGAGGGCGAGCCAATCAGGGCTGTAGGCTTGGGGCACGTGGTGGGTGGTGGCCTGGTTCAAAACCATTCAGCCAATCAGGCGAGTCTGTGTGTATTGGCTGTATGGCTCAATCAATTACAGCAGCTCACAAGCCCTTTGAAGTTCAGAGGGAGCAATTAAGAGCAAGTCAACTTAACATTTTTTTAAACCACCCCCCAGAACTGGAATGTCTGCCCGAAATCTCAGACTCTCTTCCCAAAACGAAGTGTGTGATAGAGTCTGACGCTTGCAGTCAGGCTATAAATTTTCATCCAGGCCGCCGGCCGCAATCTGTTTACATCGGCCCGCGAGAGCGTCTCGCCGCCGAATCGCGCCGCCGAATCCAATGCATTCTCACACAGTGATGTTACTAGGTTTTCAATGTAATGGGTCCCGCGACCCACAGGTGGTCATTCAAATGGGTCCCAGAAAAGTTTTATGAGTCCTCAATACAATGTTTTCGAGCGCTGTGAGCTTGAGATTGGCTATTTTCAAAATGTTTGCTTATTTCTTATATTTATTTTACAATTTGGCTAATGTTTGAACTTAGAACTAGGATTTCTAAATACACTAGGCTACAGACACCCATTTAATTATATTTATATCACTGGGACCCCAATTTATATTAAATGTTAAAATACTAGAGTACAAATGGAACAGGTCCATTTGGTTCCATTTGTTCACCGAGTTACAGACCCATAAAGTTCTATTTGGTTCCTAACTATCATTTATCTGGGGACCCCCTGGAACTCCCTCAAGGACCCAGGACCCCACTTGGAGAACCACTAGTGAAAATAGGTTTTAGCTGTTCCAGGTTTAACTGATAATAAATCTTTACAGTGTTTATCTTACACAATACATAAAAAAATGAATCTAATAAAATCTAAACTAAAATGTTTATTTACGGCTAAATCGCCGAAAATCGGGCTACTAACATGAGTGATAGCCTATGGCAGGGGTCCTCAAATACAAATCTTGAAGGTCCACAAATATTTTTTTGAAACAGGTCCGGGTCCGGGAAAAAAAAAAGAAAAAAAAAAAGAATATATATATATATATATATATATATATATATATATATATGCCCGTCTGGCAAGTACAGTTCATGTCCTACTTGCCCTCATAACCTTAATTAGGGATCCCTTTCATACATTATTTTACATTGGCTAATGTTTTTTTTTTGTAGTTTGTTGATGCAGTAATGGTCTTTTTCTGTTTCTTTCTTTATTAAAAGGGTGTTAAAAATCATTTGGGGTCCTCTTTGACCCACAAGTTGACTCACTTGACTAAAGAGTAACAACCCGTTGAAGGGAGAACAGAATGTAATAAATCAAGGTGGAGCAGAGATATTTATTTTACGAAAATTATTTGTTTGCGCTAGTGTTTGTTTCTTTTAGCAAACTGGGATAATCTTCGAATGATTTATGCTTGTGTTGCAACGTGAATATCGATCCGAAAACGAGGTGTCGCGCGTCGGAGACGATGCGGAACGTGGCTCACTCCTATACCGAGTGTGTGGCTCGCAGCTGGCTTTGCTGCATGGCTCGCTGGCTGCAAATCCATGGAGAAAGAGAGAGGCAGCCATGGCATGTGGCACCTCGCGAAAACTCTCTGAAGAGAAGATTATAATCCTCATCCTGCAAACGTATTCACGTTGATGTTGTGCTTGTGCGCGAATGAAACCCACAACTAGTTTACAGCCTGCAGCTAATCGCTGCTGCTGCGTGCTCCCTGCCTCGAAAGTTTCCGCACTCCGCCGTCTGTGAAATGAACAGAGGCGGTGGTAACAGCCTATCAGCGCGTTGTTGTCAAAGAGATGACAAACCATAATAGTTTATGCCCCGGCATCAGCCAATCAGCGTGGCGTTCTCTCTCTCTCGCACACAGACTTCAGAGCGCATGCAATGAAGTGGAATACAATGAGAAGTGGAAACAAAACGGAGATTTTTTTTTTATATATATAATTCGTCCTGGGTCCGGTCGGCGGTGCCTCGCGGTCCGGACGTGGACCGCGGTCCGCCTATTGAGGACCCCTGGCCTATGGCTATCTTGTAGCTATTTTCATCCGGGTCTTTTTCATGACACGCACGAACATGAACACGCGCGTCACTGCTACGTGGGTCCCCGTATGTTACAGCGCTGGTCTATGGGAGAGACTCTGGCAAGGCTTACAGACTTTGGCGCCCTCAAGTGGCCGTGGCACAGAAAGCGTTAAACCTGGCCACCTTTCTTTTATTATTATTATTTTTTTTTTACGCGCTCCTAAATTCGGAGCAGTCTGCTCCAAACGGTTGGCAAATGAATGCAATCAAGCCAGCAGAGAATACATTAGTGACAAATAAAACGTCATGAATATTATCGATGCTACTTCCTCCTTCTGTCTGTGTTTAAAGAGGTTTCCCCTGAAGTTGAAGTTGAAGTTGCAGAGGAGAGCCCCAGTCTTGTCCTGGAGGAACCCCGACCTCCGCATCATGAGGAGAGGAGCTCCAGTCTGGTCCTGGAGGAACCACAGATTAAAGAAGAACAGAAAGAGGGGGCTGATGTGTCAACATTGAGGATGGGGTGTGACACTCTCCCAGGTAAAAAACTGATATCATTTATTGTATTATGGGACACAATGCTTTTTATACCGTTTCTAACGTTTCTAGCTGTTGCTGGTGCCGCCGTTCACTTACGCTTTATTTTGAAGAGCCTCAGCTTCGTGCGTGTGCACGTGTTTAACACCCATGAGGCCAAACTCGTTCAGTAACGAGATAAGGCCACTGGAGGTCGCTGTGCCAAAACGCCGTTGTCTCGTTGAGAAACGAGACAAGGGGTTAACTGTGCAGCGTGCAGCTGCGCGCATGTTGTGTTGTCTGTGAAAGACCCTGGTCCATACGTCATAACGTGACTCGCACAGAAACAAAATTGAGCGTCTAGGCTGCATTGACTTCTATTCTATGCTGAAACATAAAAAGGGCTTTATCTCTGAATAAGGTGCAAAGAACGCCAGGGAAGCAGAGATCTGCTTGTTTTCACGGCGAAACTATACCGCGATGGTCGGCCCCGGTTTGGATTTTAGTTTCGCGAGCGTTTGTAAACAAATGGATTATCTTCCTCAATCATCAGCGTACACTCACGTGCACACGCACGAAGCTTCCGAGGCTCTTCAAAATAAAGCTTAAGTGAACGGCGGCACCAGCAACAGTTAGAAATGTTAGAAACCTTGGCTCCCATTGTGTTAATAAGACGTACAACAATAATCTCTCTCTCTCTCTCTCTCTCTCTCTCTCTCTCAGATGTCTCCAGTATGACGGTGCAGCACATGGTGGTTGAACCTCAGAAGCGTGGCCGTGGCCGTCCCAGGAAGAACCCTGTCAGTCTGCCCTCCCCTGCGGTGCAGTGTGTGGAGATCCAACCTAAGAAGAGTAGACGTGGCCGACCGAGTGAACGTGTCGGCTCTGTGACCTACACTCTGCCAGAGGACCCGGAGGAGGAAGAGGAGGAGAGAGGAGGAAGGGGCGAAGAAAGAGAAGAGGATGAAGAAGAGATTGGAGAAGAGGATGAAGAAGAGATGGGAGAAGAGGATGAAGACCAGACAGGAAGACGGGATGATAGCGATCCAACGTGGCATCCAGGTGACAATGAAACACTTTACTTTTGAATTTGAGCAACTGTATTAACCAGGGGTGTAACAATACAGTAACTGTATCGAAATATCGTTTTTAACTTAAAAAATCTAAGTATATCGAAATGAAAACAGCTAAAATCGTATCGTTTTATTTTGGATCGTATCGAATCAGCAGTGCAAAGAATCGATTGTATCGATACTACCTACTTGTATTTATCATTTTTAAGAAGAAAAAAGAGAGAGAAAGGTATGTTGAACCGTCTTGCGCAGACCACAGCTGGGATCCTGCTGGCTAGAAAAACCAATAATATATTCATGGGTTCAATTTGTAGTCCTACAGTGGCCATATTGAGGACCAACACAGGTGTTCTGATTGATGTAGAACATTAGTTCTATGCCAATCAGACAAGTGAAACACCTGTGTTGGTCCTCAACATGGCCACTGTAGGACTACAAATTGAACCCATGAATATTGATACTTGGTCCTTACTCGTGGCCACCCTTACCCTTGTCAGCACCCTGTCTTGTGGCCAAATAAACATTTCTTTTTGCACTCTAAACGGTATGCCCCAAGTTCATTTTTTTTTCTCCAGTCAAGGTCCATATTAGCATGTCACCACATTGCACCCCTTAATTAACATATGAACACTCCCCATGTGTTAAATATGCTGGTAACGCTAAAACCATACGTTTTTGCGTTCAGTGACCCTTTCATAATACCAAATGCGCATACAACGTTTCCGTTATCACTTTATTAACGAATAAGAACACAGTAAAAATAGTTAAATGATATTGATGTGGCTTTTAAATCACACTGGCTAAATCTAAAAAAAATAATCCAATTAAATACCGTGATGCAATACCTTGTCTTTCCCTACCATGCAGACATGGCAGTTACAAACGTCACAGCAAATACATAAAATAAAGGGGCAAAGAAAGAAATCACTTCGAATAGAGGGCTCTGATTGGTCACCCACAACACTTGGGTTTAATCTTAATACATTTTTTTAATATATATTTTTATCCCAGTGGCACATGCATGGGCAACTGGCGGCCCGGGAGCCACATGCGGATCCCGCCGTCACTTAATGCGGCCCTCAGGTTGATATTAGAGTACTGATACAGTATATTATTGATTTCAGCTGTTCCAATTCAAAACGTGGAAAAATTAACCGCTTCAATTACATCAGTTTATATCAGTAGCTAAATGACTAGTATTAAAATGTTATTATATTTGTTATGTCTAATGTATTTGTATTTAAGTTCATAAATTAACATAAGAACATATAAATGCATTTGAAATTAAAACAAAAAGAAGTTACTTTTCAGGATTCCAATTCAAAAATAGCAGATCTACAAGCTCAAAACGCGTCGCACTGCGACGCGTTTTGAGCTTGTAGATCGGCTATTTTTGCTATTGTATATGCATTGTGGCCCTCTGGAGAGAGTGTGAAAATGTAGTGGCCCTCTCCATCATCAAAGTTGCCCACCTCTGCAGTGGCAGATACGTCTGGTATTCTAATGATGACCTTCCACTCCAACCGTGGCAAGGTGGCACACGTCAACGAGGTAGTTCTCTCCAATCTCTTTCTCTGATTTCCATGATTCCGACTTGTTGCTCCCATAGATGCGTTGATCCCTCCCATAGACGAGCTGCCTACTCCGGCCAATGAAGTTGGACGGCCAGCTGTTCACATCCCATCCGAAGACATGGAAAGGTATCTACTGCAAGGTTTTAAAGTGGCGGAGATAGCCAAGCTGTTTGGCGTAAGCAAGAGGACCATCCATCGGAGAATGCTTAGCAACAGATTTAGGTAAATAATCAACTCAACTGTATTATATCTGTAGCCACAAGCAACTGTAGTACACACACACACACACACACACACACACACACACACACACACAATACGTCTGCTAGGGATATTTTCAGAAAGGTGTATTTTTCTTTTGTTACAGTGTATCTGACACATTTGCTGAAATCAGTGACGCAGAGCTGGAAGAAGTTATGGCAGAAATCCTTAAGGCTCATCCTAACGCCGGATACAGAACAATGAGATCATTACTGCGTGCCAGAGGACTGCGTGTGCAAAGTAGGTTTTCCACTCTTCAGTGACCACATGACTGCAAATAGTCCATGGCAAATGTATACACTCAATGGATGAAATAATACATGTATTTTATGTTTACTAAAGAGCTGGAGAAAGGGGGCACGGTGGCGCAGTG
This sequence comes from Nannobrachium achirus, assembly GCF_963921795.1. Taxonomy (NCBI): domain Eukaryota; kingdom Metazoa; phylum Chordata; class Actinopteri; order Myctophiformes; family Myctophidae; genus Nannobrachium; species Nannobrachium achirus. The sequence continues at coordinate 6,757,668 of NC_137814.1, forward strand.
GTTAGCGCTTCACCTCACAGCTAGAAGGTCCTGGGTTCGATTCCCGCCGGGGGATGCTGTGGGTGCTGGGGGCGTGTTTCTCCCTCCGCGTCATCAGCGCCCACACCCTAGGTGGGGTCGGCGATAGGAGTTTGCATGTTCTCCCCGTGTCTCCAAGGGTTGATACCCTCACAAAAACATGCAGTAATCCTGGTCTCAATAATGCCTCCCCCTGGCCAGCCGGGGCGCTTGATGGAGGGGAAAGGAACTGGTTGGAATAACGTGTTCCTTCCACGCGCTACGTCCATCCCAGGGAAATCCCCCCTGTCAGGTGAAAAGAAAACAACTTGGACTACTCATGCATTGAAGGAAGCATGAGGTCAGTCCGTTGTCTCCCCAGGCACGGCAGAGGGAGAGCAGAGCCCAGGATTACATAGGCAATTGGCACTGGGTGAAAATGGGTTGCAAAATCGTGGGATAAAAATTATAGAAAAAAAAAAAAGAGCTGGAGAAACAGCCGACCCCTGTTACTGAACAAACACCCCATACTATATCAATGATTACTATGGGAATATAGAGCAATTTAACACTTACTTTGACAAACAAACATTACTTACTGCACCTTTAACAATGCACATTTGTCCACCAAGGTGAGCATGTCTTATCTTTTTCTCCCCGTAGTTTCAAGAGTGCTTGAGTCTTTAAGAAGAGTGGACCCACGTGGGGCCGAATTGCGAGCAATGGCGTTTTCCCTGAGGTTGCAGAGGTGAGCCCCAGTCTGATCCAGGAGGAACCACAACCTCCACAACATGAGGAGAGGAGCTCCAGTTTTGGCAGCTCCTCCTCCTGTCCGAGAGCAGGATGTTCTGGGGCTTCAGGTCGCGGTAGATCTGGAGCTACTCGATGGAGCACACAATCTCCTTGGCGTTCCTGAAGCAGCTGCGCCTGAACCCGACCAGCTCGCCGCCGGTGACGACGTTCCTCAGCAAGGAAGCACTCGTCGTGTTGCGTCCAGAACCACTTCACTGGTAGCCATACCAGTACTGAATTTCCTTCCCCCTTGGGATAATAAAGGTATCTATCTAGCCAAGCTCTCGCTGGGCGTCGGCTCCAACTGGGAGCCAGCTGCCTGGGCTGGCTCTATTCATGTGGCTTTGAACATGTTCGATGTTCTAATTTAGACAGTTGACATCAACACAATGAGCCTTAAAGTGTCAGATCCCAGCTTCCAGCCATCTTTTTTTTTTCAAGATCTGCTCCAGTTGGTTCAACGAGCTGACATCCACTTGAAGCATTTCAACAAAATGACGAGGCACCAGTGTTGGCACTTAGGTCATCACACGGGGATAGTGCAATGCTGCCTGCACTTGCTTCCATGGAACTGTGATAAAACAGAATCAGAAGGAGAAAGATATAAGCAAGGCAACAAAAGTGGCTTGTTAAAGGCATTTATTACACGGCTTGATTGAATGCTTGATTCGGATTGGTAAACGTTTGGAGAGGCTATAATGCTATGTTGGGTAGACGTGCCCACTTTTGCGGGGTCACACTTTTTTCCTCACAGTGTCGCCACAAATGAGTTATTTAGCACTGCTGCCAGGTCTCCTTCATCCCCTGTGCTTGGAAATATTGGGTGTAGTAAAGCAGTAATGCGAAGGAGACAACAACTCTCTGGGGTCCGCTCATAATTCTGACATTTACTCAGGTGCCAATGCTTATTATACTTTTGGTGATTTTATATTTTGTTAAGTTTTTGCATTTTAAGGTCTCAAAAATAAATAATACGTTAAAAGAATGCTCTTTGTTTATGGGGCGGCCCAGCGTCTAGTCGGCGACCTGGCCAACTCGGAACAATGTAAATAGGGAATGAATGCCCCGCCCTTTAATGCAAACCCCATTATACCTGTTTTCATAGGACCCGTTTTGACCATTTGTCTGCCTGTGTCCATTTATGCCCATATATGGAGATCTCTGAATCTGTCTGTCTGTGTCCCTTTATGCCCGTATATGGAGATCTTTGTGATTCTGCGTAAATTTTATGCCCATATATGCCATTTGCGTCCATTTTATGCCCATTTATGGAGATCTCTGTATCCGTCTGTCTGTGTGTCTGTCTGTCCCTTTATGCCGTATGAGATCTCTGAATCTGTCTGTCTGTGTCCCTTTATCCATTTTATGCCCATATATGGGGGCATTCATTTTATGCCCATATATGGAGAACGCGCGTGCCCGTGGGACGAACGGTTCTCATATGGGGGCATTCATTTTATGCCCATATATGGAGAACGCGCGTGCCCGTGGGACGAACGGTTCTCGAGATACGCGGATTACCTACATACATACACACTCACAGAGATTTTTTGTTGACTCATGTGGCGTACGTCTGCCCATATATGCCCATATATGGAGATATCTGTCTATTTGCGTCCATTTCACGCCCATATATGGAGATCTCTGAATCTGTCTGTCTGTGTCCCTTTATCCATTTTATGCCCATATATGGGGGCATTCATTTTATGCCCATATATGGAGAACGCGCGTGCCCGTGGGACGGAACGCGCGTGCCCGTGGGACGAACGGTTCTCGGAGATCTCTGAATCTGTCTGTCTGTGTCCCTTTATCCATTTTATGCCCATATATGGGGGCATTCATTTTATGCCCATATATGGAGAACGCGCGTGCCCGTGGGACGGAACGCGCGTGCCCGTGGGACGAACGGTTCTCATATGGGGGCATTCATTTTATGCCCATATGGAGAACGCGCGTGCCCGTGGGACGAACGGTTCTCGAGATACGTGGATTACCTACATACATACACACTCACAGAGATTTTTTGTTGACTCATGTGGCGTACGTGATGTCAGAGCCTTTTATGAAGTGATGTCACAATGAGTCAGAGCTTTCGCCGATTTCCTCAGAAACAGCCTGATGTCAACAATCAACCCCGCATAAGGAGATTCCGAACGTTTCGCGCCGGTTTGGGAAAACCGCGCGTCGGGTCGGGTCGAGACCCGGCACTGCACTCCGTGCCGCGGCGGGGAACGCGCGTGCCGAATCTGAAGCCGGTGGGACGAACGGTTCTCGAGATACGCGGATTACAAACACACACACACACACGCAGAGACTTCTCGCATTTATAGATAGATAATTATAATTTTTTGTTTATAGTTATTTGTTTACAGTGTTTACAACTACATTTTTAATATGTAAGAATATTTTATAGTTGTTTCTAGTTACTTATTTTCATTTGATTTGTTTAATTTATGATTCATGTAATTTATTTTTGTTATTCGTTAAACAGTAATTGAAGGTATATTGTATGTTTAAGAATGCTATTGAGGACAAGTCTTTTGTGACATCCTGTGTTTTACTGTAGGGGTTGAGAGATGAGAGGAGACATGTTTTGATCACATGAGGGGAATTCAGTCACCAAAAAGAAAGTACAGCAGTTATAAAAAAAATAAAAAAATAAATAAGGATTGAACTGTTCACGCGTGCAGCTTGAATAAAATGCTGTGTATTGAACTTTTCTAGATTTGGTCTTAATCTATTTGTTTGCAATATAGTACCTACTAACTTAAATTAATTTTTTGATTAGATAATATATTTACATGATATGCATATATCTTCTCTGAAAGTTTTACAGATAAGTGTGGAAAAAGTATGGAATTTTGACATTCCAAATGTGTAGTATTATAACTAATTAGTAATTAATTAGTACTGTATTAGAAAAAAAATATATAACAAGGTTTCTGTTTCATAATCAAATGTACTAAGACGAGACCATGTGTAGGTTATCATGAAATAATGATGTGCAATTTAGCCTTGTCTAGTTTCCTAGTTTCCGCGTCTGGAAAATTGACGATCTGCAAGCCACTTTCGACAACACGTTGTAATATGAAGTATATGTCAGGCTTTACTTTGGAGGTGTGTGTGTGTGTGTGTGTGTGTGTGTGTGTGTGTGTGTGTGTGTGTGTGTGTGTGTGTGTGTGTGTGTGTGTGTGTGTGTGTGTGTGTGTGTGTGTGTGTGTGTGTGTGTGTGTGTGTGTGTGTGTGTGTGTGTGTGTGTGTGTGTGTGTGTGTGTTGGACAGACGAGGCAAAACAAACATCCAAAGATACAAAACAAGGGATTTATCAGTGACATGGGCACACTGAAGCCACTAGCATATGATGCATTATGTAAATGACAGTGACATTATGTAAAACTGCAGTACTATGCTACGCAGTCTGTATATCGATGGTGAACCGATCTCATGATGCTAAATCTCACCTTGTATTTCCTTTTGAGGTTGTCCCAGTTATCCGTTCTGACATTTGAGCAGCTTGACCCACTTCCCTGTGAAATGCATAACATGTAAATATAAATTAAATTATTTAACATATCTCTTAGCAAAATGTAAACACAAGATTCCCGATGAAGCTGGTCAATTTGACAGATGGCCCAAGTCAGTGCCACCAAAACTGTGGGAGGACTAGCGCTGCAAAAAAAAGTTTATCTGGGAACAACAATCAATGACATGGTGAGATAAACATCAGTTCCCCAGTTCTCCTCCGCTCCCATGTCACGCAAAAGCAAACTAATACCAGACGGAGTAAAAGATGGACTGTTTGGTGATAAGTACAGTGTATAGTGTGTGTTAAACTCTGACCTTCCCAAACCAAAACTTTGTGCTTTGCAAATATGCCATTAGATTGCCTGGTCTGGTATGTGTAGCTCTTCACTATTTAAGTCAGTGACCCTAACCCTTTTTAAATCACCATGTGATTTTTACTTACTTACTTATTATATTTTTAGTAGTGGTTGTTTCATGTTTACAGAATAAAATGACACTAAAATGAATCATCACTTAGCAGTTTACAGTTTAGGCATTTAGCAGACACTTTTAACCCAAAGCGACTTACAATAAGCACAAAATACTCATCACTATAAAAAGCCCAAGATAACATGTCAGTACATAACAACAATATAACAAATGCATAGGAAGATCAATCTAGAAAAACAATAACATAGTTAGACCACACACCTAATTAGTAAAAAAAAAAATGCGCCGCTCGCGTACCGTACCGGCCCGCGACCACCACACCCGCACCGGCGTGGTCGCCGGCCGGACGCCGCGGTGCGGTGGTCGCGGGCCGGTACGGGACGCGAGCGGCGCTCGGCAGCGGCTAGCGGAGTCCCGAGTAGAGCACTGCTCGGACACACGCACCGCGGTCCGCGGCGCACCCCCAACAAACAGGCCAACACACAATGTGCGCGCAACAGAACCACACTGAGCACATATAGCTAGAACATCAGTTATAATATAAATAACTCTGACCAGACATAAATGAAATCAATATCAGTTCTGCTTTATTCTCAACGCTCACGCTCAGGCTGCTGCCTAATCTAATGGAGCAGAGGCAGGCATTATACGCCTGGTGCGTTCATATGGCTATTAATTTCAATAACTGTGAAAAGCAAAACATACAAACAAAATAAAATAGCATAAAACAGTACAGTATTTTAAGTTAAATATCACACACCTAAGGTCACACACCTCAGTCACTCCAACAATCAGTGGTGGAAAGCAAGCACATTTATTTAAGTATAGGCTACAATTATGACGCATTTGTAGCCTACTTTACTCGAGTATTTTCTAGTATTTCCAAAACTTTTACTTCTACTTAATTTAAAACGCTAGTTAGTTTGTAGATTTTTTATTATTAATTAAGCCCTATATTTATTTATTTATATGTATTTTACCAAAGTAGTCTATTTTTACACAAGTACATTTTTAATTATGGACTTTCCGGACAGAGTATTCCCATAATGCAGTAATGATACTTTTACTATAAGTAAAGTAACAAATGTGGGTACTTTATCCACCACTGCCAACAATAAACAATAACAAATAAATAAAAGAAATGCGGAGGCCGAGTGAGGCCTATAAAGTAAGGTGCGTGTATTGTGCAGTCAGTGCACTAGCCTACTATTGCTTTCAAGAACAAACAAACCACAAAAATAAAAACAATAAAATTGGATACACATTATTTTAACAATGCGAGGCCATGCTCAATCACAAATAAAACATTACACAGTATTTAACTTAAAATAATAAAGACAACATAGTGCATAGGCCTAATTGCTTGGGGTGTAGTTCAGAAGTTTAGCCTAAATCTAAATGTGCCTACACACCAATTTCCTTTCTCCTGGCTTTCTTTGTGGCGAAATCATGGATGAAAGCATCGAAATTTAACCCTCGGACAAGTTCTGACTCAATTGCCATGATTGACAGGCTGTTTAAGCGCCTCTGGGTCAGTCTGGTTCTTAATTCATTTTTAATCCTTGCCATTTGGGAAAAGGACCGTTCTCCCTCACAATTGCTGACAGGGAGCGTCAGATAGAGTCGCAGTGCAATGAATACATTAGGAAATGTTGACTGCGATGAAGAACCAATTATTGTTTTCAGGAGTTTTGGCGGAGGCAAGACAAGACCTTGAGTTGTTGGTCGAATGAAAGATCTGAATTGAATCATTTCATCAGCGAAATCTGATGCATTTAAATCTGATGGATAAGCAGAAGCAAGCTTGTTTGCTTTATCAATTACTTCAGTGTCACCAGCGAGCTCAGGAATGAACAGAACAGCAAACGTGCAGACGTGCTTATACGCCTCAAGTCTGTGGTCAAGACAGCTAACCAACTTATCAATAACCACATTAAATGTTTCTATTTTTAATTTGCTTTTCCCTTCGAACACAACATCATCTTCTCCACTGTCATCAAAATGTTTTTTTTTTCGTTTTCTAATGCGCTGGGTATCGTGAACGTACACCTGGCTCACACCTGGTACAGCTTTAGCAATAGATTCATACTCTGCAAAGCGAACTCTTTGTTTTGTGACAAAATCACGGAGAGACCTGAGCAGTTCCACTGCTGTCATGAGATCTATGTCTGATTTTTGAAGGCTCAAACTTGTCTTGTGGAATCGAGAGAGAATGGAATCCCAGAAATTAGCCATAAATGCAGTTTCTAATTTGTCCATTTTTTCACAGAGCGCGCTGGCTTCATCACGGCTGTCTGTCGTTTCATCTTCATTTTCAGCTATGCTCTGTAAAGCTGCCCTTATTTTGGGGTAATTCTTCCATAGAGCTTTTGTAGAATCAGCTCGGCTGCTCCACCGAGTGTTTGAGAGAGCCTTTAATGTTAAATCAATATGTATATTTGCATTCCGAAAAACTAGATCCCACCTATGTGTTGATGCCGAGCAGAAGGCATAGAGTGATTTCAATAAATCAAAATAATCTCTCACCTCTGTACTGCTTCCATCTATGCTATTAACACCTACTAAATTAAGCGAATGGGCTGCACAAGGCACATAATGCATTAACGGGTTTTTTTGTTTCAAGTGCGCCTGTAGGCCATTGTACCGCCCAGACATATTGCTGGCATTATCAAATGATTGTCCTCTGCAATTCGATAAATCCAAACCAAGCCTGTGCACCATGGTACAAACAACATCAGCTAAACTTTTTCCTGTGTGACTGTGAATTGGCTCAAATGCCAGAAATCGCTCAACTGGCTTGCCTGCCTTGCTAACGAATCTAAAGATAAATGTTAACTGGTCTACATGAGAAAGATCTGGAGTTGAATCTACTATAATGGAAAAATATTTCGCTTCAAGGAGCTCCTCTGCTATTTTTTGCCTTGTTTTTTCTCCCATTAATTCAATGAACTCCTCACATATTGTTGATGATAAATAGGACACACTACCTTTGCCCTTCTGGCCGTGTCTCTCTATGTGTTGAGCCAGAAACGGGTCATTGTGCAATCAACTCCAAAATTCCCAAATAATTGCCGTTGTGCGGCGAGCCTAATAGCTCGTCGTCACCCCTGAAAGCCAGCCCCCTCTCTCCTAAAAATTTAATCACTGCCACAAGCCTTTTCAAAACTTCCCTCCAGTAATTCTTGACATCCAAAGCCTGTTTTATTATTGCAGAATCAATTGTCCCAGTGTCCCGTGCCCTCAGTATCAATGCCAACATGCTGGCCCTGTGCTCTGGGCTTGTTTCATGGGAACCCAAACGGGCTGTTGCGTGGGCCCAGTCAGAATAACCCTCTGTAAATGCATTCTTAGTTTTCCCAAGTAGTTTACAGGCAAAGCAGAACACATCACCTGTCGATGGTGAATACAACATCCATTCCCGCTGTACTACTTGTCCATTTGGCAATTTAGTGTTCAACATGTCGTTTGTGAAATGACGGGATCGACCACCAAGTCCACAGTCTCTAGCCGAAGCAGGATATTTGGCTTTTCGGTTATGAAATGCGGAGGCCCTTCTTCCAATGAGAATCTGTTTGACCTAAGATAAGAAATGAGATGAAATAAGAACTTAACCTAGTTTATTCTGCGAAAATACTAGGATACAGTAAGGACACCAGCTTAATAAAATACAAATTATATAGCCTACCCTGTCACTCGCGGTTGCATCTCCCCACAGAGCAGGATCCTTAACATTTCCCACCAGGACACCATCTTCACCGAAGGGACGAGGGGGGGCGAGGGTCTCGCTTGCAGACAGACTCTTATTTTCGGCTTGCATTCCAGTCGCGCTGTCGTCTCCCAGTGTCACTGGGTTTGAGGGGAAACACATTTCTTTTGTTTAGAAGAAGATTTTGGGGCACACTTTCAATTTGGTTAAAATGATCTAAATAAAACTAAAAGAGTAGCTACCACATCACTCACTGACTGACTGACCTGGTTGTTGTGATCGTGAAGAAATGGGGTCCGCCGATGATGCATCCAGCTCAATTAGATCCATAACACTACTACCGTCTCCCAGCTCCATGGCCTCGACCTCGGCCAGCTGCGGGGCCAACGCCGACCCGGCCGAGGGGCCTGGGCTGTCGGCGGCGCCGGGCTCAGCAGCAGCAGCACTGTTGCTAATGTTGCGATTGTAGCAGTATGGGCGTTCCCACAGCCCATCCTCCTCCCACTTGTTGGTGAGCTAATTGATGGCAGTATTTAGGCAGCATGGCTTCCAGCTGCTAGTTAGCCGTTGTCTCTGAGTTGGAGGGTGCTGTGTCTCCCACGGCATGGGCAGCATGCACAGCCCTACAAGTGTCCCCCGCTCATGCTGGCCTTTGGGCTTCAGCTACTCTTGTGTGAAGGTACGTTTCCCTTTTGCTGCTTAATGACTGGTATGCCCTGTAGTGTAAGCTTGATCATGACCGTTTGTTTGTCGTTTTAGCTCATGGCTTTATACGACTCCTTCTGGAGTTCCTGCTCTGGCGTGCGGCGCTAAATGGCTACGCATACCAGGTAGGTTGACGGTCCTCCTTTTCTGTAATCGTGTGTTCATTTGGTGTCTTCACCAACATGAATATAAACTTGGGCTTTATGTGCATTTCAGTATTACTAACTCTACCCGGTGTCTGCTGCTGTGGATAGTACACCACTGTGTGTGCTACTCAAGCTAACTGGGTAGGTTCATTGTGCATCTCTCTGTTACTGTTTCGGAACTTTATATTTTGGTATAATAGGTATAACATGGCCACTTGTTGCCTTGCCATTTCAGGGCCGGTGGCAACTGCTGTTTTGCGATTCTGGTTTTACCCTTCAGTCAACTCGCAACCTCCAAGCTTCCTATTCATGAACTACTGGCGAGGAAGGCAATCCTATAGTTCTGATTCAGTATTTAGGCTATTGAGCTCCCCAGCCCTCAACAGATGGCATTGTCATTTTATCAGGACTTAATCAGGTTCATTTCATTTATAAATATATTTCTCTGCGAGTCTGTTAATGCTGTCCTTTCTATTGCAGGCCAGGTGCTGGGGCTCCTCGGTTGGGACAGTTGATGGCCACCCATGGTAGTGGTAATTCCTTTTTGATGTGCTATTATTTTGTTGAGTTTGTGTGGATTTGGTTGTTGAAGTGCCACTGCCGTGGGTGGGTCGCTCCGCCCATCTATCCCTCCCCAGCACTGGCCCCCCCTCCAGTAGATGTTCAGCAGTTTTATTGTGACTCACCACTGATGACACTGCTCCAATGAAATGCATTCCAGTTTTATTGTTAACCTTTTGATATGACTGCGATGAGATGACCTGTATAATAAAGCCTGTTTTGTACTTTTGTTAAAACGTGTTTCTGCCTTGGTTCATTTAGGTAATAACGAACTTGTGTGCTTTTGTAAATCAAGGTATTTGAATTAGTTAGTTCTACCATAACTATTTCCGGGGGTGCAACTCCCCCGGTGGCGTTGTCTGGCAAGAACTTAAATATACCACTATGCCACATTTGACGTGGGTCGGCAGGATTTACTAACAAGGCAGAAATGTGTATTTTTTTTTTTTTCAGTTCTATGTTGTATCATTTTGTTCTGTTAGATTTATTATTTGGTCTGGTCCAGTTGATTTGAAAAAAAAAAAAAGAGGAAGAGTAAAAGAGGAAGAGTTGTGTATTAACTTGTATTCTGTTCTATTCAAGCAAAGCAGCAGTTGTCAGTGGAGGAGACGGCCCATGGGTCGCCTAAACGGTTTCCCTGGTCAACGCCGGTTGGTGTACTCAATTGGGTCGTAAGTCTTACATTTTCTGCACCTTTATTGAGGCTGAGCTGGAAGTAAAGCTCAGGGCAGAGACTGGTTCATTGAGACAGGCACAGAGAGATGCACATCCAGGGAGTGTAGGTCCCAGTGGTGCCCCCCTCCCCCATGTAGAATAGTTAGTTTCTAAATTTTGTTCACCTCCAGAGGAGCTGAGCAAGTCATGTTAATGTTTGACTGGCCCGTCGGGTTTCAGTTTTTCAGGCCGCGCACTTCTGGTGTGCTTTCAATAGTTGAGTTGTCAGTTTTGTTCACCTCCAAAGGAGCTGAACAGGTTATTGTTTTTAAAGGTTTGATGGCTGGCTCGCAATGGGTTTAGTCTGGTCCGTTGTGTTCACCTCCAGAGGAGCTGAATATGTCCTGTTTTAAAGGTTCGATGGCTGGCCCGTGGGGTTGCAGTCAGTCAGCGCACTTTTGGTGTGCTTCCAATAAGTTGAGTCCTTTCACTTTTGTTCTTCTCCAGAGGAGTTGAACAGGTTGTAGTTTTAAATGTTCATGGCTGGCTCGCAGTGGGCTTCAGTCTGGTCAGTTGTGTTCACCTCCAGAGGAGCTGAACACGTCGATTTTAAAAAGGTTCGATGGCTGGCTCTGTGTGGGTTTCAGTCTAGTTAATTTTGTTCACCTGCAGAGGAGCTGAACAAGCCAGGGTTTTAAAAGGTTTGACTACAGCCTGTTCACTCGGTAAGGAGTTGAACAGAGACTTTTTGCCGTCTCTTCAGGAGCGGTGTAACTGTAATGGTGTTTCTTTGGTGTCCGGGGAGTCTAGATGTCTCCAACAATGCTGGCCGTAGGGCTACAGCTTTTATATTATAGTTGTTGCACTTAGTGAGCCATACAAATTGTTTGGTATTACTAGGTGGGTCATCGTCGGGTCGACGACGCAATTGGGGGGGAAGGATTGTAGCAGTATGGGCGTTCCCACAGCCCATCCTCCTCCCACTTGTTGGTGAGCTAATTGATGGCAGTATTTAGGCAGCATGGCTTCCAGCTGCTAGTTAGCCGTTGTCTCTGAGTTGGAGGGTGCTGTGTCTCCCACGGCATGGGCAGCATGCACAGCCCTACAAGTGTCCCCCGCTCATGCTGGCCTTTGGGCTTCAGCTACTCTTGTGTGAAGGTACGTTTCCCTTTTGCTGCTTAATGACTGGTATGCCCTGTAGTGTAAGCTTGATCATGACCGTTTGTTTGTCGTTTTAGCTCATGGCTTTATACGACTCCTTCTGGAGTTCCTGCTCTGGCGTGCGGCGCTAAATGGCTACGCATACCAGGTAGGTTGACGGTCCTCCTTTTCTGTAATCGTGTGTTCATTTGGTGTCTTCACCAACATGAATATAAACTTGGGCTTTATGTGCATTTCAGTATTACTAACTCTACCCGGTGTCTGCTGCTGTGGATAGTACACCACTGTGTGTGCTACTCAAGCTAACTGGGTAGGTTCATTGTGCATCTCTCTGTTACTGTTTCGGAACTTTATATTTTGGTATAATAGGTATAACATGGCCACTTGTTGCCTTGCCATTTCAGGGCCGGTGGCAACTGCTGTTTTGCGATTCTGGTTTTACCCTTCAGTCAACTCGCAACCTCCAAGCTTCCTATTCATGAACTACTGGCGAGGAAGGCAATCCTATAGTTCTGATTCAGTATTTAGGCTATTGAGCTCCCCAGCCCTCAACAGATGGCATTGTCATTTTATCAGGACTTAATCAGGTTCATTTCATTTATAAATATATTTCTCTGCGAGTCTGTTAATGCTGTCCTTTCTATTGCAGGCCAGGTGCTGGGGCTCCTCGGTTGGGACAGTTGATGGCCACCCATGGTAGTGGTAATTCCTTTTTGATGTGCTATTATTTTGTTGAGTTTGTGTGGATTTGGTTGTTGAAGTGCCACTGCCGTGGGTGGGTCGCTCCGCCCATCTATCCCTCCCCAGCACTGGCCCCCCCTCCAGTAGATGTTCAGCAGTTTTATTGTGACTCACCACTGATGACACTGCTCCAATGAAATGCATTCCAGTTTTATTGTTAACCTTTTGATATGACTGCGATGAGATGACCTGTATAATAAAGCCTGTTTTGTACTTTTGTTAAAACGTGTTTCTGCCTTGGTTCATTTAGGTAATAACGAACTTGTGTGCTTTTGTAAATCAAGGTATTTGAATTAGTTAGTTCTACCATAACTATTTCCGGGGGTGCAACTCCCACGGTGGCGTTGTCTGGCAAGAACTTAAATATACCACTATGCCACACTAACAACAATATCACCGCCGTCGCCTGAAGAAACAGATGCGCCCCCATCTCCTCCTTCCCCAGGGTCATCATCCTCATTCTTTTTGAAGAAAGATGAAATGGATGGTGTTTGTTGCACCGTAGCAGCATGCTTAGCTTCCTTTTGTGATTTCTTTATACGTTTTTGGTGTCCACTCAAGTGCTTCTTCGGTTTGCCCGGCATCTTGTCAAGTCAACAGTCGGCATATTTGAAATGAAATGTCCCATCAGTCACCTGTGTCTCTCGCTCGACTCATCAAGTATGAACCATACCACCTGTGTAAGCTACCAACGTGACAACGTCACACTCATTCATTGGCAGAATGTTATGTGACACTGCTTGATTTTAATCGGTTAAAAACATATTAAAACGTATAATTATAATTACAAAGATTACATTTAATAAAAAAAATAAAAAATATTTTTTTTAATTTTATTTTTAAAACTTTTTTTTTAAAGCCTATAAATTGGTGGGCCCCTATTGGCTGTGGGCCCTGTGCAGATGAACAGTTTGCACAAGCGTTAATCCGTCCATGCATACATGGGCAACTGGCGGCCCGGGGGCCACATGCGGCCCCCACCTCCACTTAATGCGGCCCCCAGGTTAATACCGGAATACTGCTCAGCTGTTATAATTCCAAACATGACCTGCTTTAATTCCGTCTGTCTATCTTAGAAGCTTAATGACTAGTATGGTAGTATTAAAATGTCTTTTCTTTATGTCAAATGTATTTGTATTTAGGTTCATAAAGTTAACATGAGTATATAACTAAATGTGTTTGAAATTCAATCAGAATGTTACATTTCAGGCTTTAAAAAAATATTAAAATTAAAAAATAACAAAAAATAATTAAGGATTCCAATTCAAAAGAAGCAAAACTAGCCGATCTACAAGCTCAAAACGCATCGCGCTGCGATGCGTTTTGAGCTTGTAGATCTGCTAGTTTTGCTTATTTTGTATGAGATAGTACAATGACAAAGTAGGACAATATGCAATGTGGCCCTCTGGAGTGAAGGTTGAAATATAGTGGCCCTTGACATCATCAAAGTTGCCCACCCCTGCTCTGTGCTAAAGCTGCTGTCACAGACTGTGCAACTAAAGGGTTTTTCTCCTGTATGAATCCTCAAATGTTGCCACAAGCTGTACAGCTGAAGGGTTCTTCCCCTGCATGAATCCTCGTGTGCTGCTTCAGATGACTGTTACGATTAAAACAGTTGCCACACAATGTACAACTGAAGGGTTTTCCCCCTGTATGAATCCTCATGTGCCGCTTCAGACTACCCTCTTGACTAAAGCTGCTGTAACAAGCTATGCAGCTAAAGGGTCTTTCGGGGCATTTGAGATCGATACTTTCTACTTTATGCCCTGTATTTATATAATAAACCACAAGGCTCATTAAATGGACCACAGACCTTTTTTTTTTTAAATAAATGAACAGACCACACTGTAAGGGTAATCAAAATTTACTGAAAGTGTTTTACCCTTTTTTTAAATGTAAATAATAATAAAAACATGAAATTGACTTGGCTTAAACCAACCAAATATCAACACTCAGATGTCAAAACCTAAATCTCAAACCGTTCTGAAAATACCTCTAGTAAATTATTATTACAAAATTATTATTACCAAATACCTTCAACAATATACAGTGGACACACACACACACACACACACACACACACACACACACACACACACACACACACACACACACACACACACACACACACACACACACACACACACACAAAACAAAAAAGGTGCAGGTCTGATTGATGATGGAATCCTCCACTTCTTGTAGATACTATAACTCCAGGAAGCCCTTCTAAACAGTTCCTTTTCGCTCAGGGGAACAGTTGGTGGTGATACTGTAATCCTCTCTCTTAAGTGAAAAGTCAGCAAGCCCTACTCACAGTCTCTGTTCGCTCTGGGGAACAGTTGATGATGAGATGATGAGTGTGATATGAAGCAGACAGGTAGACAAACTCCTCGTCAGGAAACTCTAACCAGTCTTTTAAAAGTCAGCTTTGATTGATTGAAGACTTTATTAGAAGTTTGCATAGGAAAAGGTACAGTTTCATGACGGTACAGTTCACTGGTACAAGGTCTACTAAAAGGAGATCCATGAAAAGACTAAGCTTATTTCCACAGGAAACCATTGAAGTATCTCATATAACATTGAATGACAGACGAATAGAACACAGTACTATGCAGTAGATATGTAAAGAAAAGAAATGTCCTCTCGTCGATTAACCTACTGGCTTTCTTATCACTTCAAAAAACACTCACAGTTACAAACTTACTGAGACTTAAGCCCTTTGCACACAGGCGCGTTTATCCGCACGGATAAAACGGACAATTTCATTTTTTTAAAAGAAAACAATGATTCTCTACGACCTCATGCACACCGGATCCGAATTAGCCGTGCGACGAGTGGCTGCGGCCGTGCGTTTTTTTCTCTCGATCGAACCCAGTTCGATTTGTGTGTCTTGTCGCATGCGGTAAAAAACTCATCACTCCTTTTATGACTCCTTTTGGGATCCGCAGCGCTGATTCCGCACAGCATTGCACACCAAATCCAATGCGTTTTATTCATACAGCAAACGGAAGAAACGCAACTGTCCTGTGTGCAAAGGGCTTTATAAAACACTCATGTCACAAAAACAAAAAAGGATTGACTAGAAGCTACTGTACATCAGAACAAACAGCAAACATCTTCATCTCTGTGTCAGATCAGAACAGGTGATTCTCCAAAGCAATCATCCATTCCCCTTTATATAACCTCTCTACCAATTGAGAAGTCCCCAATCAGCAAAGGTCACCAATATTCAGAAGGACTCAGTTGCTTAGGCAACTAATTGGTTTACCCTTTGATCAGTAAACTCTTTGATCAGTATTAGGACACTCGTTAAGGTTTTCTCTTCCACAGTGTCTCATGAAATTAACACCCTGCGATATAATGTATGCATTTTTAAGTCTTTTACAAAACCTATTTATTCAGCAATTATATTTATTACAGACAACTATTTATTATAGGCATACATTTTTTACTTGGTCATCTGTGTTAGAATGACATGAACTCGGTTTTATAATATGGCTAAGGGCATGAATTAAGCACACATGTGTATTTGTGTAACTTACAATTACAACTAAAGCTGTACACTGTACAGCTAAAGGGTTTTTTCCCCTGTATGAATTCTCATGTGTAGCTTCAGATGACCCTTTTGACTAAAGCTGTTACCACAAAGTGTACAGCTAAATGGCTTTTCCCCTGTATGAATCCTCATGTGCCGCTTCAGATAACTATTATGATTAAAGCTGCTGTCACAAACTGTACAGCTATAGGGCTTTTCTCCTGTATGAACCCTCATGTGCTGTTTCAGAAGACGTTTTTGACAAAATCTGGTGCTGCAAAGTGTACATACACAGGGATTTACCCCCCTATGAGTCTTCGTGGACGGTCAATGTTTTGAAGATTTCACACCGTGGAAAAGCATATTGCTCATAGACTGTCTTTGTCCTTCCACATTTTGTGTGATTTGTGTGTGTTTAAAATGGACTGGGCTTCCCTGGTCTCCTCCCACTCGTCACTGTCTTCGGTATCAGATGATAGCCCCCAGTGGCTTAAAACCAACTTCCGCCCTAGTGGTTTAAAACTAACTTTAAACCACTGTCTTTGACTTTGCCATTGATGGGTTGTTTTGGCTACATCCTAAAACAGAGATATTCTTGGTTAATGGTTACACTGCAGATTGGCACTTATTTGAGTATTGTTCCTGTGTGCTGTGTTTATACCTTTTAGTCTTCTTTTGAGTTATTATTCTTGCAGTGTTAACTTACAGTATGTGTGTGGGCCTAAAACCAGTTGGTGGCCTACCTCTCAGTACAGCTATTGAGCCAAGCCTGTCCTTTTAGTAGCCCTAAACTATAGTGTTAATCATTAAAGATGTCAATGTCAATACTTGCACCTTTCTCCATGGATGTAAATAAAGTGGATTTTTGCATTTGAAGCCGACCTCTTATTGTTCACTCAAACTGAACACTTACCTCGGGTCTCTCAAGTCTCAACCTGACTGTAATTGAGAGTGGCGTTGTCTTACTGTGTAATAGGAGTACTAGGTGACTCTGTCTTGTTACATGAACAAAAAAGCTTAACTGAAAACTTTAGTTAAAGGGATAATATTCCACTTCAAAAACAACCTTAGTGTAGACTGTTGTCATCAGTTGCTGTTGGTAGTCATGGTTGCCAGTTCCCACCTGAGGTCATGGGGGAGTTCTGTCTGTTTCAGACCATACTTAATGACTTCTAGCTTGCATAACGTCTTCAGGCTCGGACTTAAATCTAAGATGTATAGCTCATCAGATAGTGAGTCAGTAAATCTGTCTCGGGAGAATCCTCCAAAGGAGATGATACGATCTCCCACCAAGCTACAGCGCATGTCTAAAATAGATGAACCTGGGCCTTTCCCCTTTGGCTTAACCTCCTTCCAGGAGAAGGTCTCTGGCTTGAATATCAACAGATAAGTGTTCTTGTTTCGTGTGGCAAATATGCACAGCTCTTCATTGTAGGCAAAAGAATAGTCGTACCAATAGTCTCCTGAAGGCTGTGGACGTGGAATGTTCAGCCAGCAGTTGGTCTCCGTGTCGAATATTCTGATGTTGCGGTAGGTGGAGCCCATTCCCTCTAACACCATCTGTGGGTGTCAACATCAAATGCATAAAGCACGTCGTAGAAGATTTCTTGGTGCACATCAGACCCCCCCCATATGTAGGTGATGCCCTCGATCAGCACAGCTGTGTGCTGGTAGCACTGTGGGGGAACCTCAGGCAGACACTCTCCACTTCCACATGTCACCGGAGGCAACTTAATCCAGCGCAAAGACACTGTGTTGAAGATACACACACCAATCTGATTCTGGTCGTGGACATACTCCTTTCCAAAAAGGCTAAATCCAAAGCAGTATACTTTATTCCCCACTGCAATAGAAGCACCGCTGCTGTTATGTAGTCCCCCATTCAGATACGCTGTGAAACACAACATTTCAAAAGTAGAAGGCAATAAATGAATGAAATGAAAGAGTTGAGTCCCGCCACGCTTGCTGCCACTTATATAAAATGGCACAAATGACACGAAAGATCTGGCCAATCTACAAAGCAGATGGGATGGGTTGGCCAATCAGGGAAGTCAATGCCTGTTGACTGTGTTTGAGCTGTGCATGATATACTGTTACAGTATATCATATAGTAAGTTAGTTAAAGGGGAAGGCCACCCATTTTCAATATTGAACTATGTCATTAATACACCTTAAAGGAAAATTCCAGGATAAAACATACCCCCCCCCCCCCCCCTTAATCTGCCTTTTATCATGAATGTACATACCTGCTCTGGTGGATTTCTGTTATAGTCGCTCCTGTTCAGAGATCCCGGGACTCATCCCGACCCCTCCCCACAGCTAAAACGGGGCTAAATATAAGTCCTAAGTCGCTAATTTTCACCGCTCCAAAGTCTTTTTATTTTTTTATTTTTTCCCGCTTGGCTTTACTAATTAACATACATTTTATGCCCATATATGGAGATCCCTGTCCCAATGTCATCAATATTAAGAACATATCTGGGAATGCCCATATTTGGTTATGCCCATATTGGGCATGTTTTG
This sequence comes from Nannobrachium achirus, assembly GCF_963921795.1. Lineage (NCBI taxonomy): Eukaryota > Metazoa > Chordata > Actinopteri > Myctophiformes > Myctophidae > Nannobrachium > Nannobrachium achirus. The sequence goes on from NC_137814.1 coordinate 6,776,143, forward strand.
ACAACATTGTTGACATCAAGCAGGGGTCTCCATGGGTAACTGGTCCGATATACTGTACATCATTGGCGCGACCTAGGGTGAGGTCACATGTCGCCCTGAGGCGTCTTACTAGTAGCCTACTATGTGTATTCTGAAGACTACATGTAACGGGGTATCTGCAGGCCTAGGCAAGTCAGATCTTAAGACCAATTTATCATTAACAAAAAGGCACAAGGACAACAATATCTCAGATAGATTTAGGGGAAATGTTGTAACCATGTTTAATGATTGTCCTGATTAGAAGACTCTGAGTTGGTGATAAAAGCCTGAAATTTGGCACTGATGACCTTCATAATTATGTCCATCCGTCGTCTGTCTGACAGTTACACATCTCCTCCACAAGGGGGCGAAGTACATCTATCGCTCTGGCGTGCCGATATCCTTCATTGCGCATGCGCGACCCACTTTAACCCGGAAGTGTGTTGGTGTTGTTCTTTGATCTTCCTTGGTTTTCATGGTGGTGAGAAACGAAGCGAGATGGAAAATGTCTGATAAAGGAGGTAAAATGTGTCAAATAGAGTCCGTACGGCTGTCGATAAAGGAACACCTGACGTCGGTGGGAGAGGAGATATTGTGTGTTTTGGAGAAACAAAGTGGTGTTAGTTGTGTGAAGCTTGTCAGAGTGTTTGTCAGCGAGCGTCTCGGTTTGGCTGCAGAGTTCATGTTCAACCTCTTCCAGAGAGAGATAGAGACACTAGAAACTCTGCTGGAGAGACGAAACAAACTGCTGGACCTCGTTTTACAGCCACACGTCAAAATACACGGAACAGGTGGGTTAAAACTGCATTTTAAATGATGTTTACATGCGTAAAGCAGGACCTGACTAGAAGCTAAGCTACTATAGCTTAATTCATTGGTCACACATCACGTTTGTGTGAAGACTTGGACATACAATCTCAATTTAGGCATTTAGCAGATGCTTTTAATCCAAAGCGACTTGCAATAAGCATGTAATACACATCACTATAATAAGCAAGATATTATGTCAGTACATCATCAACAATATAGGCTAACAATGCATAGGAATATCAATGCAGAAAAACAATAACATAGGGATAGACCACACACCTAATCAGTAAAACAACGTTTCTAAAACCTAAAAATGCTATCTAGCTTTATGTATGGTCATTGAGGGAAGGGGAGTCTGAGTCATAGAGTAGTGATTGTGATTACATGATTATGAATCTCACTTTTCAGCTCTGACAGTTCTAGTCTTTGTCCATTGGACCAATCCCCAATCACATACACACCCATTGTAACTGTTACAATGGGTGTGTATGTGATTGGGGATTGGTCCCATGTGCGACACACATAGACTGCAAAGAGTGGAAATGTCCTGGTTCGGCATTGATTAAGGCCCAATGCATTGGCTTAAAACAAATCTAGTGTTGCAATTTGCGGCTACGATTGAATAACGGAAGAGTGGCCGGAAAACACTCTCGCAATGGCTGTTGGTTTTATGCCGTTTTATTGATTGATTGAGGTATTTATTATAAGTTTTGGATAGGATTTCATGACAGTACAGTTCACTGATACAATGGCAACTAAAAGCCAACTCTGGTAAGGCAAGGCTTATTTGTTATTTTCCATTGAGATCCTTAATATCCTTACCACTGTAAACTATGCCTAAACCAGGGTTTCCCATAGTGGTTGCCGTGGCACCCTAGGGTGATGCCAGTCCAGGTAGCCGTAAATCATAACACCAGGAGAGGTCGCTAATATTCGGACGTTACGTCGAGAGACGTAACGTCCGAATATTAGCAAGCTCACCTGGTGTTATGATTTATGGCTACCAGTCCAGGGGTGCCGCAGACTACTTTGATAACATTTGGAATTCATCAATATCACTGCATCAATATCACTTCACTATGCAGACCTGATTTGCACCGTACTTGATGAGTTCTTTTTTCCATCTGCGGCCAACTCTCTTCACCCAAATATAGCAGATCTACAAGCTAGATCGGCTATTTTTGGTGAACCTTCCCCACAGAATAGGGATGCTGGAGTTCAAGTGGTTAAACGTCAAGTTATTTTCAGTGGGTCCTGATGGAAACGGATATTTCTCCAATATGATGTAAGATTCTAAAAGTTAACTGTGAAATTCAGGGGTTGCCGTGGATGAAAAAGCTATTTACAGGTGTGCCCTGAGTAAAAAAAAAGTGTGAAAACCCCTGGCCTAAACAGTTAAACCTAACCTTATTCCTAACCTTAACCTCAGTAAAACGGTGCCAAAACCTAACCCTATTCCTAATCTTAACCTCAGAAAGATAATGCTTAACACCAAAGTTATATCTATCCTTATTCTCAGTAAAACAAATACAATAATACAAATCTCGGCAGGTATGTTTTCCGGCGACTCTACCGGTAACCGTACGATTTTACAGTGAAAGTGGGGGAAAAAAACAAAGGGGCTTGTTTCCATTGTGGTCCCGTATATTCAGTTCATCAAAACATTTAAAAACATTCAATATGCAAGACATGATTAGTGTTTAGTCTTTAACCGGTTACAAATTGCAAATGGTAACACCATGTAGATGTTGCGACCATGGTATCGCGCAAGTATGAAGTTCACCTACTTTTCTGAACTGCATTTTAGAAAATCATAGTTTTGTTTTGGATCATTTTATTCATTTACTCGCTTATTTATGTTACTGAAAACCTTAAAAAACGAAGGCCATTGGTCTATTTGTTCAACACTTCCCTTTGGTTTCCGAGGCGACACTGCACTGGACACAACGGTCATACGGTTGTTACTTTTGGGTCAATTTGTTAATACTGCCCTGTGCAGTGAGCTTGTAGATCTTTTACTTTTTGAATAAGTCTTTGAATATTTTGACCCAATAAGTGTCTTCTAAATCCTAATTCCTAAAAGTTTCTTTTGTGCTCAAACTTTTTCATGTGAAGGACCCCCAAAATGATATGTATTTGGCCACGGACCCCCATCTAAACATATTTAGTTCCAGGGACCCCCAGAAGCACAATTTGAGTTACAAATGTTCGCTTAAAAAATACATATATTCAAAGATTTGCACACATTTTAACGACTCATAGCAGATCTACAAGCTCAAGTGCCATGATGTGAGCTTGTATATCTGTTATTTTTCAATAGCTAAAGTATAACATAATTCCAGGTCTTAATGGGTTAAAATAAAAGCACTTTTGAGTAACTTCACTGATGCTACGTCTTTTCTCCTCTTCCTGTCTGTACGTAAAGAGGTTTTCACTGAACATGAGGGGAGTCCCAGTCTGCTCCTCCAGGAGGAACCACAACCTCCACAACATGAGGAGAGGAGTCCCAGTCTGGTCAAGGAGGAACCACAACCTCCACCGATTAAAGAGGAACCCGTCACTCTACCCTGTCAGAATGTCTTCATCGTTGTCCCCAATATCCCCTCACGTGAGTGTGAATGTGTCACTTTAGCTTTGGCGTCATGAATGATGTTCCACAAGCCGTTGGCGACATTTTACTTTATATGGTGCATTTTTCATTAAACCTGGCCACCTTTTTCTATTTTATTATCATCATTATTGTTATTACTATTATTATTTTTACATGCTAGCGAATTCGGAGCAGTCTGCTCCAAACAGTTGGCAAATTAATGCAATCAAGCCAGCAGAGAATTAATTAGTGACATTTAAAACGTAATGAATATTGATGCTACCGCCTCCTTCTGTCTGTGTTTAAAGAGGTATCCCCTGAAATTGAAGTTAAAGTTGAAGCTGAAGTTGCAGAGGAGAGCCCCAGTCTGGTCCAGGAGGAACCCCGTCCTCCACAAGATGAGGAGATGAGCTCCAGTCTGGTCCAGGAGGAACCACAGATTGAAGAGGAACAGGAAGAGGAGGCTCATGTGTCAACATTGAGGATGGGGCGTGACACTCTCCCAGGTAAAAACTGATATAATTTATTGTACTATGAGACACAATGCTTTTTATACCGCTGCGTGCCGTTCTTAAGATCTCTGTTGGAGTACGTTGAACCGTCTTACACAGACCACAGCTGGGATCCTGCTGGCTAGAAAGCTTCCATTAAAATCGGTATTATATATTGATACAGCGGTCGGTACCATTCTCTCAATAAATGCAAAGTCTTTAAAGTGTCGCAGAGAGACTTCAATGACAGGTCCTGCGGAAGTGTGTGTTGATCGGCATTGCAATTAACACAGCGGGTGCCCAGAATTATTCAACTTTTAATTTGCTGGTGCCCATGGCAACCCGCCATTTTACCTACCTTTGAAGTACTGGCGAGAAAAGTAATCCGAGTAAATGTAATCCAAGCATGTCCTGTTTATTTCGCGAAAATCTTTTCTTTCAGTCAGGACCGTTTTTTATCAATTCTAAGCCACAGCGTTTGTGTTACGGCCGGTAGAAGAGGCCGCCGTTTTGAGAAAAAAAAAGGAAAAGAATCCGGAGAAAACAGCATTTTTGTGCAGCCGCTAAACAGGAAGTCAACAAGACAGACAGCACGTCCGGGTGACGTAATTTCGCGCTGCATGTTGGGAAATGGAGTTTGTTTCATCACCGCGGTAGCCAAGTACAGTAGCTACAGTATAGTTTACTGTACAACACGTCAACGCGTCGTTGGGCACTCGTAAACATCAAAGAGATTGGCGCGTGGGCACCACGTGGGCTTTTAATGTGTTAAAGACCCAGTGAAATGGCTATTTGGCGTATTTTATTTTGACGTTTCAGTCTGAAAAAGAAGCCTGTGTGTTTCTGTACCAATCAGAAGGGACCAGCCCTTCAGGCGATGGGATGTAAAATCGGAGTCATGTGACGCTTATTGTTTTGTTTGTAGCCCTCAGTAGCAAGGCAAAGAGACACGACCAGGCTGCCTCTTGTACAGAATGTGTGTTACCAAGTTGCTTAATTCTAACCTATAATGTTTACAGATACATATTTTATTGTGGTCATTAAGTTAACAATGAGTAATACATAGTTTGGAAGTCATCTTGAATGAGATTCAAAACAGAGTAGCTCTGTAATTAAAAACAGCTGTGTTTGGAGGAATGCCAGCAATGGGAATTAAACAGGTGAATGTAATCAAAGGTTAATTTATATACAAGCGGACCTGTCTATGTCATCACGCAGCACGTTTCTGTTCACAGGAAATACTTAAGAATGGCCTTAGAGACCTTTGATATAAAAATACACAAAAAGTGTTTATTTTCTATTTTTTTGGCATCTAGTGTTAAGAATGCCCATATGATTACCACGGATAAGCTCTATAAGTGTGGGAAAAAAAACGTTTTAATTTCACTGGGTCTTTAAGCATGTTTAATTTATTATTATTTATTTGAACAATCTACAGGAACTGAACACATTTTGAAACAAAAAAAAAATGTGCTCATTCTGACAGAATTAAAACGTTAAAAGATCAGTTTTTGAAATAGTGGACAATATTAAAATGAAAATGCAATTTTGAAAATGAAATTGAAACAAGAGAAAAGTTTTTAATCTGTATAGTAGAAGATGAACACTTTTTTTTTTTTTTTTTGCCAAAAAGTATAATATAGCTTTTTATATTTAATCTTCAGGTTTGCTCATTCCATGACAGAACTAAATGAATACATAAAACTAAGAGTATTTCATTTAACATTTTCATGAAATACCCTGTTAATAAAAATAAAAGGCTAGTTTGAAATCGTAGGCAAAAGCAAAGGCTTTTTAATATTGATCTAATACACACATTTTTGAGACATGAATGAATTTATAATTCAACAGCATTAACATTTCATTCTATGACCAAATGAAAAGGCAAAAGAAAATGAAAATGTCATTTTCGAATCCTACCTACCCTGCACAATATATTATGTGACAGTCCAACTGTGGCAAGGTGACACACATCAACAAAGTAGCTCTCTCCAATCTCTTGATTTCTGTGATTCTGACTTGTTGCTCCCATAGATGCGTTGATTCCTCCGGTCCAACTTCACACACATGAATTTGGACGGCCAGCTGTTAACATCCCATTCGAAGACATCAAGAGGTATCTACTGCAAGGTTTTAAAGCGAAGGAGATAGCCAAGCTGTATGGCGTAAGCCGGGCGACCATCTATCGGAGAATGCTAAGCAACGGATTTAGGTAAATTCTCAACTCAACTGTACTATATGTGTTGTGTTACGACCCACTGAGTCTAGGGTGTTTTGGGACGCAACAAAGACAAGGTGGTGAATATCATCAAGTGTTACAATAGTGTTACAATAATCGATTGTTTTGACAGATAATGTAAATTTAAGGTTGCTAGAACGTGATAAAGGTGAGACAGGGCTGGGCAGGCACCTAAACACAGAACAGAACAAAATACAGAAGACTATCCCTAAGCTAACGGTTAACCCCCAATCTAACTAACTAATGATTAAGAACCAAACACCTCCCTGACTGACTATGCTAACTTAGCCTAACCAAACAAAAGTACACTGTGTGGTAACCTGCCCCTACCTGAGTGATCTAACAAGTGAATACTATTACAATGAAAATACCTACTTATATGCTTACCCTGCTCACCACTATTTTAACGTGGACTTTGATTCAAGAGCAACCTTTACAAACACACAATGGACCAGATATATATATAGATAGATAGATAGATAGATACCTTTATTATCCCAAGGGGGAAAATGTGTTGCCCAGAGGCAGCACAGCAGTATAAGGTTATTTACAAAGTTACAGAGAAGTATGAAAAAGATAAAAAGAAAAAACAAGAACAGAGTACAGTAAGTACAGTAAGAGCAAGGTACAACAGCGGGCTCTGCGGCCATGTAGATCTTCTCCACAGGGCTTTTAAAGGGGGCGGACCAGGCGGACAGAGCGCTGATTGGCTGGAGGCGGCAGATCGACAGGAACCCTCCTCCAATCCTAGCGGCAGCAGGACTCATGCAGACATGGGATACTGAAAGGCGCGCGCACAGACAACACAGAACACAGATGCAGACCCCCACTCTAATGTCTTCTCGTTTTTATATTACTCGTGTCCGTAACAGTAGCCACAAGCAACTTAGCACGCCATCTGCATCTATTGCCCTCCATTGACAGCCAATGCTATGTGATTGTATTAAACAGCCATACAATAACCAATATTGCACCTGTACGGACAGCTTGGATTACCCTCTTTGTCTCTCTCTGTCTCTACTCTGTTGTACACACACACACACACACACACGCACACACACACACACACACACACACACACACACACACACACACACACACACACACACAATGTCTGATTGGGATATTTCAAGAAAGGCGTATTTTTCTTTTGTTACAGCGTATCTAACACATACTCTGAAATGAGTGACGCAGAGCTAGATGACGTTACAGCAGAAATCCTTAAGGCTCATCCTAACGCCGGATACAGAACGATGGGACCATTACTGCATGCCAGAGGACTGCGTGTGCAAAGTAGGTTTTCCACTCTTCAGTGACCACATGAATGCAAGTAGTCCATGGCAAATGTATAGTCCATGCGCTTGATTTGTGTGTGTGTGTTTACGGTCGCAGTTTAGTATCAGAACCGTCACATCTTGTCCGTGTCCGTATGGGTAACGCTTGTCTTCTTTGTTGATTGACTCTCACGCTCTGACATCACTGTGATGTCAGGAGAACCAGTCCCTTTTATGCCCATATATAGAGATCCCTGCGATGCCAGGGGAACCAAATCCCTTTATGCCCATATATGGACATATGGAGATCCCTGTGATGCCAGGGGAACTAAATCTATGTTATGCCCATATATGGAGATCCCAATGTGGAGCTGATATGGGTATTCCCCAGAATCCCTTTATGCCCATATATGGAGATCCCTGATGTCATCAATATAAATATGGTCTGATACACATCGGAACATCTGTATCAAATTTGGTGCTTTTATCCACCGCACAATGATTTGGCTTTTTGAAGCGGTGGAAACCGCTTCCAATGAATGGCTTTGTGTGTATCACGCCCATATATGGTCATTTCAGTACAGAATGAACAGGCTTTTTCAAAAACAGAATTTCCGTTACCTTATGTCCATATATGGTCACTCCAGGCCAGAATGAACAGGTTTTCCTGTCCCGTACGTGCAAAATATCAGTCCAGAATGAATAGGTGTCGTAATGTGTGTCCCATGTCCATATATGGTAATTTCAGTTCAGAATGAATAGGCTTTATATGTCCTGTACATCCAGGACATATAAAGCGAATGGATGGATACTTTGAGGATTGGTCAAGCTTCACATGATAATTTGGCCTTCAACCTATTATACCAACTGTCATACCGGCTCTCCAAATACATTCAGAATAGAGGTTTTATCTGTCCACCGCTTCACTTCGAACCGAGGTTTGATTTTTTATTTTATTTTATTTTTTACCTTATTTCCCCCCCACTACAGGCTGAGCGTGTCTTTCTTTTCTCCCCATAGCTGCAAGAGTGCTCGAGTCATTAAAAAGAGTGGAAAGAATGCCGGAATTAGGAGCCATAACAAGTCATCCCCTGAGAAGAATGCCGGAATTAGGAGCCATAACAAGTCATCCCCTGAGAAGAATGCCGGAATTAGGAGCCATAACAAGTCATCCCTTGAGAAACGAGCCATATTAAGTTCCAGCACCAAATACAATGTGGCACATTGATGGAAACCAACATCAATCTGGTATTTTATTTTAGTATTTCTAAACCTGAATACATTATCTGAGAGTATTATTTCTTATTCTCTCAAATTTGACAGTATACTGACTGTAATGAAAGCTATGTATGTAACTACGGTTCTATGAATCCAAATTACCGCCAGAGGCAGCGCTTTAAACACTGAATGATTCCCTTTGTGCATGCACAGTTCGAGTATTTATACCAACAACGTAAATTTTGATCCTGGGATGAACGAGAAGAGGCTATATCTTCCGGCGGTCACAAGGGTTCAGTCCCTACATAACTTTCTCGCAAGAATGCGAGGATTCCGAGAGACCGACTGCTCTGGCGGTCATTCGGGATTCATAGAACCATCATTCTATTTCATCCTTCCTGACCAGTGCTTTAAGCACTGAATGACTTACACTGTACCAACAAAGTCACAAGGAATCCTGATTACAGAATCAAAAGTTTCCGGGAAGAGTACCACACCCAATGGGTATGGCAACGTTCACTCTGTAAGACCTTGAGAAGGTGCCTGGTGTCCACGAGGCGGCGGCACAGATCTCCTCGAGGGGTACTCCCCTCAGGGCAGCCCATGAGGTGGGAACACTCCGGGTAGAGTGAAACCATACCCCAGGTGGCATATGACGGTTACTTGCCTGATAGGCGTGGCCGATTGTATCTACTATCCTGTGGGACAGGCGTTGCTTTGAAAGGGCGCAGCCTTTTTAGGGCCACTGTGGCAGAGGAAAAGCCGTTTCCCGAATGCTGATTGTGTGCGGTAGCACCAATATAGGTCCTCAGGGCCCGCATTGGGCACAACAGCTCCAGCTGGTCTGTCCCCTCTCCTGGCGGGGGATTAAACCGGGCCAGCCTAATAGGCTGGTTGAGGCGCTTAGGAAGGAGCACTGCGTTGGGCCATAGGGTGCTTCAGCACAGAGCTTTTCTTATTTAACTCAGTGATGAGTTAAATGAAGCCTTTGGCTTGTTTTAGTCCATGGGCCAGACGGGTTGTCGGTATCAAAAAGGTGGCAAAGGTTACCATGCATTTTTGAAAAGCTCTATATCTGTAAATTATATTTTGGTATGATAACCCTTTCTTAGACACAGCTAAATTGGTGTTATCAGCCTCTAGAGTTGGTGTCCCATTAACATTACATTACAGGAAAAAAGGTAAAAAATTCATCTGCTTTTAGTAGCATAAGAGGGGTCAAACTAGGGGGTTTTCATGATGCCGAATCCATTGCAAGCATCTGTTTTGCACAAAAAACATTCCTTGGGCTATAAATGGCCTCAGAAGACGATGCATGTATGGGTGTGCATTCATGTTAGTCGGAGGCCTTAGGGTTTTATTTCTCATGCTAATCAGTCTAAAAGCTCCAAATTTTGCACAGATGTAGCCCAGGCATACTATAATGATTTAGCTAGGGTGCCCGAGTCGGTGACCTTCGGGCTCCAGAAAACATCCACAAAACTCTGAAAAGTGATGACTCATCACTTTTCATCACTAAACCATTGTTTTTCTGGAGCTGTGGCGACCCCGAAGGTCACCGACTCGGGCTCCCGAGCTAAATCATTAGAGCATGCCCTGGGCTACATCTGTGCAAAATATATAGGGTTCTTTTAGTTGACCTTTTACCAGTGAACTGTATACCTTTTCCTATGCAAACTTTCAACTATTCAATTGTTTTCTCCTTCTTATTAATAGCTATCTGTCTGCTGCTACAAACAACGAGACGTCTACGGTACTGGAGAGTTTCCTCGGTGAAGTCACCACATTCGGTTTGCCGTCTCGTGTACGCTTCAACAGGGGTGGTGAGAACGTCGAAGTCGCCCATTTCATGGTGGAAAACATGGGTCCGGACCGGAACTCGCACATCACAGGAAGGAGCGTCAATAACCAACGGTACGTTTTTAACACTTTCAGTGCCCAGAACGTGAGAGCTTGTAGATGTTCTATTTCCGAGAGAGATTTAGAGTTGAGTTAAAAAAAAAGACCGGACAAAGTACACAGAGCCGACCCCAGTCAATTTAGTATTACCCAACTAAGTACAGTACTGTATATAAGCATAGAGCTTTGTATGGTTAATACAAGTATGCCGGCTTCTATTTCCACTCAGAGCACATGAGACAAGGCTTATTGTTGTCCAATTTAATTTGTGTGGTTACTTTGTAAAACAGTCATTGTCCTTCCCTCCCTTTAAGTATTGTTTGGTTCCTTCGAAACGGCAATTCGTTTCTATACTTGTAAGAATAAGAACTAGAATGCTAACACTTGACTGCACTCCTTCTACACTGTTAAAGCGACGCACAACATTTGAATTTTTAAAAGTGAAGCTTTGATCAACTTGATAACAGACATCATATACTAGTTATACATTTTAAGTTAGGACTCCTAGACCAGCCAGACGCCTTCTGAAGCCACAAGTGAACATTCCCTTGGAAAGCAATAATTGAACATTAAATTACACTCGGAATATTCAAAAGGCCACCTACCAGTGTTCTGTTCATTTTGTTGACTAAAACTACGATTTTTATATTTAGTTGACAACGACTACACTAAAACCAAACTATTTCACATGACTAAAATAGGACTCAAGCCGGTTGCACACTGCTGCGTTTTTCGTTGCGAAATGCGTTTTTCAGGGCAAGGAGAGAGAGAGAAATAGAGAGAGCAAGGGACAGAGTGGTGCGCGAAACGGGCGGCAGTGTGCAAACGTGACTGACATAACGTGAGGTTGATTTTTTTATTTGCGTGTTCCGAAATTCAATCCGATATTCAGCCCGAAAAACGCAGCAGTGTGCAACCAGCTTAAAACTACAAAATTGTGTTATTCAAAAGACTAAATCTGAATTTGCTGTCAAAAGTAACACTGCACCCCACCATACCATTCATTGCTGCCAAGAAATCAAACCAAAGTTCTTCATTTTGTGTACTGTCACTCATATTATTCATCTTTTCTTTCATTACAATCATCTTTGTAGGATAGACCGCCTATGGAGGGATGTGTACACGCCAGTCCTCGATGTGTTCCATGTTCTCTCCTGTAACCTTGAGAGAGAGGGGAGGTTGAATCCTGAAGATCGTTTCTACCTCAACTGCAGAGACAACATTACTTCTTACAGAGCTACTGACCTCTAGTTGTAGTCCTTAGGCTCAGACTCAACATTTGACATATCGGTACCACCTGGGGTGGCAAATTCTAGTTGTGATTTTTTTATTCCTATACATCTCTAGATTAAGTTTTGATATGATAGACCTTGCAGACAGGTAGCTTAAGTGGTGCTATCAGCTGCTAAAGTTACCATCCCCCTTTGAAAATTTGCATTTTAGACACAGGTGCATATATTTGTATTAGCTCATGTTCAGGACATATTGTAATGTTTTATATTATATGTTTGGTATCATTTTTAAGGGGACACCTTGAGCTTTCATTCAAGGCCTTTTGTGAAGATGTATGATAAGTAGAGTGGTCACTGGAGCTCTTCAAACCTTTAATAAACAAATACAAATAACTATTTCCGCCTAAACCATATATTTTCTTTTAGTTCTGTGCCATCAAGAAACATCAGAGACTCAAAACACAACAACTGGAATACATAATTGACCATAAGCATTCAGGAAATGTATAATTTACCCTCAGTATTTCATTCTGAGGTGGTAATCTTCAGCCTTATCTTAAACAAGCACTTTTTATGAGAAATAGACAGGTCAATAGGCCTATATGAAATAATAGCACTAAACCTCCCTAAACATTGATACAAAAGGGTTTCAATTGATTCTGGTACCTTTAGGCATGCCTGAGAACATCCCAAAAATCCAGGAAAATATATTTACCATAAAGGCCACATTTTCAAGATGGCACCCAGGATGGCTGCCAGGAGCTTAAATGGCTTTATCTCAATTGTTATGCAACCTAGAAAGGTGGTTTTGGTGTTTAACCCAAGGTTTTGGGGTTCAAGGAATGTGACTGAATCAGTGAAATTAACACCAGTTAATCATTTATTGCCAATTGCCATAATGGGATGGCGTCCCATTATACTATATTACATAAAAACAATAAATAACACTAACTCTCACATTTAATGTCAAAACTAGGAAACACTTTTGGAAGCATGTATAATATGTATTAGTATTTTAATCACTTAAATAACCACAAAGTAGTCAAGTTATCCTGTAAGCCAGATCTACTAGCCCTATAGGCACTTATGTCTTATGTACGCACTGTTCGTTGCCATATTCTGACTCCTCTGGAAGAAACCTATACGGATTGTCACATTTCTTAAGAAGTTGACATGGTCCACAGACAGTAGTACATTTACATACAAGAGCAGCAGATATGAATGACCTTCATGAGACCGTCTAGGCTAGAGAAACATTCATTCAGGTTTCAGCCCCAGCTCATGGCTACCATTTCCCTCTACCTTTCCCATCCAGACCATAATGGTAAATGGACTGCATCTACATAGAACTTTACAATGTACTCCAAACATTTACTCACACACTGATGGAGGAGGAAACCATGCAAGGCACGAACCTGCTCATCAGGTGCAATTAGGGGTTCAGTGTCTTGCTCAAGGACACTTCGATACCAACTTCGGGGGAAACCGGGTTCAAACTAGGAACGTTCCATTTCCCAAGCTGCCACTCTACCTCCTGAGCCACTGCCGCCCAATGATGTGTTAGTATGCTCCAAGACAGTGGTTGTCAAACATTTTAATTTCAATAACCTCCATAACTCTGAGTGGGTACAATGTAACCACATTGTGTTTCCATTAGGTTCTATTTGCACATTTCCAGAGTTACAGACATAGAAGGGTCCATTTAGACTCCCTCTGTAGACCCCACTTTGAGAACCAGTGCTCTAAGAAAGTTGGTCATTTGGGGCAGATGTTCAGGTGTTATAATGCTAACCTTCTGGGGAATATGTGGACTTTCCACCCAAGAGGGCATGGATGAATTCGAACCCACAACCTCTGTGGTGATGGGCAGGGACTTTACCACTGTGCCAGCCAAACACCTCTGGGGATGTCTTTTAAATGGTTGCTGTCAAACAGTACACTTAAAAACTGCCATCTACTTTGGACAAGACTACTTTCCATAAGCTTGTAAACGGAGACCCTGTTCTCCATCCATAAGGCAATGGATGGCCATAGCTGAGAGACCACCTGGGACACTGAAGGTCCCACGTCCGATTACTGGCCCCGGCTATGTGGTGTGAATGAGCAAGGGTGTAGCTGGAAACAGATTTTCCAAGTGGACTTAACCAGGTCTCCTCTTTGTGCCAACACATTCACTGTCCCAAACCAGACTGGTGATTGATCACCTTGGGTGCCAAAGTAATGGCTCATATATTCAAACAACCATGCAATACAACTCCTTCTGTAACTCTGGGAGTGGATCCTAATGGACACATAATGTGGTTACATTTGTACCCTCTCAGAGTTATAAAGGTTCTTGAAACTATACATTTTGAGAACCACTAGTTTAGAGCATACTACCAGACAGGGCAGGAATTTCAGGGAGGCCAAGAAGGCCATGGCTGTCGTTGCACCTCAGTTTGGCTTTGTGCCCCTCCAAAAAATGGCATTCCCTGAGGCCACAGTGGCCTTAATGCCCCAGCTGACTGTACCACTTTCTCCACAGTCTCTTTCTTGTCATGTAGACACCAGTGTCTTTTGTCAACATTTTTAAAACCAATCCAGTATCTTTGCTTGGTGCAGGGCTGAGCATGGATCAAATTGTAAATAGCATAATTTATTTATTTCATAGCAGATAGTATACATATCAAATGTAAAATCATCCATATTCAATTAGTTCTTTCAATGGACCAAAATCTTGTTTTATTTGTTGGCCTTCCTGCCCTGGCATTTGGCCTTTGTGCCCTAAACAAATTGACAACACCAAAGTCCAAGTGTCCTAAAATGAGGAAATTCCAGGCCTGCTATCTAATCATGGGGCGGCAGGCTCAGGAGGTAAAACGGTAGCTTGGGAAACGGAAGGCTCCTAGTTCAAACCAGGGCTCCCCCAGAGTTGGTGTTGAAGTGTCCTTGAGATATATAAGATATATATTATTCTATTTTTATTCTATAAATGGAATAATTGAGATATAGCCATGTTACGCTCCCAGCAGCCATCCTGGGTGCCATCTTGAAAATGATGCCTTTATGGTAAATATATCTTCCTGGATTTCTGGGATGTTCTCAAGCATGCCTAAAGGTACCAGAATCAATTGTAAAACCTTTTGTATCAATGTTTAGGGAGGTTTAGTGGTATTCTTTCATATAGGCATAGGCCTATTGACCTGTCTTTTTCTAATAAAAAGTGCTTGTTTAAGTTAAGGCTGAAACCACCTCAGAATGAAATACTGTGGGTAAATTATACATTTCCTGAGTCCTTAGGGTCATGTCTGTATTCTAGTTGTTGTGTTTTGTGTCTCTGATGTTTCTTGATGCCACAGAACTAAAAGAAAATATATGGTTTAGGCGGAAATTGTGGGAAAAATTGAGTTATTCAAGTTTTGAAGAGCTCCAGTGACCACTGTACTTATCATACATATTCATAAAAGGGCTTGAATTAAAGCTCAAAGTGTCCCCTTAAAAATAATACCAAACATATAATATAAAACATTGCAATATTTCCTGAACATGAGCCAATACCAAGATATGCATGAATGAAAATCCGCCTATAGAGGAAAATAACAAACTGGCAAAAAATATGAAAAGCTACTCCTATGGAAAGTCTATCATATTTTAATTTACTTATATTGACCCTAAAAACAATTTAGTATAGGTAAGGTTTTGCCTCCTCAGCGGTACCGATATCTCGTCCAGCCCAAGGACTATTGAGCAACTTACACAGTATAGCTTTAACAATAGAATCCAATGAAAAAGTGACCTGAGATGCATAACGGCACCCAACAAGGCTTCAGTGACGCGTGATTATGGATCCCACTGGGAAAGATGGATGGAAACGGCATAGAGCGCTCGTTTTCAGTTATTGTCCACGACATTGCAAGCGGCGCGAAGGCCGCGCGAGTTACGAAGCTGTGGTGAATGCAATCGTTATATTTATGCCCAGGCCGTAAGGCCTGGGCAAGCGCACGATAAACGCCATGATAATTGGGTTTTGGTGCACCTCGCGCGGTCAAAGTGACTACAACGGAGCGCTCCCTACGTCCGGTTCAGCCAATCACAAGCTTCAAAAAGGAGTCCGGGGCGTGGTTATCCATCTTTCCCAGTTGGATCCATAATCACGCTTCAGTGACTCTCCCTGTGGTCAACAAAGGGCCTTTCGTCCCTAATGGTCTCGCTGTGGATGTTGACCACCTCATCCAGGCCATTCAATACAAAATACCATTCTGCAAATTCGCCGTCACGGCATTTGGGGCATGAGGTGTGGTTTTCAATCCATCTTCCGACGCACTGCACGCAGCCAGTCAGGCTGCGGCAGTGCGGGTCCACGACCGGCTCAGTCATCGGTTCTGCAAGAGTCGGACATCAAAACAATTTATGACGTGTTCATGTCAATTTCCAGATCAATACTATGTTCTATATTATGGTTGTCTACGGAGCGCATATTTATTCTCTACTGAACCATTACATGGCGTTTGGTGCACGTGTACTGATCTGAGAGCAAATTAAATAAAGTCTTGCATGTAAAACGGGCTACTTCAAATCCGAGTTCCAACCAGGACTGGCAAGGGCAGGGCACATAACACACTTTGCACTGATCTGAATATGCTCCTAGTTGGGGCGAATCCGATACTTCCGTGACCACAAGAGCAAAGGTCTGTTTCTCAGTGGTTTTGTCAACTATGAAGGTTAAATAACAAATTGAGCTCCCATGTCCCTCACAAAAATGCGGGCAAGATGTTTGACAGCTAGGGTAATTTTCAGTCTCATTCACTTACTATACACCATACTTTAAAGGAAAAATGTACTCCCAAAAAATCTGCTTTAAGTTGGATGTGAGGCGTCAAACTAGGGGTTTTTCATTATTCTGAATCCATTACAAGCATTTGTTTTGCATGAAAAACATTCCTTGGGCTAAAAACGGCCAACACAACTATGGTTTAGTGATTAGTCATCACTTTTCACAGTCTTTTGTGGTCTGTTTTTACTGCCGGTTGGACGTGCCTTCTACACAGCTTTGTCTAAACACTCAACGTCATTCAGCCTTTTCCTACGAAGGAGAGTTGTACGCACTGGGCGGCTTATCCAATGATCCGTGGAAATTCAACTCAAAGAGCTGCTCCTGGAAGAAGTCAGAGCCCAGGGGGAAATGCCCACGTGCAAAAGAATCCTTCGGTGGTCTGGTGGGAGCTCGTATTTTCATCTTTGGAGGTAATTTGGCTCCTGGACAGTTTTGCCTTTTCAAGGATGACCTGTCCGTCTTAGACAGGTGATACACCATGCATTTAAAAAGTATTTATGTCATATTGTTTATGTCCCAAAAACGTTTTTCAAAAGGTTTGAGGCTAAATTACCACTCCTGAATAGAGAGCCTCTCATTTTTGAATGGCTCTCAGAGCATTTTCAGCTGCCACCTTTGGCCTGAACTGCGCCCCCCCCCCCCCCCCCCCCCCAAATCTTTGTGGAAAAAAAATGTTTTTGGAAAAAAGAATTGAAAAAAAAAATGATTTATTTTTTTTGTGATGACGTCACAATCAGCAGATGACGTCACAATCGGCAGCAAATCTGAACAGCCTGTTTTGAGAACCCGTGGGATACTTTTAACCTTCGCCTGCTCAAAACCAGAGAAAGACACAACGGTCAGAAATGGGACTTTGTGAGGATAGAAGGTGCTAGTGGGACCCCAAAAAAAGGTTTTAAAATAGGAAAAGTGAAATTTCATGGTGTATCACCTTTAAGTCCTACTCTTAAAACGTTCTGCAAGCTGGCGGTTGTTCAGTGTGGCCTGGAGCGCTCAGAACTCCCGCACGATGTCAGGTGGGAACTGCGAGCCATGACGACGAAACAGAAGCGCCGTCCTATGAAACGAATGTGGCAAACTGACGATGAGAAATGTAGAATTATGAATTATGAATCAACTCCTGCACGGCCTCCTCGTGTGTCAAACTGTCTTGATGTGTCGATGGGAGTCTCTTATCAGAAGTGTGTGTTGGGTATCGTTCTGTCCGCAGTGAGCCTGTGTGTCTACTGCCTGTCATAGCGGGGTTGCAGGGTGGATATGGATACTGCTCTACGGCTGCTTTAAAGTCATTTTAATGTTGACCTTTGATGGTTATTTGTTGCAGCCAAGGGGGTACCCTGAGATACCCCGAGGGTATATTTTCCTTTCACAGAGAGTTACGGGCGGCTTAGAGCGGGGGCTAATGTATTTTGTCAACAAACAATAATGAACAATACAAATAAGACACAAGATTCTCTCACTTAGGGTATTGATAACTGAACAGACCAGGTCATTGGCAGATGCCAGCTCCAAATCTGTGGACTGTAGGTGATCTGACAGGGTTTGTGTGAGGCTGAAGACACTTTCCAGCATAGTGGCATACATAACAGACTGTCCATATAGTATGGTTTACAGAGAAATAATAAATAAATGAATGTTTTTCATCACAATTGTGTTCATGAGGATGGGGGCTTATATGGGGGCTAGTCCTTTGCCCCCCTTGGAGCTGTCCCTGGCAGTGATACTACCAGAGGGAGCTCCACAAACTTTACCTAGCTAATTAACAGGCTGTAAGTGAAAGGACACATCTTTAGACTCGCCAGCGGTTTTTGTATTGTAAAATCAAATTATTGTCTCCATGGCATGAGTAATCAATAGAAAATGTTTTAGCAGTGCAAACCGCTCCTATAAGTGGCTGTGCGTGTGTCCGTAGCCTTTTTCCTCAGCGTTTTGCCATAGTAAATGTGTGTGCGTAGCATCATGTTTGTCAAGTGATGTCATATGTCGTATGTCTGTAGCCTTTTTCCTCAGCCTTTTGTCATAGCAAAATGTGTGTGTAGCATAGCCTGTACATCCTAGACTTAAATCCTAATCTGAAGATGTTATGCAAGCACGACCACCGCTCACTTCACATTGGGTGTGATTTTTTCTTGAAATGCCTGGATCCCGAGGCTAAATCAAGACAGAGATGCCTGGAGATGGCTTGCAAAATCAACACTTAGGGTAGGTAGGGTAAGTAATGATGACTGAGGCGAGTCGGACCAATGACACAACACTGCCAGAACACTCAGAGACCAGCTAACCATGACTTCCCGGACTCCATAGTTGGGCATGGGCTGACACAGGAATTCCTTATTTGGGCATGGCTTGAAGAGCAAACACAGCCGAAGGGTATAAAAGCAGTGCATTTAGCCACTGAAACACATATATTATATAACTGGGGCTGAATGACTGCTGTAGAGTCGCAAAACAGAAGAGACTGCTTATGTTCTGAAGGGGCAATACTTCTCCAGGTCTCCATTCTAGCCACTCAATAATCCATTTATTCTCCACCCAGCGGTGGATTGCGTTTGAAAATGTTCAGCTGGACCACGCACTTGGAAGAATTCGTTTGCAACGGACCCGTTCGAGACCGAGAATACGGCGCCGTGGTGACAGTGGGGCTCAAGCTGTACTCCTTCGGGTCGGTGGCGAGCATGGATGTGCTGACTGATAATATGCCGTACGAGGACGCGTCCGACGATGACACCTGTGACGAGGAAGTGCTGCTCGTGCATGTCTTCAACACGGTGCCTTTGCTCTGGAAGACGTTGCCAGTGGCGACCACCGGAAGAGAAGAAGGCCCAGACTTCCGCCTCGGCCACACAGCAGTGCTTGTGGGAAGTGTAATATACGTCTGGGGGGGGAGGCCCAACGTGATCAAACGTAGCTCCGCGTGGAAGTACAAAGTACTTTACGCATTGGATGTCGACACCCACAGATGGTTCCAGCCCAAGGTCACCGGGACTGTTCCGGTGGCGAGGCGCCATCACTCGGCCTGTGTCTCGGGGAGGATCATGTACATATATGGGGGATGCGAAATGCATACTCCATCTTCAAGACCCTTTGATCGGGTGTGGACTAACGGAGTCCACAAGTTGGACACCTCCACAATGGCCTGGTCTTTAATCAACACCAGAGGCACTCCGCCATCTCTTTCAAAAAATCACTCAGCCACCATCATAGGGACAAAGATGTTTGTTCTCGGGGGCCCCGGGGACCGCACATGGTTTGGCACTGGGGAAACAGAATCCCTGGACCTCAGAGTGTTTGACACAGAGACAAGCTGCTGGTTGGACGCGCCTTCTACACAGCTGCGTCTAAACACTCAACGTCATTCAGCCTTTTCCTACGAAGGAGAGTTGTACGCACTGGGCGGCTTATCCAACGATCTGTGGAAATTCAACTCAAAGAGCTGGTCCTGGAAGAAGTCAGAGCCCAGGGGGAAACGCCCACGTGCAAAAGAATCCTTCGGTGGTCTGGTGGGAGCTCGTATCTTCCTCTTTGGAGGTAATTTGACTCCTGGACAGTTTTTCCTTTTCAAGGATGACCTGTCCGTCTTAGACTTAAGTCCTACTCTTAAAATGTTCTGCAAGCTGGCGGTGGTTCAGTGTGGCCTGGAGCGATCAGAACTCCCGCACGATGTCAGGTGGGAACTGCGAGCCATGACGACCAAACAGAAGCGCCGTCCTATGAAACGAATGTGGCAATCTGACGATGAGAAATGTAGAATTATGAATTATGAATCAACTCCTGCACGGCCTCCTCGTGTGTCAAACTGTCTTGATGTGTCGATGGGAGTCTCTTATCAGAAGTGTGTGTTGGGTATCGTTCTGTCCACAGTGAGCCTGTGTGTCTACTGCCTGTCATAGCGGGGTTGCAGGGTGGATATGGATACTGCTCTACGGCTGCTTTAAAGTCATTTTAATGTTGACCTTTGATGGTTATTTGTTGCAGCCAAGGGGGTACCCTGAGATACCCCGAGGGTATCTTTTCCTTTCACAGAGAGTTACGGGCGGCTTAGAGCGGGGGTAATGTGTTTTGTCAACAAACAATAATGAACAATACAAATAAGACACAAGATTCTCTCACTTAGGGTATTGATAACTGAACAGACCAGGTCATTGGCAGATGCCAGCTCCAAATCTGTGGACTGTAGGTGATCTGATAGGGTTTGTGTGAGGCTGAAGACACTTTCCAGCATAGTGACATGCATAACAGACTGTCCATATAGTATGGTTTACAGAGAAATAATAAATAAATGAATTTTTTTCATCACAATTGTGTTCATGAGGATGGGGGCTTATATGGGGGCTAGTCCTTTGCCCCCCTGGAGCTGTCCCTGGCAGTGATACTACCAGAGGGAGCTCCACAAACTTTACCTAGCCAATTAACAGGATGTAAGTGAAAGGACACATCTTTAGACTCGCCAGCGTTTTTTGTATGTTTTTGTATTGTAAAATCAAATTATTGTCTCCATGGCATGAGTAATCAATAGAAAATGTTTTAGCAGTGCAAACCGCTCCCACAAGTGACTGTGCGTGTGTCCGTAGCCTTTTTCCTCAGCGTTTTGCCATAGTAAATGTGTGTGCGTAGCATCATGTTTGTCAAGTGATGTGATATGTTGTATGTCTGTAGCCTTTTTCCTCAGCGTTTTGCCATAGCAAAATGTGTGTGTGTCCGTAGCTGTGCGTGTGTCCGTAGCCTTTTTCTTCAGCGTTTTGCCATAGTACAATTTGTGTGCGTAATGTCATGTTTGTCTAGTGATGTCATGCATATGTCGTACGTCTGTAGCCTTTTTCCTCAGCCTTTTGTCATAGCAAAATGTGTGTGTAGCATAGCCTGTACATCCTAGACTTAAATCCTAATCTGAAGATGTTATGCAAGCACGACCACCGCTCACTTCACATTGGGTGTGATTCTTTCTTGAAATGCCTGGATCCCGAGGCTAGTTCAAGACAGAGATGCCTGGAGATGGCTTGCAAAATCAACCCTTGGGGTAGGTAGGGTTAGTAATGACTGAGGCGAGTCGGACCAATGACACAACACTGCCAGAACACTCAGAGACCAGCTAACCATGACTTCCCGGACTCCATAGTTGGGCATGGGCTGACACAGGAATTCCTTATTTGGGCATGGCTTGAAGAGCAAACACAGCCGAAGGGTATAAAAGCAGTGCATTTAGCCACTGAAACACATATATTATATAACTGGGGCTGAATGACTGCTGTAGAGTCGCAAAACAGAAGAGACTGCTTATGTTCTGAAGGGGCACTACTTCTCCAGGTCTCCATTCTAGACACTCAATAATCCATTTATTCTCCACCCAGCAGTGGATTGTTCCACAGGAATTGCGTTTGAAAATGTTCTGCTGGACCACGCACTTGGAAGAATTTGTTTGCAACGGACCCATTCGAAACCGAAAATACGGCGCCGTGGTGACAGTGGGGCTCAAGCTGTACTCCTTCGGGTCGGTGGCGAGCATGGATGTGCTGACTGATAATATGCCGTACGAGGACGCGTCCGACGACGACACCTGTGACGAGGAAGTGCTGCTAGTGCATGTCTTCAACACGGTGCCTTTGCTCTGGAAGACGTTGCCAGTGGCGACGTCCGGAAGAGAAAAAGCCCCAGACTTCCGCCTCGGCCACACAGCAGTGCTTGTGGGAAGTGTAATATACGTCTGGGGGGGGGCGGCCAACGTGATCAAACGTAGCTCCGCGTGGAAGTACAAAGTACTTTATGCATTTGATGTCTACACCCACAGATGGTTCCAGCCCAAGGTCACCGGGACTGTTCCGGTGGCGAGGAGCCATCACTCGGCCTGTGTCTCGGGGAAGATCATGTACATATATGGGGGATGTGAAATGCATACTCCATCTTCAAGACCCTTTGATTGGGTGTGGACCAACGGAGTCCACAAGTTGGACACCTCCACAATGGCCTGGTCTTTAATCAACACCAGAGGCACTCCGCCATCTCTTTCAAAAAATCACTCAGCCACCATCATAGGGACAAAGATGTTTGTTCTCGGGGGCCCCGGGTACCGCACATGGTTTGGCACTGGGGAAACAGAATCCCTGGACCTCAGAGTGTTTGACACAGAGACAAGCTGCTGGTTGGACGTGCCTTCTACACAGCTTTGTCTAAACACTCAACGTCATTCAGCCTTTTCCTACGAAGGAGAGTTGTACGCACTGGGCGGCTTATCCAACGATCTGTGGAAATTCAACTCAAAGAGCTGCTCCTGGAAGAAGTCAGAGCCCAGGGGGAAACGCCCACGTGCAAAAGAATCCTTCGGTGGTCTGGTGGGAGCTCGTATCTTCCTCTTTGGAGGTAATTTGGCTCCTGGACAGTTTTGCCTTTTCAAGGATGACCTGTCCGTCTTAGACTTAAGTCCTACTCTTAAAACGTTCTGCAAGCTGGCGGTGGTTCAGTGTGGCCTTGAGCGCTCAGAACTCCCGCACGATGTCAGGTGGGAACTGCGAGCCATGACGACCAAACAGAAGCGCCGTCCTATGAAACGAATGTGGCAATCTGACGATGAGAAATGTAGAATTATGAATTATGAATCAACTCCTGCACGGCCTCCTTGTGTGTCAAACTGTCTTGATGTGTCGATGGGAGTCTCTTATCAGAAGTGTGTGTTGGGTATCGTTCTGTCCACAGTGAGCCTGTGTGTCTACTGCCTGTCATAGCGGGGTTGCAGGGTGGATATGGATACTGCTCTACGGCTGCTTTAAAGTCATTTTAATGTTGACCTTTGATGGTTATTTGTTGCAGCCAAGGGGGTACCCTGAGATACCCCGAGGGTATCTGCTCCTTTCACACAGAGTTACGGGCGGCTTAGAGTGGGGGCTAATGTTTTTATACGTTTTTGTATTATCAAATTATTGTCTCCATGGCATGAGTAATCAATAGAACATTTTTCATTTTGGAATGAACTTCTCCATTGCTCAAGAGAGACGCGTGTCGATATTTCAACATAAGGTTTTGTGGGGTCTCAGCCAAACACTGCCCTCCTGGGACTTCCAGCGCCTCGGAGAAGCGCACTTATGAGGGGAGAACGAGGCCACAAACAACATACAAGCTGGGGCAGGTGATTGAGGGGAGGTACTGGCCAATCTACCTGCTTCATCAGACTGATGCGACGACACCTGTGTGGCAACAGCTGAGGGGGAGAAGTTAAATAGCAACAGCTCGCTCTCCCTCATTGAGTGTTTTGGAACTCCGAGGTGTGGACAACGGCGGTAAGAGACCCCACTGAAATTCCCAGACATACTCTTACGCTGTTTGAACTTGAGACTGATATTGACTTTGTTCTATTATAGGCAATGTATGGGAACATCGCATAATGTGAGCGACTTGGAGAAAAACTCACTCAAACCCGGGAAGGAGGAAGCGAATACCCTAAACTAACCTTATCTGGAACCTGCGGAGGGAAAAAGTTAGTAAACCTTACCTGGAACCTGTGGAGAGAAAACTCACCTGAAACCAGTGAAGAGAATGAAACCTTAAAGTTATACCATGTAACATTTTTTATAAAACAAATCTTAAAATTGTCCTAACTGTTAAATCGCTAAAGTTATAGAACACCCACTCTGTTATTTTCAGCTTCTGAAGCCTTCTCTTTATATGTTTTCTATGAGTCGTGAGGGGGGTAGAATTTCCCGGCAAAATGATGTCATCTCCCACATGATACACTACCGGCCAATCACAGCGCGGATCATACACCACCTGCCAATCACAGCGAGTCTTGCTGTAAAGGAAGTAGCTTCCCTCAGCAACTGTGTTTACATTGGTGAAGGAATCTTGCCTGCTACTCCCTCAATCCTGGTCTAAAAATGACAGGAGGATGCGTATCGGCGAGGCGGAGGTGCTCGCGGCGTTCCGGTGGTCCGCGGCGACTCCGGCCGAAAAAAGCAATATCACTACTGACCACTAGTTGAGCAGCTTCCACAGTACAGCTTTAAGGCTGACTTGCATCTCTCTTGTGTTGTGGTTTTGGTTCAGCCCAGTGTTGTAGTGGGGGGTACACGCGGGGGCACGTCGTGCCCACACTTCTCTCACGTCGCGTGTGCACTAGTGATGCGCGGGCCGGCAGGCTGGCTGCTGGTCCGTGTTTACTTCTTCAAACTTTAAGCGGTTTGTAGCCTGTAGCAGTTTGTTTGTTGTGAAAATGTTGTTACCTTGGATTATCTACCCGAATATTATTCCAGTCAAACATGCAGACACCACCAGCACTGTCTGTACAACGGCAACGTGGTGCATTCTCATCACTTGCAAACGTGAGTAAACAAACATGTCTTATTCTTATTGGAGGGCTGGTTAGGTAAAGACATAATGCCTATATTAAAACTATTATATTAACTGTTATGCCACTGTGCATTAACCGTGTGAAATATCTCTTGTGAAAAGTCTCTAGGAAATATTGATATTATATTACAGGTCGTTCTGACCCAGCAATTGGTTGAAATAGGCTCGCCAGCCGTGCTGAAATGAGCATGATTGACAGCAGATGGTAATAGAAGATTTGAGAATGGATTAATGAATTGGAAATACAGTTGTGCAGCTATTTTGCATGGTTTAGCTGATGATCTGGTCATCAAAGTATTGGTTGAGAATGAGAACCACTGGTCTATATCAAGGCTATTTCTGCCGCCGCACAGACCCGTTTTAAAACGCCACGTGATGCGCGTGCACATTGACGTGCGTGCACGCGCATTGACGCACGTGTGTGCGTCGGTGCGTGCCCACACTTTTGCTGGAGTTCAAAAGCCCCAAAATGATTACACGAGAGGGTGTGCATGTATCATAATTACTGTACTGATGCATGCACACCCTGTACTCACCCCGAAGGGCGAGTGGCCATAGGAAGCGCACTAGCATAGTGTGGGGAGCGAGCAGTGCCTGCTCTCTTTCGTGACCAACGCAGATGATTTCTACATGATATGGCTACACACACGCACATTGCTATGGCAAAACGCTGAGGAAAACACATTGCTATGGCAAAGCGCTGAGGAAAAGTGGCTATAGATAGGTCTAGGATGTAATTGGTGATGTAATATGGCTACACACACATATTGCTATGGCAAAACGCTGAGGAAAACACATTTCTATGGCAAAACGCTGAGGAGAAGTGGCTACAGATAGTGGCTACAGATAATTGGTGATGTAATATGATGTAATATGGCTACACACACACACATATTGCTATGACGAAACGCTGAGGAAAACACATTGCTATTACTCTGAGCGTTTCAGGCAAAAATCGTGCACTTTATGAAAGAATCATGAAATTTGGCACACAGTTAGAACATGCTATATGGAACATGTTTGGCTATAGGGGCATCGCAGATTTGTCTTGGGAAACTTGTAGGAGCCAATCAAAGTTGGGCTCTCATAGACTTTACTATAGAGTAAAATAATACAAAAAATAAATATGCTTTAAGTAGCATATGAGGGGTCAAACTTCGGGATTCTGAATCCAATGCAAGCATTTGTTTTGCAGGAAAAACATTCCTTTCCAAGAAATGGCCGCCACAAAACTGTGAAAAGTGATGACTCATCACTAAACCATAGTTTTATTGCCAAATTATGGGGTCGGTTTTTAGCCCAAGGAATGTTTTTCCTGCAAAACAAATGCTTGCATCATACACTATATATTGCACTATATGGCAAAACGCTGAGGAAAAGTGGCTACAGATAGTGGCTACAGATAATTGGTGATGTAATATGATGTAATATGGCTACGCACAGACACATATTGCTATGGCAAAACGCTGAGGAAAAGGGGCTTTTCAGTTTTATTGTCCCTGTTCCCTGTCCTTCTTTTGTAACACACCCGGTGTCAGGGACCCCCAAACGGATGGGGAGATGGAGCAAGGACCCCCTACCTTGTAGGGTGGGGGCTACAACATATTGTATATTTATTATGTATAAAATTGTGTTTCATGTGTATAAACATACCATGTTATTGTGCATTCAATACTATGCTATTAACTCAATGGCTGCCGGGCGCCGCTAGGTGCCGCTAGAGTGCCAGCCATTCTCCCATTCACATTCACTATCACATCCGGGTCCCCAGCCTGAACTGGCTTGGCTTTACACTGGAATGAGTGCTATGCTAGCGAGCTGGAGGAAGTTAGCTTTCAGTTAGCAATCGGCTCTGTAATTTTTTAGAAAACCGATCTAAAGTTATTCAGCCGCTAAAAAAACTTTTCTGCTGGCCTCGGAACACAATCCGGAGATAATCTGCTGTAAAGATGTGCTTTTCTATTGGAGTGGGCGGCGTGGCGCGGCCGTTTCTTCCCATTACGGGCCGTGTAAACAAAATCGCGGCCTTGTGCTAACATGCTAAATTAGACCGGGGCTTCGTTGATGCCTCCGATTATTTAATTCATTTTACTAAAGGGACCGAAAATGTTTGTAATCCTTAATACGTCTTGCAAAAACAGCGTTTTTTTGGGGGGGCTCTAAACTTTTTTCTAAACCATTTTCAATGGAATAAATCACCTGACAGAGTAGAATGGCTCGTTGGGAAGCGGTGGAGCAGCCAGGACCACCCACGTCGCTACTAGCAGCTCAGGGTAAGCTAAATAGATTAAAAAATGTGTATTGGAATGGAAAAATGAACCGAAAAATGTCGGTTTTGGCACTTAAAGAGTTAATAAGATTCATATATTCATGCTTTTATTTTATTTATTTACACGCATGTACATGTGGCCGTACCACTGCCTTTTATAAACACGTTTTTTTTTGTTTTTCCTCCAACAATTTCAGGGACCCCCTGCAGTACCCCTAGGGGTTGCGGACCCCATGTTGAAAGGGAGGCAGTATAGAGACACACGGGCGCCTACAAATATGGCCGCCCTATTGCGATAGCGACCCCATTTCGGGTAAGGATGAACGGTGAACTGCAGCTGCCAATGCAATCCCAATGAGAGGCATCGTGAAATATCATAATTTCAGAGGTTGACTACTGAGTCCATAGCGATTTCTTTTTGTGTTCTAATAAAGTGTCCCATGAGTTAAATTTTGCCTTTTTAAAGTGGCATATCTGTCATCTTGACACACTACCTACAATATACTTTAATATACTTCATCTGTGAGTCAAAAGTGCTTGCATTGGAAATCTTAAGTTTAGGTGGTCGCATGGTACATACGTCATGAACGCATCCCTTGAGGGTTTCAATACCCAGATATGCTTGTCTCTCATGTATAATTAGGCTGTTTATTTTTGGAAAATGATCGCATCTCGCTTCTTCCAAACGGAGTCTTGCAGGTTATTTTTGGATTAATACTAACCTGGAGAATCCACTCTGTAGTTGAAACGGTCGGGATCTTCAAAGTTGGCGCTCATAAACGCACAGCAGTAAAGACAGTGATGTCACTGAAAAGCGACAGGTTTTCTCTCTGCCGTTTCCCCTCTTCTCTGTTAACATTATGGGTAACCCATTCAAGTGGCAAATTAAACGTGACTCACATCATGTATTTAGCAAACAAGAAGATATGTTATCAGGGTCAGGCCATACATTTGAAAACACATTTTTATTTAAATCAATATAGTCTTCAGTTCGTGTATGATTTTAATATTAAGCTAACCAAGGGTGAATTGCAATGACTTTCTATGGGCTGGCTTGCAGTTCACCGTTCTCCCTTACCCAAAGCGGGGCCGCTGTTTCAATTGTGGGCGTGAATTTGTAGGAGCCCGTCTGTCTCTATAGAGACCGGGATTACTGCATGTTTTTTTGTGAGGGTACCTATCCTATGGCAGTGTTTCCCAACCCTTTTCTCTGCAAGGGCACACTTTTCATAATCAAGATACCCAGGGCGCGCGCACACACACACACACACACACACACACACACACACACACACACACACACACACACACACACACACACACACACACACACACCTACAGTAGATATACGGTGGATGTGGCTATTTTCAAAATGTTTTCCTCTTATGTTATTTCACAATTTGACCAATTTGTTTTTATATAGTTTGCTGATTACTTTTGATGCAATAATGGTCCTTTCTTTGTTGAGGTATTAAAAATGCTTTAAACGTCCTTACATTGTGACTTCACTGTCAAATCTCAAAAGGCACACCAACGGTCTGCGGCAGTGGTTGAGAAACACTGCCCTATAGGGGACACCTAGGCTGTGGGCACTGATGACGCAGAGGAGAGAAGACACCCCCAGTTCCCACAGCATCCTCCGCAGGAATTGAACCCAGGACCTTCTAGCTGTGAGAAGATCTACCTGGCCATTTCAGAGAACTGGTCACAGAGCTCCATATACTTGACAGAGAGTATTGTGACACTGGCTTCCTGATCCGGATGGAATCGTAGAATTCACCGTTCCAGTCTGGGTTAAATTTAATGCTGTGACCTTCATTTACATTTGTTATCAAGCGTTTTATCTCATGTAGTGCTATTTCATAATAAATGAAAGGCTTTTGAAATGACTCCTGGTCACTGAATAATGCGTATAATGTTTTTGAGAGACAATCATGTTCAGAACAGAAGCCTACTCTCGGGTCGTCTTGTTGACTGGCCCCAAATAATACATAAGAACATGATTCGCAGGCGTCAATCAGTGCCAATTTCAGGCCTTTTAATGTATATGCTTTTATTTGAACATGTTGGCCACCAACTATCAGGTTATTAATGTTAATTAGATGTCCAACTAGTTCATCCTTTACATAGTTCGCACTCACCACCAAATTAGCAACCGCAGGATGCCAATATGCCATGCTCGAGGCCAATAACATGATTTTGGCAATGTCCTCGTGCTTTTTGTTTAGTTCAGTGGCTACACCTTTTCTATTTTTTTTACGGTAGTTAACATTAATCATCATGGAACAACCGTGAATTCTACTGTTGCCTACATTGAACACAGAAAATACAGCCACGGTAGACGGCATAACTTTTGTCAAGCAAAATTCCTTAATAACCAATTTCATGTTATTAATTATTATGTCATCGACAAAGTCATTAGCCATGTTATTTTCATTATTATGTTCAGCTTCATCTCCATCCTCCGTTCTCCAATCATCGCGTTCCGCATTGGCTGGTATCATTATGTTCTTTTTTCCGACCAGAACTTCGATCATTTCGAAAAGTATAGTAAAGGGGCACCGTATAGGCTTATGAGTTGTAATCTGGCTTATTGATGATTTGAATCTTTCGGCAGTGTTAATGTCGACAAGCTTCTCTGGGGTATATTCATAAGCTTGGTGTCCAACATAACAGCAACAATGGAGAATCTCTCCTAACAATGCATCTGACAGAGATGTTCCTAACAATGCATCTGACAGAGTTGTTCTGAACCATCGACTTTCACCATACTTCTCACATATGAATTCTGCCGCTTTGATCATTCGAATAGTGCCTTTTGTGAAGTTGTCCCGTCTGACGTCTTCGTCCTCTCCTCTCTGCATGATGAACCCGTCCTCTGCCCTCTGCTCGACGGAACTCTCCTCTGCCATCTGCACAGCGGTCCCGTCCTCTCCGCTCTGTACCGCGGACCTGTCTTCTTGACTCCTGTCCGCTCTCTATGTGGACCTGTCTTCCTCTTCGACTCCTGTCCACTCTCTATGTGGACCTGTCTTCCTCTTCGACTCCTGTCCACTCTCTATGTGGACCTGTCTTCCTCTTCGACTCCTGTCCACTCTCTATGTGGAACTGTCCTCTTCGACTCCTGTCCGCTCTCTATGTGAACCTGTCCTCTTCGACTTCTGTCCACTCTCTATGTGAACCTGTCCTCTTCGACTCCTGTCCGCTCTCTATGTGGAACTGTCCTCTTCGACTCCTGTCCGCTCTCTATGTGAACCTGTCCTCTTCGACTCCTGTCCACTCTCTATGTGAACCTGTCCTCTTCGACTCCTGTCCACTCTCTATGTGAACCTGTCCTCTTCGACTCCTGTCCACTCTCTATGTGAACCTGTCCTCTTCGACTCCTGTCCACTCTCTACGTGGACCTGTCTTCTTCTTGACTCCTGTCTGCTCTCTACGTGGACCTGTCTTCTTCTTGACTCCTGTCCACTCTCTATGTGGAACTGTCCTCTTCGACTTCTGTCCACTCTCTATGTGAACCTGTCTTCCTCTTCGACTTCTGTCCACTCTCTACGTGGACCTGTCTTCCTCTTCGACTCCTGTCCACTCTCTATGTGGACCTGTCTTCCTCTTCGACTCCTGTCCACTCTCTATGTGGACCTGTCTTCCTCTTCGACTTCTGTCCACTCTCTACGTGGACCTGTCTTCCTCTTCGACTCCTGTCCACTCTCTACGTGGACCTGTCTTCCTCTTCGACTCCTGTCCACTCTCTATGTGGACCTGTCTTCCTCTTCGACTTCTGTCCACTCTCTATGTGGACCTGTCTTCCTCTTCGACTTCTGTCCACTCTCTATGTGGAACTGTCCTCTTCGACTTCTGTCCACTCTCTATGTGGAACTGTCCTCTTCGACTCCTGTCCACTCTCTATGTGGAACTGTCCTCTTCGACTTCTGTCCACTCTCTATGTGGAACTGTCCTCTTCGACTCCTGTCCACTCTCTATGTGGAACTGTCCTCTTCGACTCCTGTCCACTCTCTATGTGGAACTGTCCTCTTCGACTCCTGTCCACTCTCTAGTACGTGGACCTGTCCTCTTGGCTCTGTACCGTGGAAATGTCCTCTCTTCTTCTGAACCGTTCTTCGCAGTTAAGCCAAGATGGACCTGTCCACCCCTTCCTCGTTCTTCTGAACCGTCTTTCGTAGATGAGCAACAATTCACATCGATATGTGTGCAGCTTCTATATATTGTATATTAAGACATGACGTCATCACGTGTCAATTATGACAGTGTTGCCACCATGGTAACAGCCGCATGCTGAAACAATGCCCACATTTGGAGATGATGTCCGCCGTCGTCTGTCATCTGTCTGCATACTGCTTCTTCTTTTGTGTATCATTGTCCTTGATGATTTGTTGGCGACATTTTATTTCACAAGATTGGCTGGCTGTCGTTTTCTCCCCCTTGCGGAGATGAGCATGCTGACATCCACCATGGTAACAGCCACTTGATGAAACAATGCCCAACTTTGGTGATGAGCATGCTGACATCACTGATACTAAACAGTGTCGCCACCATGGTAAAAGCCACCTGCTGAAACAATACCCACATTTTGAGATGTCACAGACTGATACAACGGGAATTGCACAATGGACGCCCGTCAATGGTGACTGTTCTGCCCAACAGGCACCGGTCTGGGTTCTCCAACATTATACTTCTGAGACTCCTACATTCAATGTTGTTGATGTATTGTCATATCGTCACTGTCGGGCAGAAACTTTGTATCTCCAAGTTTCAAATTTGTATGTTTTTTTTCGCGAAGTAAAGCCCTGCTTCATCAGACAAGGCCGTCGCACAAAAACAGCAGATCTACAAGCACACAACGCGTTTTGGACATACAAGGTTTCCACCCGACAACGACGAAATTATCTTGCTTATTTTATTGATGTATTTCCTGCTTACTGTGGTTGCCCAACAGGGCAACACACTGTAGTCCTGGGGAAACTTTATTTATTCTAGATAAACCTTATTCTAGATAAACTTTATTTGTGAATGGCAAATCCATTGAGTTCAGTGGGGGAGTGGTGGTCAATAGGGAATCAATGGGAGTGGGAATCAATAGGGAACCAACGGGGCTGGGAGTGGTGAGTATTGGTCGACATGACAGTTTGCTTGCACAAACGGGCACAAACTCACGCAAAAAGATGCGATTCTCTGTGAAAACAATGATAAATAAATCAGATAGTCATTTGATTGCAATTAAAGTTATAAATATATAAGCTCTATTCACAACACAGTATATTTCTATATGTTTAAAAAAAATCACACCCAATGTGAAGTGAGCGGTGGTCGTGCTTGCATAACATCTTCAGACTAGGATTTAAGTCTAGGATGTACAGGCTATGCTACACACATTTTGCTATGGCAAAACGCTGAGGAAAAAGGCTACAGACATACGACATATGACATCACTAGACAAACATGATGCTACGCACACACATTTTACTATGGCAAAACGCTGAGGAAAAAGGCTACGGTCACACGCACAGCCACTTATAGGAGCGGTTTGCACCGCTCAAAAATAGAGAACTGTTAATAGACATGTGGTGAATAGGAAGTGTTAAAAGTTACCAGCAAGGACAACTAAATTAAACCCCTTATATAAAATGATTTTCTTTCACCACTAAGGGGTGACTAAGAGTCGCGAAACCCGTGTTTCATGACCTATCATATGCTGTAGGATGTTTATGCAATAACCACAGACTGCAAGGCATTGGTGATGGTCACTGTTTTTTGTGTAACAGTAGAGGGATGTCACAGTTTGGTTCAGGAGGTGTAGGACTCAGGAAAAATATGCAAGTCCATCCATCCATCTTCAACCGCTTATCCGGAATCGGGTCGCGGGGGTAACAGTTCCAACCGAGACCTCCAGATTTCCTTATCCTGAGCAACTTCCTCCATTCCCTCAGGGAGTATACCGAGGCGTTCCCAAGCCAGTTTGGAGATATAATCCTTCCATCTGGTCTTTGGTCTGCCACAGGGTCTCCTCCCAGTGGGACGCGCATCGAGGACCTTCCTAGGAAGGCGCTCGGGGGGCATCCGTACTAGATGCCCGAACCACCTAAGTTGACTCCTTTCCAAGTGTAGGAGCAGCGGTTCTACTCCAAGCAGGGCCGACTTACCATTGGGCAAGGGTGGGCACGCGCCCGGGGGCCTCAGGGGAGGGGGGGCCTAAGAAAAAAAAAAAAGTCTTAGAAGCTCTGCAGTCGGGAGGAAATGGTCAGCCCTCTCCTCACACGTCCCTAAGGGATCCTTACCCGTCCGATCTTGGGCCAGTAAATGTACTTTACACCACTGCTTGGTAGTGTATGACTAGAATGCCCCATGTGAGGGTATCAACTGCGCTAATCAGGCCGGATTTACACTGCAGTCAAATCCAGCCCAAATCCTATTTGGTTCTCAAATCTGATCTTTTGGCCCGACTTTTCACACTGCATTTTCAAGTGACACAGATCTGATCTGCGCGGTCTGACTCATTTTAACAGCGTCAGCCCAAAGCTGCCCTGCGGTGACATATCTGCTTTGGTTACCGTGGTAACGATGTAGGCGTCATGATGTTACATCATTACGTCGACGCTAGTTGATTACGTTCAGGAAATGCGACATAATAGACCATAGTAAATACACATTGTTTTTTCTCGAGTGCATCTCTCCACTCCGACATGTCTCCTTTCCGACATGTGTCCATTCCGACACTAACCCTATCTCTAACCCTAACCCTAAACCTTAGGCCCATGGAAGTGTCGCCACTCTGACAATAAGAAGTCAATTTCGGAGTGGCGACATGTCGGAATGGAGAGAGCCTCCCGTTTTTCACTCTTCTTTTCTTTACTCTTCTGTTTCTATTCTTCTCTCTGGTTTTATCTATCTAGCTCACGTTCTCTCTATTCTCTCTTGTTTTTCTCATTTGCCCAACGTGCTCTGTAATACGCGCTCGGGTCATGCAGCAAGTGATGTTTGGTCATTTTGATGTGACTTGCATGTGACTAGCATATAACTCAATGGGGTGGATGTGTTACTGCTTTCAGACTGAGACAGATGTCCTCAGATCCGATGTGGATCGGATTTGAAACCACCTCTGGATGTGTTTTTTCAAAATCGGATTTCATGTGGCCTGCATGTGACCTGTCTGGATTTAGACTATTAAAAAAAAAAAAAAAAAAATCGGATTCCACTTTTGATGTGACTCAGATCTGATTCAGGCTAGATTTCATTGGCAGTGTAAAGCCGGCCTTGACACAATTAAATCAATCCTCAAAACATGCCTGTTTGAGAGGCTACTCCATGTAATACTAAATAAACACTAAACAGTAACTATTTCACGTATCTGTATCATAAGATATTTTACCAATCTGCAAAGTAAATCGTTACCAAGACATTTCTTCACCAATGTGTTTCTAAAGGTGTTTAATAATATGTACTAAAAGGTTGAAATTCAACTCCCGGGGGAAACCTCATAAAAAAACTGATTTGTGTTTGTGTTCCACTAACTTTACTATACAGGAAAAAATACAAAAAATAAATCTGCTTTAAGTAGCATGTGATCGAGGGTCAAACTAGGGGTTTTCCATGATGCTGAATCCATTGCAAGCATTTGTTTTGCACAACAAAACATTCCTTGGGCTAAAAACGCCCCCAAAACTATGGTTTAGTGATGAGTCATCACTTTTCACCGTTTTGTGGGGGCCATTTGTAGCCCACGGAATGCTTGCAATGGATTCAGCATCATGAAAAAACTCTAGTTTGACCCCTAACATGCTACTTAAAGCATATTTATTTTCTGTGTGTTTTTCCCGGGGATTTGAATTTCAACCTTTTAGTACATATTATTACTACACACCTTTAGGAAGACGTTGGTGAAGAGGTTTCTTGGTAACGATTTATTTCGCAGATTTTATTATGTTTCCCTTATTACAGGATGTTGTTGTCCTCAACAATATTGGCTGGCATAAAACATTAAATGACTGCAACATGAATATGTGCAACAAATGTGGATTTGTCGTTGAAAGTCGTAAACAACAAAAAACAACAACAAATAGCCTAACCATACAACACAAAGCAACACATCACAAAGACAAAACATTAAGTCCCCACTGTACGCAGAAATAAAATAAAATAAAATCTGCATGCTGGGACCGTTTGTTTAATGCCGCAGTGGCTGAAGGGACAAACTCCTGCTAAATTGAACCTTTTCCCACTTCATTGAAGTGGGTAAAGGTTCAATTTAGCAGGAGTTGGGAAAAGGTTCAATTTAGCAGTAGTTTGTCCCCTGTCCCTCTGGGCAAAGATACAGAACCTTGAACAGGTTCTGTATCTTTGCCCAAATGGCATGAGTTTAATGTAGCAAGTTATGGTTACATATGGGGCGGCATAGCTCAGGGGTAGAGAAACCGTTATTAGAGCACGAAGGGTTCCCAGTTCGAATCCGGGCTCCCCCTGAGGTAATGTCGAAGTGAGTAGGTTGGTGCCTTGCATGGTTTCCTCCGCCACCGGTGTATGAATGTGTGCCTGAATGGGTGAATGTAATGCACAATCTATGTGAATCGCTTTGGATAAAAGCGCTATATAAATGCACCATTTACCATTTTATATTCTGATAACATTATGCAACGATAAAGCGCACACATTCTGATAACATTATGCAATGAAAAAACGCACGCAGACTACCTGTAGTGGTGAAACCTTTATTAAATCAAACACAAACATTTTCAATATTTTTTCCCCCAGGTACAAACAGGGTTATTTGAGTTAAAACAACTTCATAAAGACACAAAACACTGTAGGCCCTATCATGTACACAAGTAATCAAACTAAGTGGGCATGTCAACTGACTTTGGCATCCACCACATTATGTGCTATTCACTTCACAATCCAAACACACAGACATTCAAACATGCAGAGAATAGTAAATCTAGCATAAGAAAACCATAGCAAGAAACAAAAACAACTAAAAACAACTAACAACTTCAAAAATAAGATGAATCCATACTCAAGATAAAACAAAAGATAAGCTATGGATGTTTATTTTATTCAGTCATGCTGATTATGGCATTCCTCTGCTTTGTCAGTCATCCTGAATAATAATAATAAAATGTGTGTCTGTGTGACTAACTTAAACTAAAGGCTTTTTTTCCCGTATGAGTCCTCATGTGTTTCCTTAGACTACTCTTTTCAGCAAAGCCTCTATCGCATACTGTACAAGAAAAGGGCTTTTCGCCTGTATGAGTCCTCATGTGTTTTATTAGAGTACTCTTTATAGCAAAGCCTCTGCCACATACTGTACAAGAAAAGGGCTTGTCACCAGTATGAGAAATCATGTGTGATTTTAGACGGGTTGAACTAATGCAGCCTTTGCCACAAACTATACAAGTAAAGGGTTTTTCCCCTGTATGAATCCGCATGTGGATTCTTAAAGAACTTGATTGAGTATAGCCTTTGCCACACACTGTGCACATAAAGGGCTTTTCTCCTGAATGTGTCAACATGTGTGTTTTTAGGGTTCTGTTCTCATTAAAGCATTTGCCACAAATAGCGCATGCAAATCGCCTTTCTCCCGTATGCATCCTCAAGTGTCTCTTAAGACTACCGTTGAAATTAAAGCATTTACCACAAACTGTGCACATGAATGGCTTTTCTCCTGTATGCGTTAAGTTGTGCCTGTTCAGGGTTCCCTTGTGATTATACGTTTTGCCACACTCTGTACAATTAAAAGTTTTCTTTCCTTTGTCACTCCTCTTTCCAACCACTGTATGCATCCTCAAGTGTCTATTACGACTACCCTTGTCATTAAAGCATTTTCCACAAACTCTGCACACGTATGGCTTTTCTCCTGTATGAATTAAGTTGTGCTTGGTCAGGGTTTCCTTGCGAGTAAACGTTTTGCCACACACTGTACAACTAAAGGTTTTCTTTCCTTTGTCACTCCCCGTGGATTGACTCTGTTTTGAATACTTCCGCAACTGGGACTGTTTATTCTTCAAAGAAAGTCCTTCCACATTCTGGACATTCTGTGCTTTCAGTTCGTTTGAGGTTGAATGATCTTCCCTGGCGTCCTCCCACTCACCACCTTGTTCACTGTCAGATGTAGAACAGTGTGAAGAGAGGAGCTGCTCATCTCTGGTTGGTCGTGATGTTCCACCGGACTCAGCTTGTTCTTTCATGCATGCAGTTGAGGTGCTGGCAGCAGGCTTTATCGTTATCTTTTCATCATCACCTTCACTCATCACTTCTAGTGATGTCATTGCTGGCCCATCAGCCGTCTCTGGTCTTTGAAGCAGCTCCTCCTGTTCCTCTTTGATCCGTGGAAGCTCTGGTTCCTCCTGGACCAGACTGGGGCTCCTCTCCTCTTCAGGGGAAACCTCGTCTTTACACACAGGGAGGTGGAGGAAATCTAAGCAAGATATAAAAATATATATGAGAGAGAGAGAGAGAGAGAGAGAGAGAGCGAGCATATCATTAAATGTTTTAACTTTTAATGTTTCTATACAGTTTCCTGCTTTATAGCTGAGTGTGTGTGTGTGTGTGTGTGTGTGTGTGTGTGTGTGTGTGTGTGTGTGTGTGTGCGCGCACACACACAATACTGGAGTGGTGAAGGAGTATTTTGGGGTCTTGTTCATGAGTGAGAGAAAGGGGAAGACGGAAAAGGACATCACTCGGAGTGGTTTTGCGGTCAGGGTACAAGCGGATGAAATTTGTTTTCTCAGAGGTGTGGCTGGTACCCTTAGAGATCGGGTGAGAAGTTCAATCACCCGAGTAGAATCGCTGCTCCTCCACTTGGAAAGGAGTCAGCTTAGGTGGTTCGGGCATCTAGTACGAAAGCCTCCCAAGCGTCTTCCTAGGAAGGTCCTCGATGCACGTCCCACTGGGAGGAGACCCCGTGGCAGACCAAAGACCAGATGGAAGGACTATATCTCCACTCTGGCCTGGGAACGCCTCAGTATACTCCCGGAAGGAGTGGAGGAAGTTGCTCAGGATCAGTGTTAGTTTTTTCACCAAATGTTGATTTAGTCTTATAGTCCATGGGCCATACAAGATGTCGGTATCAGAAAAGTGGCAAAGGTTATCATGCATTTTTGAAAAGCTCTATATCTGTAGATTATAATTTGGTATGATAACCCTTTCTGAGACACAGCTAAATTGGTGTTATCAGCCGCTAGAGTTGGTGTCCCATTAACTTTACATTACAGGGGAAAAAAAGGAAAAAAAGGATCTGCTTTAAGTAGTATATGAGGGGTCAAACTAGGGGTTTTAAATGATTCTGAATACATTGCAAGCATTTGTTTTGCACAAAAAACACTCATTGGGCTATAAACGGCCCCACAGGACATAGTTTAGTGATGAAAAGTGATGAGTCATCACTTGTTCACACTTTTGTGGGGGCCAACTCTAGCGGCTGATAACACCAATTTAGCTGTGTCTCAGAAAGGGTTATCATACCAAAATGTAATCTACAGATATAGAGCTTTTCAAAAATGCATGATAACCTTTGCCACCTTTCTGATACCGACATATCGTATCTACATTTACGCATCTCGTAATTTACCAATACATAGACCTGCCAACATTGGGGAAATATACTGAGTACCACACTCATGTGATTTGATTTCTTAATCTAGTACGAGCTATCCGTCCCACATATGGGAGCCACACAGCTTCATATGGAGGGAAATAAAGGGAAGAGCGAGAAAGAGTGTGACAGAATGTCAGCTTTAAATGTTGTGTATACTTTGATGTGAACATGCAGGCCTGCATGTAAGACATGCACATGTTGGCTGGTCTGTACTTTTGCAATGTAGCACTTTTTTACACCCCACTGGGAGCAAGGTAGCTCCACGGGACAGTATATATATATTTTTTTTGCAGGTCTTTCAGTCCGAGTGGAAAAAAAAAAAACTGGGTTAAGCACTATTGTTCCAACCAGGTTAACATTCACCAGGTTAGCATTCACCAGCATCGGCGGGTTAGCATTTCACCAGGTTAGCATTCACCAGCGTTAGTTTTACAGAGGTTAGGGTTAAGGTTAGGTTTAGGTGTATCTCTGACCCCCAGACTTTCGTCACCTCTGCGCAGCCAATCACAAGCTTCCGCTGCCTTAGGGTCGATCCATACCGTTATAAGGAGCCTAACTAATTCCGGTTCGGCACTAGGCGAACCCAAATATGGTTCGCATCCCCCGGTTCGGGGGGGCGTCAACCGACTAAATTCGGCTCTACGGTGCTGACGAAATGTTGTGACCTCCCGACTTAATTTCGGTACTCAGCGGTGTCTTCTCATTCATTCATCCCGGCTTCACGTTCATATTCTCGGCTGTGAATCCAAGGAAACAGCCGTCGTTTGGGTGGGAGACACGCCGACTTCCAAATGCTTGTGTGGCCGTGTATTGGGCAGCTCTGACTGGAGACGAAGAGTGGTGGACTGGGAGGCGCGCGGGCGACACACACACACACACACACACACACACACACACACACACACACACACACACACACACACACACACACACACACACACACACACACACACACACGCCTTTGCTGCGTGTATCGCTGCTAACGCGTCGCCGACCGTTTTAAAGAGAAAAGAAGAGCTTAAACACAACTTTGCTAATTGCTAGTGTTCCGTGTTGATATGTTTTCCTTTTCCACGACGAGTTGTGACTGCGTGATGACATGCATGCAGCAAGGGAGGCGGCACGTCTATAATGTGAGCTTGTAGATTAAATGTTTTTGACAGAGCTCGAGCCGAGCGTTTGTGAGTGTGAGTGAGAGAAGAGACCCCGCTGGACTGGTGCTGCTGCCTGCTGGAGCTGCTACTCACTGGAGTCGACCTCCAGTCATTCAGTGTGCAGCGCGAGGGCAAGTCAGATATGTATCCGCCCTGCAATGCTCATTCATCGGCCACAAACGTCGTCATGCCACGGACCTCCAATATTTACAAGCGACTTGGGCACTAGCCGTTAAGAAAATATGGATGAACTCCCCCCGAACCTAAATAATTTCGGGTCAGGGCGTCCTCTCGAACCGAAATTAGTTAGGCTCCTTATAACGGTATGAAACAACTCTTAACCGTAGGGTTGGGGACGGTAACCGCTGTACCGCGGTACACCGCAGCCTACCGAGGTGTCAGGGTCCTTACCGCGGTTACAAAAAATTGAGAACAAGCTTGTTTTAAACCGGCGGGGGAGAAGTGAGGACCGCATGCGCTCCATGCCGCTCTGCTCTAGGCCGCGTACCACATGTTTGGAAGCTCAGGAGAGTTGGAGACACAGACCTGCACTGCACACTGGGGCAGCAGCCTCTCGGAGCAGCGTTAAACTTTCTCTAGACTAAAATCCACACGACGCAAGTATTTATTTTATATATTTCAGCTCAGAATAACCACGCATGCTTAGATTGAACATAACATTTATGCAATGATATTGCATCTTAGTTTGGCGATGTAGCTCTGCTGTGATAATCACATTTTCTGCTCGAACATGAGACAATCTGATATATCACAAACCCCCTAGAGCAAGCATGATATACAGATTACATGCACATAACATTGAACCTACAGTTCCATTATTTAAGCTATCACATCATAATCCATAGAACACAGAACAATCTGTAAACAATACATATAACACGAGTAACTAGATTTTACGGGAGGAAGACTGGGAGGTGGAGGGATTTTTTTAACCCTCACAGCTGCACAACCAGTATTAACAGCTAAACACCTGGACTGAACATAGAACAGGAAGCTGCTTAAATAGACTGCTTGAAATGCATTGTGGGTAAGAGGGTGTATGAGAATGAGCTTACTAGCCAATGAGAATGAACATGGTTACAGACTGCTCTGTGGGAGTGTGAATGAATTAACTAGTTAATGAATGGAGAGGGGGTCCGGGGAGATAGCAACACGCATTCTGCCTTCCATATATAAAAAAACTACTGCAGGCTCAATGTTTATACATCTTGTGTTTCTTTTTTATTCATACGGGCAGAGCGTCAGGACTAAAACCGAAAATGAAACTAGCTTTTACTTTTTCCACCAGGTCGCTGACTTCAATTGCAGGAGTGCGTTGTGCCCCGTCGGCGATTTTACAACCTTTTCTGTCAAGTCTTGTAACTAAAACCTGTCTATATGTATATATCACCACTCAATCAATGCAATTTGAGACGTGAGTTTACAGAATCACTGTACACGATCTACCCGCCTCTCATCTGGTTGTTGTTCACACACTGCGTACTGTGTCTGAAAAGCCCCAGTATCCTACGTTACTATAGTAACCCGACAGTGCACAGATCTACAAGCTCAGAACGCGTCGCGGATGCGACGTGTTGTGAGCTTGTAGATCTGCTCCTTTCAAAGCCAGACCCGCTGTGCTGTACGGGGATGTATAACTCGGGCAGTCGGGCTGAGGAGCGGCGAATTTTGGGCAGATGATTGTAATATTTTGGTTAATCGCCGAACCTTAATTGATAGATACGGGGTTGCGGTAATTACCGCAATACCGTCGGTAATGGGAAGATGATAACAAAATGTCCATACCGCCCCAACCCTACTTCTTTGATACATTCGGACTGAAAGACCTGCAAAAAACACTCTCCCGTCACTCCACACAACATGGCATGTTGGCGGAGGTAAATAAGACATCCATTAAACTACTGTGTCTATGCAGCATCTGTAAACTATAATTGATCCTAGTCTACCCAACAGTAACAGTAACATGTGGCCGCAATTTACACCAAAACACGTTTTCAGATGTCACCACATTTGTACTGTACTTCCTCCCCAGCTATAGCCTAGTTCCAGACCCTGAATCGCTAGCCACACCCCTTTACATTTTTATTTTGGCGATTCAGGGGTCTAGAAGTGCTCTCATTGAAGAGGCTTTCCTCGTTCGAAAATCCGTACTGAGAATCAGCGTCATTAATCAGCGTCTTGTGATCAGCGTGGGTGGGGTTTTCCCAGAACTCATGTGCGTTTCTAAGTAAACAAGCGCCACCGCCGGACCATACCGCACATCGCGTCGCCCGTCGCAGTAATATGCGATCGTATCGATCTCGCTATGAAACACCAGTAGCAGGCATGTTGTGTTGTGTTTGATTCCTAGTTCATAGTGCTCCTATTCTGCCTGTTTCTTTGGTTAGAAAGTAGCACTAGCAAGCAACATGCTAGCCACTAGCCAGCCACATAACAACACTATGTCATCTGCTTTGCTACTGTTGTGTTGGTCAGACGGTGAGCCAATCACTGAAGACTGCCTCGTTGGCAACGCCCATCCCAGAAATTGCCTTGGACCAGAGCAAGTTCAGACTGAATAATGGAGTGAAACTAAATGTCAATTCAGGCTGAGTGTCAGGCTACCCCAGCTATGTTAGGTCCTTCAAAATAAGGTAAAATCATGAACATCACTGTTAAGAGTTGCATTTCTGAATTATATATATATATATATATAAAAAAACTACTTTACTCTACTACAGTATATTCTTGCCATCA
Source organism: Nannobrachium achirus (assembly GCF_963921795.1). Classification (NCBI taxonomy): domain Eukaryota; kingdom Metazoa; phylum Chordata; class Actinopteri; order Myctophiformes; family Myctophidae; genus Nannobrachium; species Nannobrachium achirus. Next base: position 6,818,846 of record NC_137814.1, read on the forward strand.
TACTGTCTTCCCATCCTCTCTTCATTCTCTCCTCCCATCTCATCTTTTCTTTCCTCACCTCTTGCTGCTTTCTCCTCCTCTGGCAGAGGGCAGGGCACAGGACCATCACATGTGAGCTTTCTAGGACGGCCACGTTTTCTCTTCTTAGGTTCGTCCTCCACACACTGCACCGCAGGGAAGGGCAGACTGACAGGGTTCTTTCTGGGACGGCCACGGCCACGCTTCTGAGGTTCAACCACCATGTGCTGCACCGTCATACTGGAGACATCTGAGAGAGAGAGAGAGAGAGAGAGAGAGAGAGAGAGAGAGTTAACTTTCTATCAAGAAATTCAGTTCAGGTGATCATTTTTTCAAGTGCTGGAGCTCGGAAGCGCTAGTGGGAAGTCACTCAGCGGTCCTGTGTACCAGCTGGTTCTAAATGGCACAGCCTAAAGCAGGAGGCAGCGGGACATGGCGTTATAGAAGTGTGTGTGTGTGTGTGTGTGTGTGTGTGTGCGCGCGGCTTGCACACAATACTGGAGTGGTGAAGGAGTATTTTGGGGTCTTGTTCATGAGTGAGAGAAAGGGGAAGACGGAAAAGGACATCACTCGGAGAATCGGAGCAGCAGGAGTGATTTTGCGGTCAGGGTACAAGCGGATGAAATTTGTTTTCTCAGAGGTGTGGCTGGTACCCTTAGAGATAGGGTGAGAAGTTCAATCACCCAAGTAGAAACGCTGCTCCTTCACCTAGAAAGGAGTCAGCTTAGGTGGTTCGGGCATCTAGTACTCCCAAGCTAGGAAGGTCCTCGATGCACGTCCCACTGGGAGGAGACCCCGTGGCAGACCAAAGACCAGATGGAAGGACTATATCTCCACTCTGGCCTGGGAACGCCTCAGTATACTCCCGGAAGGAGTGGAGGAAGTTGCTCAGGATCAGTGTTATTTTTTCCACCAAATGTTGATTTAGTCTTAGTCTTAAGCCCTTTGCACACAGGCGCGTTTATCCGCACGGATAAAACGGACAATTTCATTTTTTAAAAAGAAAATGATTCTCTACGACCTCATGCACACCGGATCCGAATTAGCCGTGCGACGAGTGGCTACGGCTGTGCGTTTTCTTTCTTCGATCGAACCCAGTTCGATTCATGCGTCTTGTCGCATGCGGTAAAAAACTCATCACTCCTTTTATGACTCCTTTAGGGATCTGCAGTGCCGATTCCGCACAGCATTGCACACCAAATCCAATGTGTTTTATTCATGCAGCAAACGAAAAATACGCAACTGTCCTGTGGGCAAAGGGCTTAAGTAGACTTAATATCAAAATATTGTAGTCTTAGTCTTTGCAATCTTTGTCTTTTAGGACAAATATAACCACGTAACTCTGAACAAGTCATTGTCTTCTACTGTCTGTTACTTGGTTAAAATACAAAAAAGATTAAGAATACAGTGCAATACTGAGTTCTAAAAAAACAAAAAAAACAATCACATCTGACACTGTCTGCTACTCTATGCAAAACCAACAAGATTGGAAAAGAGCAGATATTCTCAAATGTAAAGATAAAAGATGTATTTGGCTTTAATTTCATTGCACAGTGTTATTATTATTTTACAACCATTAGTCTTAGATTTCTTTCTTTCTATTATTGCATTGCATATTAATGATTATAATAATGGACATGACTTTTTATCCTGACAAATGTGGACAATGATGTTCATATTGTTCTACTAATAATAGGGGATAATTCAAGTTAATACATACGTGTGTGTGTGTGTGTGTGTGTGTGTGTGTGTGTGTGTGTGTGTGTGTGTGTGTGTGTGTGTGTGTTTAAATTCCATCATGTTGAATCAAAAATAAGATCCATAACAAGACGAAACAAAAGCTAAGCTATCAATGTTTATTTTATTCAGTCATGCTGATATTGTCAGATTATGTGATTCCGATTCCTCATTTACAAATCCTACCTGGTTCGCCGTTTTCTTCCCCCCCATTCTGAATTCCCATAGACTTTTTTCATATCGCGTCATATAAGAACTGTGTTCCAAACATAAACAAATGATCTCAGAAGAAGCCATTCGCAACTGGCAATAACAAACCTAGCCCAGCCTCCCCTGACCCTTCTCTGTATTTACCTACTGTATATATTTTTTGCACTGTTTATTTTATTTTTGTTTTTTTTACTATATCTACTGCATAGTACTGTGTTCTACCCGTCTGTCATTCAATGTTATATGAGATACTTCAATGGTTTTCTATGGAAATAAGCGTAGTCTTTTCTAGGATCTCCTTTTAGTTGACCTTGTACCAGTGAACTGTACCGTCATGAAACGGTACCTTTTCCTATGCAAACTTCTAATAAAGTCTTCAATCAATCAATCAATCAATCAATCAAAGTGGTTTGACTCATATAGATATGAAGAATCAGCTGATGGTGAGAAAACGCTAACATTACTGTCATCAGATTAGTTACATTTTTGCTAGAAACAGACTGTATCAAATATGAGTGACTGACTATCATAAATAGTACAGAGCCACCTCCCGACAATAACGTGGAGGCAGTTTGTTTATTTTTGGACCACAATGGACCACAAAAGACGATGTTAAGTTATTCTCCATAGAGAAATGACTTCCGTGAACCAGGGGATGAGCGAGTCACGTCAATTAGACTGAATAATCATGTATGTCTGTGTGACTAACTTAAACTACAGGCCTTCCCCAGTATGAGTCCTCATGTGTCTTTTTAGGTTACCCTTTTCAGCAAAGCCTCTCTTGCATACAGTACACGAAAAGGGCTTGTCGCCTGTATGAGTCCTCATGTGTGCGTTTAGACTACCCGTTTGAGTGCAACCTTTACCACAAACCCTACAAGAACAGGGCTTTTCGCCTGTATGAGTCAACATGTGTGTTTTTAGACTAACTGCGCTAACACAGCCTCTGCCACAAACCGTACAAGAAAAGGGATTCTCGCCTGTATGAGACATCATGTGTCTTTTTAGATTACTCTTGTGAGCACAGCCTTTACCACATACTGTACAAGAAAAGGGCTTCTCGCCTGTGTGAGTCTTCATGTGTGATTTTAGATGACCATTCTGATTGAAGCTTTGGTCACAAACTGTACAAGCAAATGGCTTGTCCCCTGAATGAGTCCTCATGTGTACTTTCAGGTTGCTTATTGTAATACAAGTTTTTCCACAAACTGTACAAGCAAATGGCTAGTCCCCTGAATGAGTCCTCATGTGTACTTTTAGATTGCTTATTGTAATAAAACCTCTGCCACAAACTGTACAAGCAGAGGGCTTCTCCCCTGTGTGAATCATTGTGTGCGTCTTCAGACGTGACTTCAAAGTCAAAGTTTTGCCACACACTGAACAACTAAAGCCTTTCTTCCCTGTGTGACTCCTCATGGAGCGAGTCTGTTTTGAGGATTTCAGGTCCTGGGGCAGCTTGAGCTGGCCTCCTGCCACGTGTGATTTCAGTCTGTTAAAAGCCGATTGATCTCGCCTACTCTCCTCCCGCTCGTCACTGTCTACAGTGTCCGATTCAGAACAGTGCAAAGAGAGGAGCTGGTCATCACTAGTTGGTTGTGATGTTCCACAGTCCTCTACATCAGCTTGTGTTTTCATGTGTTCAGTTGAGGTGCTGGCTACAGGCTCTGTGTCTCTGTTTTCATCATCACCTTCACTTTTCACTGCTAGTAATGTCAACGTTGACCCACCAGTCTCTTCTGGTGTTTGGAGGAGCTCCTCCTGTTCTTCTTTAATCTGTGGAGGTTGTTGTTCCTCCTGAACCAGACTGGAGCTCCACTCCTCTTCAGGTGAAACCTCCTCTTTACACACAGGGATGTGCAGGAAATCTAGGGGGAAGAAAATACTAGTAAGACACCTCAGGGTGACTTGCGACCTCAGGGTGAGGTCGCGCCAATTCTTGGCCATCTGGCCAGTGATGTATATGGGACCGGTTAATCATGTATGGAGACCCCTTCATGATAGTTATGTTATGTTATGTCAAAACATGCCCATATATGGATATTACCAAATATGGGCATTATCATATATGTCCTTAATATTGATAACATAGTATCCTTAATAATGTCCTTAATATTGACAATAGGAAACTCCATGAGTTAGGGCCTTGGTTTGATGCCTGTGGATCTCCATATATGGGCATAATGGGGTACCCTAACATTCTCATTTTCGGCCTGGGATTTATGACATCAGAAATCTTCATGTATGGGCATAAAAGTTTTTTCCTTTTTCTGGGACCATATATGGACTTTTATACCCGGAGAGATCTTGTAGCTTGTCTGACTGTCAGTACAGGAAGTGATGTCACATGACATCCTTTTTATGCCCATATATGAGTAATTCTGTACCACATCACTGTGACTCACTGACATCACTTCCTGTACAGCCAGACAGACAGACAGACAGACAGACAGACAGACAGACAGACAGGCTACAAGGTTTTCAGGGTATAATGCGACCTTTCGGTCACAATAACACTCTATAAAAGGTTTGAATCGTGTACCTCCACTGCAGAACGTCAGTGCAGAGTAGTGGCTGGAAAATAGTATCAACAGATTACTTACTCTTAAATCACTAATCTTCTAAATTTTGATTTTGAATTTGATAGTAATGGTGTTTACTGTGCTGAATGAGAGGTTCCCCTATTCATTTTAAAATAATAACTTGTACATGTTATATCAGTCAGTCTTCTGCAGCAGTTTAACCATTAACACTTTGACTGCCACAAGGCTTTCCTATTTTATTTAGAGAGACAACACACGCACACACACACACGCACACACACACACACACACACACACACACACACACACACACACACACACACACACACACACACACACACACATACCTGTTCTTCTATGGTATTACAAATTGCAAACAATAGAACTATTGACAATGGAACTATTGATAAAGATAAGCCAGTAGACTAGAGTATATTAAACAATACAAAATAATGCTCTATTGCACAAAACAAAAATCCATGTAAAGTGTGTATCTCTAGGTCCCGATGGGTGTGTGTGTGTGTGTGTGTGTGTGTGTGTGTGTGTGTGTGTGTGTGTGTGTGTGCGTGCGTGCGTGCGTGCGTGCGTGCGTGCGTGCGTGCATGCGTGGGTGCGTGCGTGCGTGCGTGCGTGCGTGCATGGAAGGGGATCGTCGTGTAGAACCTCAAATTTGGTGCAGCCATCCTCACATCCACATGATGAGATGCAACAGACTACAGCTATAAAACACACTATAAAACACAGCACCCACTGCACTACTTATTTCAGCCCCAACAGAGTATGGCACAGGCTGTACTGGAATCTGAAAGAGTCCCAGTACCATCCCAACATACTGAAATCAGGAATACACAGCTGGACAGAGACTGCCTGATTCCAAAGAACTACCGGGACATTCTGCTGTTCATGAGACACTCTTGGTCCCCAGAAGTCACTGCCTCTCTGCCGTGCACTAACAGCACATGGGGGAACCTTGCTTGGCCACGGGAAAAAGCGTCAAAGTTGAACCTGATTTTGAGGCTGTGGGAGGGGTTTGCCATTATGGTGTCCAGCTTTTCAAAACTGCCCTGAAAATTCACTGTTCAGGAGGCCAGAGGCAGAGGTAGTTATCACTTCTCCCATAGACAGGCGAGGGTTACCTTAACCCCACCCCCTTTCCCCCCTACTCTGTACATAATAGCACTCCTCCATGGGCTGCTCCTTACATCATGATACTCCTACATATTCTCATGCACGCACCAGTTACAGTTACTTTCCCATAACCCACAATCTGAACATAGTTTGGAGCACATATCTTCAAACGGGTAAGGTCTGGTTGATATAGAAAGAGCAAGTCAGAGTTTACAAATGAAAACAGTATGGTATTGTGCAGTCACAGTTAAAGCGATTAAAGCGTGTTAAAAGTTAATGTGTGCTCATTCCCTGTGGTTAAATACACAGGCTTGCTTGTTCACAGAGGCCATTGAACTTGAGCAACGAGTGTTTGTGATGTTAACGAGGCAATATACGCATTTGTGTTGAAAATATATCCTCTGCAGTATCAAATTCACACTCACCTGTCTGGGTGTGGGGGATAACAATGAAGGCATTCTGACAAGGCAGAGTGACGGGTTCCTCTTTAATCTGTGGAGGTTGTGGCTCCTCCTGGACCAGACTGGGGATCCTCTCCTCATGTTTTCTGAAAACGTCTACGCAGACAGAAGGAGAGAAGAGGTAGTAGCATTAGCACAACTCATATACATTCGGCATCCCTTTTGTGCCCATCTGTGATCTGCGACATGAAAAGGTTTTAGCACCACTGACATAGAAACGTAGGTTTAAAAATAGCAGATCTGGGGGGCACAGTGGCGCAGTCAGTAGTGCTGTCGCCTCACAGCTAGAAGGTCCTGGGTTCGATTCCTGCCGGGGGACGCTGTGGGTGGTGGGGGCGTGTTCTCTCCTCCGCGTCATCAGTGCCCACACCCTAGGTGGGGTTGGCAAAGGGCCTTTCTGTGTGGAGTTTGCATGTTCTCCCCGTGTCTCCTAGGGTAGATACCCTCACAAAAAAATGCAGTAATCCTGGTCTCTATAATGCCTCCCCCTGGCCAGCCGGGGAGATTGATGGAGGGGAATGGAACTGGTTGGAATACCGTGTTCCTTCCACGCGCTACGTCCAACAGGGGAAGCTCCCCCTGTCAGGTGACAAGAAGCGGCCTGTCACTCCTCATGCACTGAAGGAAGCATGAGCTCAGTTCGGGGCCCTCCCCAGGTTGGCAGAGGGAGAGCAGAGCCCAGGATTACAGCTTAGGCAATTGCCACCGGGTGAAAAGATGGGTTATAAAAAAAAAAAATAGCAGATCTACAAGCTCACCGCTCTGTGAGCTTGTATATCTGCTATTTTTCAATAAAAGCAAAAAATGTGAGTGAATCCAGAATTTGGTGAGACACCCCTGTCTGCGAATGCATGCCCTTGCTGACGTCCACCCCAGGCGGCGTTTGAACCCACTATATTCCGCATGAAAGGTGTGTGCTCTAACCAAGATGGATAGATAGATATAAAAATATCCTAGGATGGTTCAAAAAAGGTACGATCTGTTTGACACAATACTTTAGAGTCACAGTTCGATTACTTTTGCAATACAGCACTATTGTTCCAATAAAGATACGTTCAGGGGTTGACACTAAGGTCTCAGAGGTACTTGCCCGCCGGGCAAGTAGGTCATGTTTTACTTGCCCAAAAAGTAAATCGTCTATTATAAAATTATAGGTACAATTTGAATTACCGCTTTCTGGGGCTGTGCGATAAAACTCATCCCTCAATGTCTATGGGTTCACACTTGTTTGTTTGTTTTATATTTTTAAGTGTAGCAACAGTGAAAACAGCACATTATAAATAAACAGTGCTCTTATTTTACATCCCTCAGACTAGAACACAGAGCGCTCTGACCGCGTTCAGGTGTTTAGACAGTAGGGGTGTAACGATACATTTTAACAATGATACGATACGTATCACGATACATGGTTAACGATACGATACATGGACGATATTGGTTCATTCATGGCAATACGATACGATTCGATTCAATGATTTAAAATCAATATAGTAACTATTTAGCAAAGAAATGAAATCTGTGTAAAACGTGTAAAAAAAAATCTTATTATTATCATTATTGAAGTAAACGCTGTGATTCTCTAGCAAATACATGGACATTATATTTCAACACATATGCACAAACCCACCTTGATATGAACACAGAGATTTCACACATTTATCGATAGACCAAGAGTAGCTATATGGAATGGAAAAGTAATTAGACACCTCTTTTTCATTTTCCCTCTTAAAATTGACAAATACAAGGCACAAATACTTAGTTTCCATACAATCAATTATTTGCTGATTACCGCATTCTAAAACGATACGATACAAAGCCAAAACGGTACGATATTTTAGTAGATCATTGCAAATTAAAATCAATTTTTCGATTCAGTTACTATATCGTTACACCCTTATTAGACAGATATCTTGTGTTGGAGCACTTGCCCGGTCGGGCAATCTGGAAAGCAAACCTCACCTGCCCCAGGGCAGGTGGGCAAACCTTAATGTCAATGCATGTATCCTGTATGTTATTAAAACACACTTTTTACATACCGTATTTAAACTTGAAAACGGGTCCACAATGGAAGCGTTAACCCACCTGTTCTGTGTAGTTTGACTTGTGGCTGTAAAACGAGGTCCAGCAGTTTGTTTCGTCTCTCCAGCAGAGTTTCTAGTGTCTCTATCTCTCTCTGGAAGAGGTTGAACATGAACTCTGCAGCCAAACCGAGACGCTCGCTGACAAACACTCTGACAAGCTTCACACAACTAACACCACTTTGTTTCTCCAAAACACACAATATCTCCTCTCCCACGGACGTCAGGTGTTCCTTTATTGACCGCCGTAAATAATCTTCACCTCCTTTATAAGACATTTTTCAACACGCTTTGTTTCTCACCCACATGAAAACAACACGTAAACAACACGCACTCACTTCCGGGTTAAAGTGGGTCGCGCATGCGCATTGCGCAATGATGGATCTAGGCATGCCAGAGGATAGATGTATTTCGCCCTCTGGTGGAGAAGCCGTGTTCTGTGACTGAAGACAGACAGTCGCCAACATTTCCGTCAACATGTGTCGCTCGGCAGCGGCGGCCATCATTTGGGTCAAAAACTAGTAGTGCAGAGCTGCAGACCAGAGACGGTGTAAACAGTGACTCTTCCGTTCGCATTTTACACACATTTACTTACTAACAATGGTGCACGTTTGCTCCGTTCATAAGTGCCAAAGCAGAAGTGGACCTCCGGTGAATGGGGAGGACAAAGTTCGTTTTTTTAGCTTTCCAGCATGGAAGAGAAAGCATGGAGCTCAAATGGACGAGTTAAGCAAGAGGGTAACAGGTAATCTCGCCGAAATGAAGGTCGCCGGAAAACGTGGAAGAGTCGCCGAGGAAGGCTCACCAATTTCGGTGGAATTCTCGCCTGCCTGATTTGGAATTGTCGCCGACAGCTTTTACATGTCGCCGACAGTGTCGCCGACGTTTTTGGAATAGTCGCCTAGTGAGTGAGTGAGTGAGTGAGTGAGTGAGTGAGGGGTATTCAAGTGAGTGTAGCCTACTTAGTCGCCTATATTTATACCATTATAGACAACAAGGTATAAAGGAAGGGAGAGTGAGTGAGTGAGTGAGTGAGTGAGTGAGTGAGTGAGTGAGGGGTATTCAAGTGAGTGTAGCCTACTTAGCATTTAAAACTCTGATGCCCAGTATTCAAGTGAGTGTTCATATGTCACCCATTCACACGTTACATAAGCTTATAACTGTAGCTGTACCTGTCTTCTGTTAAACATCCTGGCCCCTCAACTGTTGCTTTAAACACATGAGCTAAATTGCGGTTATGTTGGGATAGAGGAAATCAGAGACGCAGCAGCAGCCAGCCAGTGGTGTTGCCAGATTGTCATTTGCGAGAGAAACAAACGTATTGGATCTGCAGATTTAATAGCAGCACGTCTGACTGCACAGATCGCTTCGTTGGGATTAAAACCGCTCGTAGTCCTACCACAGTGGTGCGGTGGTAGGACGTGGCTTTGGAAATAAACGTCATGACACTTTACCTTTTTCTATGCAAACTATAAAGTCTTCAATCAATCCATTTCATCCTCCATGACACAAACGATGCCACTATGTGCTGAGTCGCGGCTCGCAACGACGTGGCTTTGGAAATAAACGTCATGACACTTTACCTTTTTCTATGCAAACTATAAAGTCTTCAATCAATCCATTTCATCCTCCATGACACAAACGATGCCACTATGTGCTGAGTCGCGGCTCGCAACATGATGCCTGTCAGACAGTAAAATAAAACTGTGTAGATATAGGTCTAGTTTGATATAATTAGGCCTACATTTCTGTTGATGTTTCAACCAAGGGACGAGTTTGTGATTCCCCCATATCCATATAAAACACTCATGATAGCTGATACAACAGAAGTAAATTACATTTCACAGAAGATCTTTTTAATTTGCAAAAGATTTTAAGACAAGGGGTGTTATATTATAGCAATTGATGCAACAATGATGTGTGGAACACTAATGGAGAGACATGGCACGCATTACGCGTCGTGCGTAATGCCATCCAGCCCATTTAATTGCGTTTTGCCATTGCCATATGGACAGAGAGATTTCTCTATACGGGGCCATGTAGAAGTAATCAAAGCCATCAGCTGTAGCCTGTAAATGATCAGTCAATCAATTAAAAGGGTACCCACGTCCGTTTAGTTTGGCAGATCCTGTGCAGGGCTGCAGGCTGAGTTTCAATTGTTTTTTACCGTCATATCAGACAGCGATTTATCTCCGACACAAATTGCCTATTATAGGCCTATTGTAATAGCCTACAATAATTGGCTGGGATGTAGGCCTAATATTACAATTAGTGTGATGATGTGAACTCTAAACGTTCCCCTAATCCCTAACTCTTGACGCAAAGCTATAAGATTCATGTGATATCCTACTCTATAATGTCAGGTCTAAGTTGTGGCATTTAGTACATTATTTCTATTTGATACCAGTGACATGCAGTGACATGCATTCTGAGACTCTCTCAGAATGCATTGATTTAATCGAATCTTAGAAAAAAGAAAGAAAAAAATTCTGCGCCTATTCTCATTTAATACTATTTCATACTGGCCTGGGATTGTTTTCTTAATAGGCCTATGATTGTTGAATGTCCATACAAAATGCACTTTGTATTTAGGCCTACTTTGAATTTCAAAGTGGGCTATTAATCTTTCTGTTTGGTGAAACAGATACTTGACTGTGCACATTTCAATATGATGTCAAATGCCACTTTGCTGCTTTGTCCATATGCGCTTAGGAAGCAAAGTAAGAGTAAGACACCAGTTTCATTCGAACATGGCTCGTCAATTATGAAGCGATTTAAAAAAATAAAACGTCACCTCATTCATTGGAAAGCCCCACTTCCATGACCAATGACTGTAGCCTATATATAGTAGTGTTCCTATTAAATCTAAATATTTAAACGTTGGCTGATCTACCAGCTCTACAGACTCCTGTCCCAAAACTGACATTTCCTGATTCTCAAAGCTCTGAGCTTTGGTTGGCAGCTTGTAGATCGGCTATTTTCAAATAAACTAGGACTTATTAAGTGGATTGATTATGTATGTTTGTTAATGTCATCTATTAGTGATCTAAAAGCACAGTATTTTTTATGTGTGCCCATTGTCTCTCTCTCTCTCTCTCTCTCTCTCTCTCTCTCTCTCTCTCTCTCTCTCTCTCTCTCTCTCTCTCTCTCTAGTGACCCCACTGCACAGACCTGGGTGAAAGGTCCACACTTTTTTTCTTTCTTTCTTCTTTGTCAAATACAACACAAGAGCTCAAATGTAGATCAATTTCTGTTCTCCTATTATTACACCTGTGTTGTGACCTGCTCTTTTACTGCCTCTTTTGTCAAATAAACTGTTATACTTCTACATTTGAGCTCTTGTGTTGTATTTGACAAAGAAGAAAGAAAGAAAAAATCACACCCGTGTGAAGTGGAGCTGTGTGTGTGTGTGTGTGTGTGTGTGTGTGTGTGTGTGTGTGTGTGTGTGTGTGTGTGTGTGTGTGTGTGTGTGGATCATGTGTACCGATTTTTGTGACATTTGAAGAAAATATGTAGGAAAAGGAGCAAAAAGTGTGTTTTGGAGAAAATTCAAGATGGCGGAAAATCTATCATGGCGCAAATGGGCGTGGCCTATATGGGGAGATGCGTCATGACCCAAGGAATCCAGGGAAAAAATATTTTTAATTTTCCGACCTACGGTTCAAGAGTTACAGGCCAAAACGTAAAGTGGGGTGTTATGGCGCCACCATGCGGCCAAATGACACAATTATTTTTTATTTAATCCTTGAAATCATTATGAACCTCCTCTCCAAGTCTTGAAACTCTAGCCCCTATGGTTTGCGAGAGACAAATAATTGAATGTGAGTTTTTGCGATTCCCATTATAAGTCAATGGGGAAAATTAATTCACTAATAAATTAATATCAATTAAACTATTGAACCTTTCGCTTAGCAAGTTACTAGCCGACGATTCCCGAGTAAGCCGGTCGATTTGACATATGGCGCGAGTGTGTGGTGGCAAAACTGTGGGACTAGTAGCGTGCCGAAGTTTAGGACGTTCAGGCTACATACAGACACACAGACAGACAGACACACAGACAGACAGACAGACCCACACGGCCACGTATAGGGAGCCTGTGCTTCACACAGCTCCAAAAAGTGTGGACCTTTCACCCAGGTCTGTGCAGTGGGGTCACTAGAGAGAGAGAGAGAGAGAGAGAGAGAGAGAGAGAGAGAGAGAGAGAGAGAGAGAGAGAGAGAGAGAGACAATGGGCACACATAAAAAATACTGTGCTTTTAGATCACTAATAGATGACATTAACAAACATACATAATCAATCCACTTAATAAGTCCTAGTTTATTTGAAAATAGCCGATCTACAAGCTGCCAACCAAAGCTCAGAGCTTTGAGAATCAGGAAATGTCAGTTTTGGGACAGGAGTCTGTAGAGCTGGTAGATCAGCCAACGTTTAAATATTTAGATTTAATAGGAACACTACTATATATAGGCTACAGTCATTGGTCATGGAAGTGGGGCTTTCCAATGAATGAGGTGACGTTTTATTTTTTTAAATCGCTTCATAATTGACGAGCCATGTTCGAATGAAACTGGTGTCTTACTCTTACTTTGCTTCCTAAGCGCATATGGACAAAGCAGCAAAGTGGCATTTGACATCATATTGAAATGTGCACAGTCAAGTATCTGTTTCACCAAACAGAAAGATTAATAGCCCACTTTGAAATTCAAAGTAGGCCTAAATACAAAGTGCATTTTGTATGGACATTCAACAATCATAGGCCTATTAAGAAAACAATCCCAGGCCAGTATGAAATAGTATTAAATGAGAATAGGCGCAGAATTTTTTTCTTTCTTTTTTCTAAGATTCGATTAAATCAATGCATTCTGAGAGAGTCTCAGAATGCATGTCACTGCATGTCACTGGTATCAAATAGAAATAATGTACTAAATGCCACAACTTAGACCTGACATTATAGAGTAGGATATCACATGAATCTTATAGCTTTGCGTCAAGAGTTAGGGATTAGGGGAACGTTTAGAGTTCACATCATCACACTAATTGTAATATTAGGCCTACATCCCAGCCAATTATTGTAGGCTATTACAATAGGCCTATAATAGGCAATTTGTGTCGGAGATAAATCGCTGTCTGATATGACGGTAAAAAACAATTGAAACTCAGCCTGCAGCCCTGCACAGGACCTGCCAAACTAAACGGACGTGGGTACCCTTTTAATTGATTGACTGATCATTTACAGGCTACAGCTGATGGCTTTGATTACTTCCACATGGCCCCGTGTGAGAAATCTCTCTGTCCATATGGCAATGGCAAAACGCAATTAAATGGGCTGGATGGCATTACGCACGACGCGTAATGCGTGCCATGTCTCTCCATTAGTGTTCCACACATCATTGTTGCATCAATTGCTATAATATAACATTCCAATTCATAACTAAAATGTATAAGCTAGTCATATCTGTCAAATATTGTTTTAGTTCACTAATAAAAAGCTAGTATGAAAGCAACTTCGTTATATAAGGTTATGCGGACACACCCGTTGTCTTAAAATCTTTTGCAAGAAATATAGCCTAACCCCGACTGCAATAACATTCCATTATGGTCAGTATGCAGGCTGTTGTCTGTCAAATTATCTTTTATTTCAAGACAAAAGCTAGGCTATAGCTAGGCCTATAGTACAATGGGTCCAGTGTGTAGGCTATATGCCTCCTCTGTGCATCAGTTCACCGATCGACCGCTTGATTATGTAGGCCTATTATTATTTTCAGTCAAGCAAACACATCACAAGAAATTCCATAAATAAAAAAATATAATTATGAAGTAGTGAAAATATCCGACCATTTTAATTAAAAAGATCTTCTGTGAAAGATCTTCTGTTGTATCAGCTATCATGAGTGTTTTGGGGGAATCACAAATAAAATAAACTCGTCCCTTGGTTGAAACATCAACAGAAATGTAGGCCTAATTATATCAAACTATATCCACAAAGTTTTATTTTACTGTCTGACAGCATCATGTTGCGAGCCGCGACTCAGCACATAGTGGCACGTGCACACATTAGACATCAAAGGGGCTTGAGCCCCTGCCCTTTTATCCACTGGTAAAAAGTGCCCTCCGGCCGCACATTGGCACTCGCCATTACTGCTCTCCAGTCTAGACCATGAATGCGTTTTTTTTACTATGGTGAAAGAAATGCAAACGCCCTTTTCCGTGCCATATACCTGAATGCAGCTCCTGAACTTGAATGCAAGTATGTTGAAAGAATTGACCTCTTTTAGAAGTGTCAGCCCCTGCCTCTCTAACATTCTCTGCACGTCCCTGGCACACACTGACAGCTGCACGGAGTGCATGCACACTGTTTTCCTCGTGTCGTCTTGGTTGGAGGCGCGAGCATAGGCTCGGTTAAAGTAGTTTGTGTCATGGAGGATGAAATGGATTGATTGAAGACTTTATTAGAAGTTTGCATAGAAAAAGGTAAAGTTTCATGACGTTTATTTCCAAAGCCACGTACCACCGCACCACTATGGTAGGACTACGAGCGGTTTTAATCCCAACGAAGCGATCTGTGCATCCAATACGTTGTAGTCGTTGGTCAGAGACAAAGTTGCCAGCAGCCAGCTTGTACAGTTATAAAGCTTAGACCCTATAGTTTCTCTAAATAGCACAGGTACAAAACATGTAGTAGTATACTACTGTAACGTGTGAATGGGTGACATATGGGTAGGGTAGCCTACACTCGCTCCCTTTGTTGTCTATTTTGGGCATCAGAGTTTTAAATGCTAAGTAGGCTATAATGGTTTATAAATATATACCCCACTCACTCACTCACTCACTCACTCCCTTTATACCTTTGTTGTCTATAATGGTTTATAAATATAGGCGACTATTCCAAACACGTCGGCGACCATTCTCGATGAGATTTCTCACTGCCTGGATGAGTTTTCTATAACGCCAGGCGACTATTCCAAACACGTCGGCGACACTTGTCGGCGACCATTCCGGGCGACCTTCATTTCGGCGACTCTACTGGTATTCAGCAAGAGACGTCGAATGGCTTGGATCTCAGCCGTACGACGCAAAAAATTAACATTCGACAACATACCCAAGGACAGCTTTGTTTGTTCACGGCATTTTCACAAAGGTAATTATTACCAAACACAATAAACTGCTATTTTGTCTCTGCTAACTAAAGTAAAAGTAATAGTGGGGTGCCTGGACAGGACACTCAGTCATTTTAAATTTGTGTGAAAGTTTATTTTTCACTTCCAATTTGTAGATTATGGTCTATAGAACAATTTTGGTTCGAGTGTCAAGACAGTAGATTGAAGAACAATATATTTTGCCCTATTATTTCCAAAATGACCAAAATCGGAATTGTGTTTTTTGAACAATGTCTTAGTTTTCCCCACAATTGCTGTGTAATATCTATTTTTGATTGCTATATCAAGTCAATACTGTGTGGGGAATCAATTGGAGTCAAATATTTGTTTTGAATATTATGGCATTATATGATATTTCACACAATGAGACAATAACATGGTTATTACACTCATACACAACAATACAGTTACACTTTTTTTCCTGTACCTCAATATAGCGCCATTGGCTTTAACAACTACTAGAACAATATTTTAACAAAGAAAAAAAAATCTAACACATACAGTCTGCTCTGGTCTAGCTAGTTCTCACAAGTACATTTGCACAAACATGTGCATTTCAACTTTTCTTTCATGCAACTGCACCGAGTGCAGGTTGGCATACAAGCACGTTTACAAGTACACTTTAACACATGTGACGAGTTAAGGCCACTAGGTGTCACCATGCCAAAAGGAGTTATCTCGTCGAGAGACGAGACAACTAAGGGTTAACTGTACGCGCTGCTGCCTGCCCTCTGAATGACCCGAGTCCATTACGTCACCCCGTAGCAGAGAGAGAGAGAGAGAGAAAGAGAGAGAGAGAGAGGGAGAAAATAGTGGAGGCTGGTTTTGATTTCCATTCTACTCTGAAACATAAAAAGGACTTTATCTATGAATGAGGTGAAAAGAACGCCAGGGAAGCAGAGATCTGCCACAAAAAACAACACACATAACTATATTACATAACTATTAATTTATTTACTAGGGACAAGGGACACATTAATCAACATGATTAGTACTGTGCACTGTCCATGTAAATGAGCCAGAGCCACATTTTCATCTGTAGTCCCTGATTCCTTTGCCATGGCCATGCTGGCTTCTGGTGGACATTTTTTACAACATTCTATTTTTGCCATGGACATACAAAATGATAAATCACTAGCCCTAAATGACCATTACAGGTCTGACTGTAACTGTACCAGTTGGGCGGGGTCCCAGTTGGGCGGTGTCCCAGTTGGGCGGCGGTGTAGCGTTAGGCGGCAAGCGTACAGCTATGAGACCCCATTGATTTCTCGCCGAAAATTTGATGAGCAATACAATGGTAATATGTCACAGTTATTGTCCACGACATTGCAAGCGACGCAAAGGCCAGCGGACCTTGGTCCTGCTCATCGCGCCCGAGCGCCGCAGGCGCGAGTGCCCGCCAAGAGCGGGCCAGGGAGTTACGAAGCCGTGGTGAATGCAATCGTTATATTATTAACGCATGAATGGGATGAAGATCGCTTGCTTTACAGTCTGTTGGAAAGGCTCCCCCACCGCCTTATCGCTGCACCGCCCAACTGGGACACCGCCCAACTGGGACTAGCCCTAACTGTAGCCTACACTCTCAGAGTTATCAAGAAGGGAATATTGTCAGAAATAGTGTCATATCCTGGAATAAATTCCTTACCAAAAAATGTCTTCACCAATGTGTTTGTAAAGGTGTCTAGTAACACATCCCAAAGACTGACATTCAGTTTCCTTAGGAGAATCCGTTACAGCTGTTGAAAGTTGGAGTCCCATTAAATTAACTATACAGGATAAAACACACCAAAATAAATATGCTTTAAGTAGCATGTGAGGGGTCAAACTAGGGGTTTTTAATGATTCTGAATCCATTGCAAGCATTTGTTTTGCACAAAAAAAACATTCCTTGGGGTAGCAGCCCCCATACAATTATTGTTTAGTGATGAGTCATCACTTTTCAAAGTTTTGTGGGAGCCGCCTTGACCCCAAGGAATGTTTTCCATGCAAAACACATGCTTGCAATGGATTCAGAATCATTAAAAACCCCTAGTTTGACCCCTCACATGCTACTTAAAGCATATTTATTTTGGTGTGTTTTATCCTGTATAGTTAATTTAACTAGCCCTTACCCGTTCAAAGATATGAGCTCCAAAATGATGTGCAGTGTGTGGGTTATGGGATGTGCACTGTGCACACAGTATATGAGGGATGGAAAGTAACTTTAACTGGTGCTTGCATGATGTAGGAGCATCAATGTAAGAAACCCGTTTCGTTTAATGGCTACAGAGATACTGCCCCCCCCAGCCCGCCCGCCTGCACACACACACACACTCCCCCCCCCCCCCCCCCCCCCCCCCCCCCCCCCGTGTGTGTGTGTGTGGGTTTGTGTGTGATTGTGCATGGCCTGAACAACAGCGCCCCTCCCTTAACATGTGTGGTCACAAAAGGTACTGTAGGCTAAATAGATATATACACCATAAAAATGCGAATATACAGCATACGATTTGTGAAAGTGACAAACGGCCTTCACAGTTATGTCAGGTGTGTTCATATGCTGATAGTGATGCGATTTCAGGTCAATCGCTCCAGCCACCGAGGAGAAACGCTGGGACAGACAGACACTCACTCACTCACTCACTCACTCAGTCAGACATTCGCAAAATTATAGTATAGATGGGACTCCAACTTTCATCAGCTGTAACAGATTCTCCTAGGGAAACTGAATTTCAGTCTTTGTGGGATCTGTTACTAGACACCTTTACAAACACATTGGTGAAGACAATTTTTGGTAAGTAATTTATTCCAGGACTTTTTACAGTATTCCCTTCTTATATGGGGTTTCTTGGAAATACAACATTTGAGAGTCACTGTCAGTGGTGCGTTATTGGAAATGACACCGCAGCTCCAGGCAAACCCTGCCCATGGAAGCTTTTGATTGGCTGAACTGGCGCTAGGGAGCGCTCCTTTTTGTTCGCTTTACAGTTTAGGCATTTAGCAGACGCTTTTAATCCAAAGCGACTTCACTTGGACCGCACGGAGGTGCGATCACTTAAACCTAACCCTAACCCTAACCTTAACCTCAGTAAAACTATGCCTAACCCTAACCCTAACCTTAACCTCAGTAAAACTATGCCTAACCCTAACCCTAACCTTAACCTCAGTGAAACTAACGCTCTGAGTAACTAACCTGCCGACGGATGTGTAAACAAACGGCTCCGCCCAGAACTGCGGTGTCATTTCCAATAACGCGTCAGGCGTCTACTAATGTGCTATACACGATGTCATAGTGTCATAGTAAATCAATTTCAATTCAATTCAATTTTCAATTTCAATTTCAATTCAATTCAATTCAATTCAAAGGAGCTTTATTGGCATGAGAAAACATACGTTTACATAACTGTAGACTGTAAATCAGTGTCATACCTATTCTGAAGAAGACCTGGAGTCTGACATTCAATAATTGGGTCTTATGATCAATATAAGAACATTATGTAAAAACCAAGTCTAAAACTTACCACATCCTCCTGGTCCCTGAGCAGGCTGTTAAAAAGCTGTAATAAAACTGTCCATACAAAAACCAACATATCAAATCAATACAAGAGAAGTAGACACAGTACAGGAGACAGAACAATTACATTACTGATTACTAATGAGCGATGTTGTTGTTTTTCCCCCAGGAAAACCAGCCATGGAAATGCTTAAGTGTGATCCTGACTGGGCACCCTCTTTACACCTGGGGCACACAGAAGTGAAGGCATCATCGCTTGGCCGGTTTGAACGGAGGAGTAGGAGACGGCGAGCTGCTGAGCTCCTGAGCAACACTGGCCCTGCAACAGCAGCAGATGTGGAGATGAAGGGCACAGAGGAGGTGAAGGTAGGGGCGGGCGTTATGGTGATAAATATCGTTGAGACGATACAATGTCTCCACGATATGCCTTTTCAGAGATATCGTATATATCGTGATACAACGGGGGAGCCATTTAAGAAATCCTGTTGAATTATTAATACAGAGACTCATTTAAACCTGCATTTTGGTCTAAATCAGTAGTTTTCAAACAACAATGTCATGGTCTCCCTTTAACTCTAACAGTATACAACTGAAACTGGTTTTATTTGTATAATGTCAGAGTTACATACTGGTAATGGTCAATTTAGACCTCCCCAAAAGATTTGTGTTACCTTGTAGGTGGTTGAGTAACTTGAAAAATAACCATAAAAAACAACATGAAAAATAATCGTGTTAAGATTGTGTATCGTGGTACAGCTTGGAAAAATATCATGATATTGTATATTTCCATATCGCCCACCCCTAGGTGGAGGATGCAGCCCAGCGTACAGATGAAGCTTTACAGGGGCAACAGGTGGATGCTGCGCCCCTACCAGGTGTTGTGGCCCCGCTGTGTGCTGAAATTAAGCGCTTGTTGGAGGAGAACAAGATGCTGAAGGAAACGCTCTCCCAAATGCAGAACAGAATTGAAGAACAGCAGGAATGCAGTTTTTGTTGCTGTCGGCGCGACAAAATCAAACCGCATGTTGAAGGAGAACAGGACACTGAAAGAAGAACTCTCTATGCAATTACAGATCATTCCTATTGTCTAAGTACACACACCAAGTTTCGAGACAGTGCCATGCTGCAAACTGGAGTTATAGCTGTTTAAAGCTCAGCCAATAGGAAGACAAGAATGGGGCTTAAGAGGGGGTGGGGCTTAATAATAAGTCCCTATTGGCCGTCTCAGTCCA
The DNA here is from genome assembly GCF_963921795.1 of Nannobrachium achirus. Lineage (NCBI taxonomy): Eukaryota > Metazoa > Chordata > Actinopteri > Myctophiformes > Myctophidae > Nannobrachium > Nannobrachium achirus. The sequence goes on from NC_137814.1 coordinate 6,838,898, forward strand.
GAAACCGAGTTCCGAGAGGGTAACCTCGCCTCACCACGCTTTCTGGGAGAAAGCCTGGTATTCGTTTACTGAACAGGTTGGTTGATCCGGTCTAGACCGGATGACATCCAACGTCATTTTGTATTCAAAACGGACTACATTTTGGGCGGAACTACCGACCGGAATCAGTTTTAACCCAGTTAGCCCATGCGCAAAACCTTTTTTTGCTGTATATATTGTGGGGGTGGTGTAAATCCTGCGGCAGTTATTACGTGCCGACATTTGCGGGAAGAATATTATTATTACTTAAGTATGGCGGATTACAATAAGTGTTTTGCCATTGCATGGCAGGCACACAATTATTACACTGGGCTTGTAAGCTATGAAATGTTGTCAACTGTGCTAACACATGCTTCCCTTGCTTCCACAGACAGGCCATGAACTGTCTTCTTTTCAGATGCTCATTCTAAAGGGGAGCACACACTGAACGCGGACGGCTGCGTAGCGTCGTGTTGTGGTATCGACGCACGTTAAGTGCCGCACGGTAACCCCAACTGGATGCGGCGCGCTGCCACACAGCACATCCATTTCTCCCGGTGGGGAGAACCATGGGAGAACATGTTCACCGCGCGGCAACGCTGGAAAAATAGAACAGTGGCGTATCGGCGCGGCAGACGAGGCGCGGTTGCGCGCGTCTGACACCGCCGGTGTGGATTAGTTCATTGAAAATAATGGGGCCGTATGTTTTGACGCGCCGCCTCCGCGTCCGCGCCGCCTCCGCGTCCGCGCCGCCTCCGCGTCCGGTGTGTGTTCCCCTTAACTCTCATGCACCTCAGGCTGTATCTTGGCAAGAAAGTAGCAGTTATTATTGACTGCTTTGAGCTTTGAATAGCATCCAACCACAAAGCCAAAGCAGAGACATTTTCCAACTACACACACTCAAACACCATGAATTACCTCATTGGCATTACACCAAATGTAGCCATCGCTTTCATTTCCAAAGGGTGAGGAGGGGGCACACCACTGACAAGAAAGTGACTGAGCAATGTGGCATTCTTGATAAACTGCTGCCTGGGGATTTGGTGTTGGCCGATCGTGGATTTACATCGCAGAGAGTGCAGGATTTATGTGTGCAGAAGTCAAAACGCCTGCATTCAGGGGGAAACAGTCAGCTGAAGGCAAGAGATGTCGAGCAAACACGACACATAGCTCACCTCAGGGTTCACGTGGAGAGGGTGATAGGGGTTGTACGCAACAAGTACACTGTGAGTGCCATATTATGATTTCTTTATTTTGTCTGGATTATGACGTCACAAAGGTTCACGCCCAAGACCAAGGCCAAGGTGGCAAGGTTACTTAGGAATCACCAGTAATGAGCGACAGGTGTTGTTGGTTTGAGACAAACAGTCTTTTGACTGTGCTGTTTGGAGGCTGGCATTTAGCCGCTTCGTTTGTTTATTTGTTCTTTTCTTTAATATTATACAACAGTGACCGAGTGATTATCTGACACTGAAGGTGTAAATAAATAAGCTTTTTCTGCAACTCTGAAGAACACCTTTGAACATCAGTTTTTATCGCAACACACGTCTAGAGTAAGTTTTTTAATCGGCAACCAGTAGCGGCAAATAATGGGATTTTGTCGCTACATACACTATGCTAAGTGACACCACACCAGTGCACATGGTGCTCCCACTTGAGGGGCAGGAGTTAACATTACTTGATGTGATTGTACATGTGTGCTGTGCTTTGACCAATCTCTGTCCAGGTGTTGTGGTGAAACTACCTTAGACTGTCAGCAGGCGCAGCCGCTTGTAACTGGTAAAAACAAACCTAGCCCAGTTTTGCACTCCCCCTGACCCTTCTATTGCAAATATCTACTGTATATATATATATATATATATATATATATATATATATATATATATATATATGCTTGCACTGTTTTGTATTGGTATCAGAATGTACCAAAAGTAGCAAGTACTCATTATGCAGAAAGTCCCATTTCACATGTTTTAAAATGTATACAAAGTAAGCTTTGAAAATAGCTGATCTACAAGCTCACAAAGCTCTGCACCGTGACGCAATGTGGGCTTGTAGATTGGCTATTTTCAAATGCCCAAAATGTATACAGGCATATACAAAGTGGTTAATGTATGTTTTGCAAAAATAAAGCATCAGAACCTCAGAGTTGAGCCATCAGGGTTCATAATAAATCTCTCATTTCCAGAAGTCTATGGCATCATTCATTGTGGCTGTTGTCTTGCTAAAGACTGTCTGGAAGTGACATGCCCACATTCACATCTCCACATAATTGATGGCGAGTACATCCTGAAGAAAAAAACACCCATACTACTAGTCAAGTACAGACACAGATCTTTGTGACAGTAACTGACTACTGTGACTTTGTGGTCTGGACAGAGAAAGACCACTATTGTTCAGATCTATCCGGATGTGGAGTTCTGGAATGAAGTTCTCACATTTTTTTCTCAATGTGTGTCTAAGGCATAGGCTACCCGGAGCTGGATTTTTCATATATCCCGGTTTTTCAGATATCCACATAGAAAAATATCTAGGTCCACAAGACAAAGATATCTAGGTCTAAAATAAAAAAAAGGGGAAGACCACTCATTTTCAATATTGAACTATGTCATTAATATACCTTAGAGGAGTTGTGTGGAAATACAAAAAAAGTTTCCCCCCCCTTCTGTGTTGCCTAGAACTGGAGGATTGATTTTGGGGTTTGTATTGTAAAGTACAATGTGTGATGTCATCAAGTTGTGATTTGCAATACAAACCCCAAAATCAATCCTCCAGTTCTAGGCAACACAGAAGAGGGGGAACTTTTTTTCCTCAAAGGTATTTAATGACATAGTTCAATATTGAAAATGGGTGGTCTTTCCCTTACGCCTTGTTTCTACCTGGTGGTGAGTTACTGGCTGCTGTGGTACAGTTTCATGACGGTACAGTTCACTGGTACAAGGTCAACTAAAAGGAGATCCTAGTAAGTGTTTCTGCTTTTTTGCACACGAAACCATTTAAGTATCAGTCCAACATGAAAAAGGTTTCAAAACCATCTAGTCTATGTAGACTATTCAGTGACAATTACACAACATCTCCACAAAGGGCAGAAATGTTCTGGCGTGCGTGCCTAGATCATTCATTGCACATGCGCGAAGCACTGTAACCCGGAAGTGAGTGCGCGTTGTTTTCATTGCGGAGAGAGAGAGGGAGAGAGAGAGAGATATTAGCTTGGTGAAAATGAAAAATCTCATAAAGGAGGGCGGCTGTTGAGGCGGAAAAATGTATCAAATAGGCTGTCGATAAAGGAACACCTGACGTCGGTGGGAGAGGAGATATTGTGTGTTTTGGAGAAACAAAGTGGTGTTAGTTGTGTGAAGCTTGTCGGAGTGTTTGTGAGCGAGCGTCTCGGTTTGGCTGCAGAGTTCATGTTCAACCTCTTCCAGAGAGAGATAGAGACACTAGAAACTCTGCTGGAGAGACGAAACAAACTGCTGGACCTCGTTTTACAGCCACACGTCAAACTGCACAGAACAGGTGGGTTAAAACTGCATTAGTTTTAGCCACCGTGACGCCATCCTGTAGTTCTTATGAATAGAGCTACATGATGTCACGTTATGTCTTGTCTTGTCTTCGTTTTTAAGGGGTGCTAATCGCTCCTACCTCTGGCTTTGTGTGAAGGTCCCTATGGCACCACATTGGCACCCTTTTGACACCCATGCTTAGCCTTAAGCACCATGGAAAGCATTTATTCTTTTTTTCTTTTTGCACACTTATTGCCTAATTTAATATAGGACCACAATGAAAAGCCCTTAGAGCTTTTTGTATTATCCTGTTAACAATTTTTTAACAATAAAAAATTCTGAGGGAGTGTATATTAGTAATACCATTACAATTTAATGCTTCCCACATAAAAGACAAGGCATTTAAGTTTCATTTACTTTATTGTAAAAGTAAAGTTTAATAAATAAAGTGCCAAAATGCACCCAAAAGAAAACTTCCCTTGGCGGATCAATAGAAAACTCCCATTGGGGGATCAATAAAGTATCTATACGACAGCAAGTGGTGGAAAAAGTGTACCAACATGTTTTACTTGGTAAAAGCCTCTGGGTCGTCTCTCTGTGACAGCTTCCTATCGGTTATTTTTCCTTAATGTAACAGGACCCCTTTGAAGACGTTTTCTTCGATAGCAGCCTGGGTCAGCTGTGTGTGTGTGTTGTCCAGTGCCAGATGGTTCTGCCATGGCCTGTAACACCTTAACCTCGCTGTATATGGCTCGATGTGCAGCAGTGATGTTAATGCCCCGCTTTTGTAGTTCTGATAGTTCCTGCAAAGTCCCACATCAGACCAAGGTTATTGACAAAAGCATGTGAGGATAAACGCTCGGCCAGTCCTGCATAACTCTGTCGGGATCCATCGTCTCATTTGTCACTCTCAGCCGCGGAGGTGAAGTGCTCATACGGAGCAGGATAGACTTTCCATACAGCATCAACAGGTCGAAAGCTAGAGGCCACCCACTGCGTATCCAGAATACGTCCAATTTTACAAAGCTGGATATCAGCTGCACATTCTTTCAACTCCATATGATTTTTTTCCTGATGTGCTGTAGTGCGTGTAGAGGCTGTCAAGCAATGATTTAAAATGATTGATTGCTCCCATCTCTTTAACAACATCATTGACAGCGAGCTCTAGTCTGTGTGCGCAGCAATGCCATGTGATGATGTTGGGAAATAATTCCCTCAGTCGCGTCACGACCCCACTTTTACGACCAAACATGACCGACGCACCATCACATGTCACACCAACAAGGCCCTTGGATAGAAATTCGTCATTTAATTTGGCCTTCTGAGCCCTTCTCTAATGCAGACAGCAAACTTTGGACAATTCCCCCAGCACTTAAATCCTCTAATTGTACCAAGTCCAGGAAAACATTTGCTGGGACACCAGGACACGCAGCTTGAAAACGGGACAGTTCGGGACAGAAAACAACTGTTCTATTGGTACCAAAAATGGTTGTCACTGCTGCACTTTGATGCTGAAAATCATTCAAACAATTTAGACAAGCAGGATTGTTTGGAATTATTGCGAGCCCCATGGCAAGTTAATTATGTGTTTTGTGGCAAGATTTAAGTTTGGCTTCACTCATATACAACACACTGGTTAGTCCCCCCCCCCCCAGGAATCTGCAGAGAAAAAGTCTTGATTCCTGATTCTGCAATCCTGATCACGGAATCATGGATTCCTGGGGGTACTAGCTGGTAGGCTACAGTTGGCCACATAATAGTATGTAGTAGTGTTTTAGAAAAGTCTTAACCAACAAAAGAAATAACATACTTTGAAGTTAAATGATAGACCATAACATTGATAATCTTGACAAAAATAATGGAGAATAAATTACATTGAATGAGGAAATCACTTTGAGTGGTTCTGCTGATGCTACCTCTTCTCTTCTCCTCCTTCTGTCTGTTTATAAAGATGATTCCCCTGAACACGAGGAGAGCCCCAGTCTGGTCCAGGAGGAACCACAACATCCACAACATGAAGATAGGAGCTCCAGTCTGGTCCAGGAGGAACCACAACCTCCACAACATGAAGATAGGAGCTCCAGTCTGGTCCAGGAGGAACCACAACCTCCACAACATGAAGATAGGAGCTCCAGTCTGGTCCAGGAGGAACCACAACCTCCACAGATGGAAGAGGAGGCTGATGCATTGTGTGGTTCCCTCTCGGGTAAAACAAATGAGTGAATGAATAAATGAAATAATTTTTCAAGGATTTGGTTTCATTTGCATGCATATTGGAACATTATATAGAACAAACCCCCATCGTATTACATTTGTAACATATACATTATATGTATATATATATACCAATCAGACTTAGGATTTTAAACTGCCGGTCACCGTGACCGGCATGATACCTTCAAGCTCAACTGTCTAATTGCTTAAGAACTAGCGCGCGTGAAAATAGTACCAAAAACGACTCTCGATCTACTTAAATACGTCAATGCGCATGGAACGCATAGATAAACCTATTAACATGTGAGAGGAAGGTCAAAGGTCAAAAACGGAAGAATAAACACATACAAATGTAACATTAACAGGATTTGTATAAATGAGAGAAAAGAAGAAGAAAAAAAAAACGACTCGAGTCATGAGCCATGCTACATAAAATCGCCCCCTCCTGCTGGCTCCCCACGGTGGGTGAAGAGCAGTGTCTCGTCATCCTGGTGGAAGGGATTATTAGGAACCATTCCGGAATCTGCCCCCGATTCCCAATTCCAAAATGCCTCGCTAAAGGAAACGGTGGCGTAGGATTGGGGGGGAGGGAACTGGGTCAGGAGGCTCACCAGGACATCACTGCAGCAGCCATTGGGCCCTGCCAGCGACCTATCAAAAGACCCCTTGTGCTCCACATGACCCCTTGAGTGATTCCGCGGCACCAGAGCAGGGTCGGGACGGAGGACAGTCCAATGGTCCACGAACAAAACGTTGTATCCGTAAGGCATGCTGTAATGAAGCCGCTCCACACTGAACAGCAGAATAAACAGAGTAACAGGTCTAGTGCTGGGGCGGTATCGACATTTTGTTACTGCGATTACAGTCTTCCCATTTACCGCCGGTATTGCGGTAATTACCGCACCCCCGTATCTATTAATTAAGGTTCGGCGATAAGCCTAAATATTGCAATCATCTTCCCAAAAGTCGCCTCTCCACAGCCTGACTACCCGAGTTATACTTCTCCTCACAGCGGGTCTGGCTTTGAAAGGAGCAGATCTACAAGCTCACAACACATCGCATCCGCGACGCGTTCTGAGCTTTTAGATTTGTGCACTGTCGGGTTACCATAGTAACGTAGGCTAGCTACTTGGGCTTTTCAGACACAAACAGCTGTGTGTGAACAAACCAGAAGAGGACGGGTAGTCAGATCGTGTACAGTGATTCTGTAAACTCACGTCATGTCTCAACTCTCAAATCGCAGTGATTGAGTGCTGCTAGATACAGGTTTTAGTTACAAGACTTGACAGAAAAGGTTATAAAATCGCCGACGTGCCGCCGGACGGGGCACAATGCGCGACGCGGTGGAAAAAGTAAAATAGTTTCATTTTCGGTTTTAGTCCACGTGGCCCGCGCTCCGCCAGTAATCCGTATGAATAAAAAAAGAAACTGCCACAACACATGGTATGTATTAACATCCTTGTGTCGTGTGGATTACAGAGAAAGTTTACGCTGCTCTGTACTCCTCTATACTACGAGGCTGCTGCCTGCCCAGGCTTTGCAGGTCTGTGTCTTCGAGTGACGTATGTGGCTTCCAAACATGTGGTACACGGCCCAGAGCAGAGCGGCATGGAGCGCATGCGGTCCTCGCTTATCCCCTGTTTTAAAACTCGCTTGTTTTCCAATAAAAAATAGACCAACCCTAAACAGGTCCACAATCTGCAACAATCTTGGCTCACGTTGCTGTGTTGCTGTTAACGAATACATTCAGCTTTTTTGACTCCTCTCTCCCTCTCTCTCTCTCTCTCTCTCTCTCTCTCTCAGATGTCTCCAGTATGACGGTGCAGCACAAGGTGGTTGAACCTCAGAAGCGTGGCCATGGCCGTCCCAGAAAGAACCCTGTCAGTCTGCCCTCCCCTGCGGTGCAGTGTGTGGAGATCCAACCTAAGAAGAGTAAACGTGGCCGACCGAGGAAGCTCACATGTGACGGTCCTGTGCCCTGGCCTCTGCCAGAGGAGGAGAGAGCAAGAAGAGGTGAGGAAAGAAAAGATGAGATGGGAATAGAGGATGAAGAGACGACAGGAAGACCGCACGATGGCAATCCAATATGGCATCCAGGTGACAATGAAACACTTTACTTTTGAATTTGAGCAACTTTGTATGTAACCACATTAAGCAAATTACACGTTGGTAGATGTTTGGGTTGTGTAGTTAACTTGCCATGAATTAACTCCACATATTGGTGATGTAACTTTATTTTTTCAAAGTCACCCGATATATACACGTACGCACACAATGATATACTAGGCATGCCCATTGGGAACATTATGTTATACCCATGTCCCAATTGTAAACAATTCTGCTCAGCTGCTGAGCAGGCTACTACATCCAATACATAAATAAATACAAATAAGAAATATAGCTGCAAGCAGCGATAAAGTGGCCATGCCAGGAAAAGGTAGGAAAGGAAAAAAGCAGCGGAAAAAAGCAGGAAAAGCAAGAAAAAAACTTGAAGCAGTGTTCTTCCGAGAACAGGTCTCCGGCAGGTCAGGTAGGTTTTTTTGGCCTCCTCTTGGCGCTATAATAGGCCAATGTGAAAAGGGTGCGTGTTCTTGGGCCTTTCACGGCAATCGGACGCTGCATGCGTGATTTGAGGCATTTTGTTCAAAAAATGTGTTATGCAAAAGTTTACCCGCTGGTGGCACTATAACAGGCCAATGTAAGGACCTTGTCCTAGTGGGAATTTGCGTGCAAAACTTCACGCTCATCGCAGGCTGTGTTCATGATTTGAGGCATTTTTGGCTTTATCGCTGCTTGCAGCTATATTTATTATTTTATTTGTATTTATTTTTTGTGTGCACTTCATAGGCATGTTAGATAAAGATCCTTAGATTGCGTGGAGAATGTTTCATTCACATTGCTCAAAAATCCCAGGATAAAAACAAACTGCTCAAAATGATATAGCAAAAACATAGCCTCTCTCTCCCCATGGGGGAGAGGCTAATACAGTGTTTCCCTAGCCTGCTTCCAGATCAGAGACCCCGCCCACTCTCAGAGTGGACTCTTTCTCTGGTCTGGAGCTGAGTACAGGAATCACTTTTTATTTTCGGTTGCTCCAATGAGCGCGGGGGGTGGGGGTGGGTCTAACGAATATCCAATCCGCGCAGCAGTTGAAACGATTCAAACGAAGTTCACACACAGGCAGGCTGAGGAAGGCACAAGCACACACACGCACGCGCTGAGTTCACCAAGCTGTTTATGTTGATTACATGTTTCTGGTCGCAGTTCTGTCACTGGCACAGACAGAGACACACACACAATCACACACACACAGTCCGCGACCGTGCGTCGCGTCCACCGTGCGTCTCGATCACCGTGCATCGCGATCACTCGCGCGCGGATGCGCGCGTGCACGCTCGCAAAAAAAGTCCCTCCCTGTAAATCGCTTAGAATAGAGCACAGCTTCAGACTAAAGCGTGAGCTGAGTCTGAAATCAGGCTAGTGTTTCCCCTACATGCATTAAGCAGCGGCGGTCCGGCCGCCACTGTATGATTTTCTCTCTTTTTTTTTAAAGATTTTTTCCCCCCCACAACAATGTAGCGCTCATGTGAAGCATAGCGTTGTAACTTCTCTCGCTTACATACGGTTGGAAGGAGATGTATATGTCTAGTTTCTCCCCCTCCCCTCTCTCATTCAGTCCAGTCAGTCAGTCAGCCAGCAGCCTCGCAGGCTGAGCAGTAATGCATCGCGCTGATTCTGAGCTGACTGCGTCTTTGACTTTGCCCCTCGTTATAGTATATTTGCTACTGGTATGTACAATTAGAATATTTGGGCTGTGGATAAAAGCAGTGCCTCAGCGACGGGTTTGAATCATGTAGTTTACCGCTGTTTGGCAATAGTAGGCTTACTTGCATGCTAATGAGAGCCAAGTGCTAACAATAACGGTTGTCATTCACTCACTGGTTAGATGTGGAATAGAAACGAGGGATGCATCACCATAACACTGTCATTAGGCAACAAACATTTTTTACTAGAAAATAAACTTTGCTGTTGTGCTTTCATACATGCACACACAGAGTGTTTAGCAGTGGTGTAAAGTAACTAGTACATTTACTTTACAAATACTGTACTTAAGTACTATAGGGGTATTTCAAGTGATAGGAAACATTTTTAACTGGTCAGAAGTAAATAAACTTGTGCTTTCACACACAGTGTGTAGCAGTAAAGTAATTACTACATTTACTCAAGTACAGAACTATTTCCAATTTTCAATACTTTTACTTATATGACAAATTGGTTCTTTGGAAAGCATATACATTGGGGGATTGAGGGAGGGGGGGGTGGGTGGGATAGGGGAAGGAGTTTACTCTAGGTCTATTGTTTATAGCCACATACATGAACGTGATTGTATACTCGCCCCCTGGGCTTTATGTTAAAATCAAATAAAAAGATTTGAAAAGAAGGAAAGCATATACATTAACCACTTCAGCCATGATGGATATTTGAAAATAGCAGATCTACAAGCTGACAAAGCAAGCTTGTAGATCTGCTATTTTCAAAGGATTTTTATATATTTGGAAACTGTTGGGCATACTGAGAACTTTTACTTTTAATATTTAAGTATATTTTGACACCAATACTTTTGTACTTTTACTCAAGTACATTTTTTTATTCCGAACTTCTACTTGTAACAGAGTATTTCTACATTGCAGTGTTGATACTTTTACTAAAGTAAAACATTCAAGTAGCCTACCTTTTCCACCACTGGTGTGTAGGACAGTGGTTCTCAAAGTGGCGTCCTGGGACCCCCAGGGGTCCTTGATGGAGTTCTTGGGGGTCCCCAGCTAAAATGATTAAACAAATAGACCCTTATGGGTCTGTAAGCTTAGAACAAAATGGAACCGACCCCAAAAAACTACCCGAAAAACCAGAAAAATGTCCCGCGCGGGCACCAGACCGCTCCCCACAATTCTCCCCCACTCCTTCAGCTTCTGGCTAGGGGAAACACTGTAATAATAGGCTAAAGGGTAAGATTACATTACATTACGATATGATATGATATAGTACTTTATTGTCAGTTCACACTGAAATGTGTCTTGCGACACAGCAGCCATGTATGCGACACATACTGTACAAACCATTGACACAAAGGAACAAAAACAGGATTACATACATAAGGATAATACAGACAAGAGCAATGTCCAAACTCCTGATTAGGCCTTAGAGTCGACTGATGGACAAAGGACCTTTTTAGTCTGACCTTATTGTATGCTGGAAACGTTACAAAAGTGCAAAACTGCCAACGCGTGCATGTTTTACGTGCATCAAAGTATACAACATTTAAAGCTGACTATGTTGTTACATTCACTGTGTTTATATCACACTCTGTCACTCTCTTTCTCCCTTTATTTCCCTCCGTACGAAGCTGTGTGCCGCCCATACGTGGGACGGATAGCTCGTACTAGATTGAGAAATCGCATGAGTGTGGTACTCAAAACGTTTCCCCAATGTTGGCAGGTCTGTGTATGTGCACATTTGATTGATTGATTGATTGATTGATTATTTGATTAGACAACAATGGAGAACAGTACAAGTATAGTCAATACAGGGTTCCCACGGTCATGAAATTCTTGGAAATATTTTGAAATGATAAAAATATTTTTCCAGTACTGGAAAAGTTTTGGAATTGATCAAGGGTCCTGGAAGGTCCTGGAAAAAATAGCTATGCATTGTCTTTGGTTATTGATTTTGTTAATACCTCTGAAATGACAAATTAAACATTGGCCAAATTGTCGAATATTAGAGGCAGAAATTGTGAAAATAGCAGATCTACATGCTCGCAACACCTCGCAAAACGCGAGGCGTTGTGAGCATGTAGATCTGCTATTTCTCACAATAGACACGCGTTATACAAAATTCCTCAACTCCTAGTTTCCTAGTGCTCGTCAGGGTGCCGGGTCCCCAGTTAAAATATGATTATTTCGGGGGTCACAGCCTGAAAAGGTTGAGAACCACTGGCATACACTACCTGTCTTTGGGCATTGCGCATAGGAGTAAGTGACTTGTTATTGAGCTGAATTATTCTTATATAGTCCTGGAAATTGGGTTAAATATTCTGGAAACGTTTGGGAAATTATTGGTAAAAATGAGTGGGAACCCTGTCAATACAATTGACATGTAGTACAGTAAAGGTACAGTTAAATACCCTGCTTAAAAGGAACATCCCAATTAAAACCTTTTACGGTCTTTTTTTTACGTTGGAAGTCCTTGGTATTCAATTCATGGACATAATAAATAGCAAGCAAAGAAAACATTCAATAACATTGCAGTTATAACATAATGTACATAATATGTCTAAGGTACCAAGCCGAGGGCCTCAACATTGCAGGGGGCGACGGCGGTGTTCCCCCTACTCCAGCGACAGTTCAGATATCGTCGTTGTCGGGTGAAAATCTTGTATGTCCAAAACCGTTCGTTTTGCATTTATAATTTAAAACATTTTTAAACTAAACAGCCGATCTACAAGCACACAACGCCTCGCACCGCGAGGCTTTGTGTGCTTGTAGAATGGCTGTTTTCACTACTTTTGTGCGACGGCCTTGTATGATTTGCCAAAGAACGTACAAATTTGGAGATACATGTTTCCACCGGACAACGACGATATACTGTCGCTACTTTTTGGAGATGTTTGGTCAGATATGCAGGTACTGAGGGGATGGTGGGCAGATTTGCATTGACTATTTGAAAGTCAATTCCATTTTTAGTTGTTATTGTTATTTTATTGCAGCCAATAACAGATGTGTTTGATCTTTTCTCTACTAGATTCTGAAGCCAGTGATGAGTGGAATCCACCAGAAGAATCTGACACTGAAGACAGTGATGAGTGGGAGCCCAGGCAAGATCAACCAGGACAAAGATTGTGTGGGAGCAACAAACCGTCCCAGGACATAAGATCAAAACAAACTCGTCCCATGATGAGCACAGGGGAGAAACGCTTTAAATGTAAGGAATGTGGTAAAGGCTTTGTTAAAAACGAATATTTGAAAACACACATGATGATTCATACGGGGGAAAGACCCATTATTTGTACAGTTTGTGGCAAAGGATTCCGTGAAAGACAAAGTCTAAAAAGACACATGAGGACTCATACAGGAGAAAGGCCCTTTATTTGTAACGTTTGTGGCAAAGGATTTCGTAACGGAGGTTCGCTAAATGTACACACGAGGATTCATACAGGAGAAAAGCCATATAGTTGCTCAGTTTGTGGCAAAGGCTTTACTTATAGTAGCAGTGTAAAAAAACACATGAGGACACATACAGGAGAAAAACCCTTTAGATGTACAATTTGCAATCGAGCATTTGCTAATCGGAGTTGTCTAAAAAGACATTTTGAGAGTCACTCAGGGGAAAAGCAATTTCTTTGTTCAGTCTGTGGCAAAGGACTGAGTAAGATGTACAATCTAAAAAAACACATGCGGATTCATACAGGGGAAAAACCTGTAATGAGACATACTGGAGAAAAGCCCTTTACTTGTACAGTTTGTGGCAAAGGCTTTAGTCTTAAAGGCCGCTTAAAAATGCACATGAGTACGCATACAGGGGAAAAACCCTTTAGATGTACGCTTTGTGGCAAAGCATTTGCTAAACGTGCTCATCTGAAAAAACACGGGGAGATGTTGGTGCCCTGCACGGTTGAAAAGCCCTTTAATTGTGCAGTTTGTGGCAAAGGCTTTAGTCTTAGTAGCAGCTTAAAAACACACTCGAGGACACATACAGGCGAACAACCCTTTAGATGTACAGTGTGTGGCAGAGTGTTTGCTAAAAGTGCTCATCTGAAACAACATGGGATGAGGTTGGTGCCCTGCACGGTTTCCTCTGCCATCGGTGTATGAATGTTTTTGAATGTAATGCACAATCTATGTGAAGCGCTTTGGATGAAAGCACTATATTAATGCACCATTTATACAGTGTTTGAATTGTTTTCCGTCTTTGGTCGTTCTCTGTGTTTTTCACTAACATTTGAAACATCATAGAATATTTGGCGTAGTTCCATCTGCTCACATATACAGGCTCTCGCATCAACCTTGTTGTCTTGGACCATTGGCAATAACTTCAACTAACGTAGTGTCCGTCACGTGTCAGAAAATGAGTTAAAGATAAGGTGCCATGATAATTCTTACTGTGAAGAATCATAGAACAATAAAACATGTTTTATTCCTCCAACTTACAACTTGTATATCTGTGCTGTATATTGTGTTTTTTCTTTCTTTTTTCCAATATTATTATTATTAATGTCTATTTTGTTTTCTTGCTTAACTTTTTCGCCGCCGTTGACAGTCCTCACCGTCATTGAAAGGGTTAATACCATGGCGCCGTTGACGGTGAGGACTGTGAATCTTACTGTATATACAGTAAAGATATTATTACTTACTTAATGTCGCTCCGGTCCCGCTCGCATCGGTAATGTCGGCGATTTGTTTACAACGCACGTTGGGCGTGCACGCGAAGTGAAGCTCCTCAATGTTAAGTCAATGGAGAGGCCCATAAAGAAACTTCATTTAAACAAAATAGCCATTTTGAGACATTTTGCAGCAGATCTAAATGTAAACAAGGCACAAGGCAGGGCGCAGCCATCTTGCCTCTTCTTGTCCCACACTGTCATGTGACTAGATGACGTAATCGTTGCCGTCAAGTGATAATCCAAAAAAACAAAAACAACCCCCTTCCGGCCCTTCAAAATAATAGCGGCGGCCGACGGAGGAAACGACGTGGCGCCGAGGCACCAAGCAACCTTCAGATTAAGAGGCAGTAGATGTGTTAATATACTGTTTATCCTATGTCCTACTTAATATGTAGAACGATCTGCAGAACTGTCAGCAAGTCCCATTTTACTACTTGTATCTGTATAAATCAGTAACAAATAAAGCTTCTTGAATGTTGAATATGCAGCATGAGTCTGTTAGTTGTAATTCACTGCTATAGGATTTATGTTTGTTTTTGAAAACTGAACATTCTCACAATAGTTAGACTAGTCCTATACCATTTACTTATTCTTTCAATTTTAATTAAATTTTAATTTAATATTTAGACATTCATGCTTGACTAGACCATACATGGGCAACTGGTGGCCCGGGGGGCACATATGGCCCCCATCTTCACTTAATGTGGCCAACAGGAATACTGATATATTATTGGTTTCAGCTGTTATAATTCCAAATGTGATATGGTTTCAGCTGTTATAATTCCAAACGTGATAACATGACCAGCTTTAATTATTTCAGTCTACTGTATATTAGTATCTTGATGACTAGTAGCCTACTACTAGTCTTTTTTTTTTATGTCCAATGCATTTGTATTTAAGTTCATAAAGTAAGAAGTAAATGTAACATAAGAACCTGCACATGCATTTGAAAAAAAAAAAAAAAAAAGAAATCCGGATTCTAATAAAACAATAGCAAAAATAGCAGATCTACAAGCTCAAAAGCTTGAGCTTGTAGATCGGCTATTGTTGACCTTATATGCATTGTGGCCCTCTGGAGTGTATGTGAAAATATAGTGGCCCTCTCCAGCATCAAAGTTGCCCACCCCTGGACTAGACCATGACATCTTAAATAAACACATCACACCCCTATGAAGCGAGTGGTGCTGATGATGATAGAGCCACATGACTTGGCTTAAATTCTGATATCCTGTGACTTCATAGCCTGATTATCAGACCGAACTGTATTCAGTCCCTTAAAGGACAACTCCTCCCTGAATCACTTCTAGGCTCATTTTCCTACTTATATTGATCCAAAAAGACCAGTCCATGGGGTCTATTAGGCAGAAATGCCCCTGTTGTCCAGTTTCCCCAGCAGAACCCAGCAGCTCTCAGCATAGTGTGGAGCCTATAAGCCTATCGCTTTTTCGCTATTTGTTGTGGTCAAAAGTGTTTTTTATTTTTATTTTTCATGAATGTGGTGATATCAGTTGTCATTACAAACACATCCATGTCATCGTTGTCCCACACACAAGCCATCATTGATTGATTGAATACTTTATTAGAAGTTTGCATAGGAAAAGGTACAGTTTCATGACGGTACAGTTCACTGGTACAAGGTCAACTAAAAGGAGATCCTAGAAAAGGGCACTTGGCTTATTTACACAGGAAACCTTTGAAGTAGGCCTATCTCATATAACATTGAATGACATACGGATAGAACACAGTACTATGCAGTAGATAGTCAGGAAAAGTCAGTGCAAATAATATATCTACAGGAAGTTAGAAACACGCCTGGTGTTTGATTTTGACTGCTCAGATTGTATTTATATAGGCTATATTTTAATTTGATATTTTAATCATTAATTAATATCTGCATCTGCAGCCCTACAACCTGTCTCTGTCTTCAGTGACAGTTGCACACCTCCTCCACCAGAGGGCGAAACACATCTATCGCTCTGGCGTGCCTAGATCCACATTGCGCATGCGCGACCCACTTTAACCCGGAAGTGTGTTTTCCTGTTGTTTTCATCGTGGTGAGAAACAAAGCCAGATGGAAAAAAATCCTAAATGTCTCATAAGATAATGGAGTTAAAACGTGTCAAATAGAGTCCGTACGGCTGTCGATAAAGGAACACCTGACGTCGGTGGGAGAGGAGATATTGTGTGTTTTGGAGAAACAAAGTGGTGTTAGTTGTGTGTGAAGCTTGTCAAGAGTGTTTGTCAGCGAGCGTCTCGGTTTGGCTGCAGAGTTCATGTTCAACCTCTTCCAGAGAGAGATAGAGACACTAGAAACTCTGCTGGAGAGACGAAACAAACTGCTGGACCTCGTTTTACAGCCACACGTCAAACTACACTGAACAGGTGGGTTAAAACTGCCTTAGTTTAAACACTATGCTGTCATGCTGTAGTAAACTACTAAATGCATGGAATCCATGTCACGTTACGTCTTCTTGTCTTAATTTTTCACAAGATGCCATAGACCGGTTTCTTGTTTACAAACATTGAGACTAAATGCACAGCTGAATGTATCATGTAATCAATTCCCACCAATCCCCAAACCTGTTGTTTTGGGGAGCGCTGCATGGTTTATATTTATTGGCTAATTTTGGTACCGACCCATCAGTGTGACGTGGACCAGAAACCCGTCTATTGTAGGGCTTGGGCCGTGAACGTGACATGAATGCGTGGACAGAAACATAGCCTATATTTTGTATATCTTTTTTTTTTTTTTTAACAAACATTGTTCTATCCACGAGTTTCCTACGCCCCATAGTGCATTGCGCAAACGTCTGCATCGAGGTTCCGCCGCCGATTTACAAGCTCACAACGGGTTGCATCTGCGACGCGACGTGAGCTTGTATGTCTGCTGTTAAACCCGGAGGTTTGGTCCTGATAGTCTCCAGTAAACCCCCGGGGAAACTTGTGGATAGGGTGTGCCAAATGTAGTTCTAAGAGTGGCCATTTATTGGGTAAACACAGCCTTACACAGGTGTTCTGATTAAACTATAGCATTAGTTCTATGCAATTGAAACACCTGTGTTTTGACCCAAGAAATGGCCGCTAAGGACTACAATGACGTAGCAGCTGGCACACACTATTGGCACCATACAAGTATGTCATTGCTGCACTTAGATGCTGAAAACCATCAGAATCAGCTTCATTGTCACATCGCAGGTTTACAGAAGTAAAGAAGTGGGTGCATATTCTTTTTTTAATTATTTTCATTGAAAAAAATAAAGGGACGAACAAGAAGGGGGGAAACGAGATCAATCAGGGAACACATGATATTCATATTTACACTTCATCTCAGTACCGGAGATAACTTATGTCAGTAGCAGCAGATGTATATTGTACAAGGTGATTCTCACTTGTTTTTGTTTAGTATGGCCCATCGCTGGGTAGAGGCTGAGAACAAGTTGTACAGTTTCTGCAGGTACCCAAAGTAAGATGTGGCATCAAGGGAACCTTCAGCAGCATCAGCCACCATCAGGTTCAACGTGTGTGTGCGCTGCACATGGCACATACAGAGCACGTGTGTTGATTTCCAGGAGTCTGGGCTTGCAGCCTTGCACACCTTCATTTTTTGCCTCTCTCGTGTTGGCCCCGTTATCGTAAGATTGTCCCCTGCAATCTAAAGGAATGGTGAGCTCCTGTAATCGGTTGAGGGTCGTGGATGCCAAGTGCCGCTGGACTCCTCTGCTTCCAAAAAAAAAAAAGTTCTGTTATGTGGGGCTTATTATATGTGTGGCTTATATATACGTGGGGCTTATTATAGCCGATCTACAAGCTCACAACGCGTCGCAACGTTGTGATCTTGTAGATCGGCTATTTTTGGGCAAATGTTCCGCCCCAGGATAATGGATTTTGATTATTGCGATACTATTGTAAATTGCGATTTCTTTTGTCACACTAATCGTGATATGACATTTTCATATCGTCCCATCCCTAGTCCAGAATGAGAGAGAACTTTGCCTGCTTTATCTCATCCACTGTTCAACAATTTTTCAATTAGCTCATGTTGTATGTGTTTGCCAAGGTAGCTATAGTGAGGCATGTGCTCTGCTGTTCAACACGGACAAGGTGCTCCTTCATGATGGGATCAAAAACTGAGCAATAAGTTCAACCAGTTTGATGGAGAGTAGAGTTCTTCTGTGTGCCCCCTAAGTGCAAGATGTCTTAGTGCTAGTGACACAGTAAGGGTTATCAGCACCTCTCCATCTTGTTTCTCTCAGCCAGCCTCCATCAATGACATCTCCTTCTTGTCAATTGTCTCCCCTTTCATCATCCTCACTGCCAGCTCCTTCCATAATGTACCCATGCAGTTCTGATGTTCTACGCTGCTCTCATGTTTACCAGTTGCATGCTTCCAGTCTACCATCCCCGACTTTGTTAAATTGTTGACCTTCTTACTGGTTCTTAGAACAGTTTGGAGCAAAAACAGAAGAGGTTGTCTTTTCTCTCTGAATAGACCAACCAACTCCTAAGTACACCACTCACCAAGGTCTTCTGAAAATATTGTTGGTGACAACTTCTTCCTTTTGCGTTTTTTCTGTGAAAACAAAAGTGTCTTTGACCCGACTTGGTCCTTTGCTGACTATTAAGGTCTGAATTCTGTCCGTCAGAACTGAAGGCCAGTTAGCAGGATCTGCCAGGTCTTGAACCTCCGCTGCAGGGTTAGGCTGCTACAGGTGTTTCTAAGGGAGGCAACATGGGTATTAGTTTACATTTTATTCACAGCATTTACAGGGGTGGAACATCACACTATTAGTAACATCATCATTGTACCCTACAATATTTAAATGTAAAACATATTCATTTTGTTTGTTACAGTTTAAAGCACTAGGCACTTTTACCAAGTGACAGACACACACACACACACACACACACACACACACACACACACACACACACACACACACACACACACACACACACACACACACACACACACACACACACCTGAATCCTGCTGGGGAGATGACTCAGCATCACCCTGGTCACAGTCAGACAGTTCCCCTCAATGTTCATTAAAATAATACAGCATGAGTCTTTAGATAGGAATCACTCAACCTATATCAACCAGTACACACAATGAATCCTGCTGATGAATGTCTGCTCTCCCCTGCTGTACAGGGTGTGGTTATGGAACCTAAGAAGCGTAAACGTGGCCGTCCGAGATTGAGTGGATGTGTCGGTCCTGAGACCTCCCCTCTGCCAGAGGACCCGGAGGAAGAGCAGGAGAGAGCAGGACAGGCCGAAGACGGAGAAAAGGAGATGGGAGAAGAGGATGAAGACCGGACAGGAAGACAGGATGATGGCAATCCAACGTGGCATCCAGGTGGCAATGGAACACTTTACTTTATGAAATTTGAGCAACTTTGGTTTTAACCACATTAAGCAAATTTGGTAGAGGTTTGGGTTATGAGTTACCTTTGACTAGAAATGTGTCACAGAATGTGCTCTCCATTGACTTCCATTGCACAGCGAAACAGGTTTCAAAGTCACTATTTTTGCATCTACTGTATATGTTACAGTATGAGGTAGTGCTTGCTTTCTTGGAGTTCAAAACAGGCGCTCCCCCTGTCATATATTGTGATTAAGGCTGTCACGATTATGACATTTTACATGACGATTAATTAGCACTCAAATAATTGGGATTAACAATTTGTGTTTTTGTCCATTGACGATTACATTTCTGTTGGCATTTAGGCTTTGAACTGAAGTTGCACATGGTAGATATGACACATAACCTAAATATACAAAGACATTACTGACATATTTGACAACATTATACTTTTGACAACTTTATACTTGAAAAAGAACATTGATAGTGGAAATAGCATATCTACAAGCTCACAACATGTCGCAATGTGACGCATTGTGAGCTTGTAGATCAGCTATTTCCAAGATTCAAAGTATTAGGGCTGCACAATATATCGTTATATTGGTATCTCGATATAAACATGCACAATGTGCATATCGCAAAAGTCAACGATGTTGACGATATCACATTTCCCCAGCATGTGCTGCTCAACCGAGTTTTTACGCTTGCCCACACAAAGCAAACCACAAACCTTTCCTTAGACAGACAGCCAAAGCCAACCAATCATAAACATCCCCTTTAGAGAGGCAGGAAGCATGCTGCTGTGACGCACACACTGCCAGTCTCACACACACAACAACAACACAGACCATAGCAGGAAATGAATAAAGGAAAGGGATGGATGAGGAAGACATTCAACACAATGCGTTGCAGAATCTGTTGAATCTTCATTGTTTGGAAATATTTCGGCTTTAGAAAGGAGTAGGGATGTGCCGAAAGAAAAATTCTTGGCCGAAACCGAATACCGAATAATGGAAACACTTGGCCGAAAACCGAATAGCCGAATATTATTAATATATATTATGCGCATAATGTATTTTTATTACCATTTTTGTACCATTGCTGTCATTACAGTACATTTGTTGTAAAGCTACCTTATTATGGCAAACGTGATTATGTCAAAACCATACAAAACAAATAATAATAATCACCATTATCTGGGCTCAAAATTTACTTTTTGATTACATGATTTGAACGTGCCATATCACGTATGTCATTATCAGCCCTACATTTATCATTGAACTTATTCTTTATGCCCAAGTTTTTTTTTAGCAGTTATAGAAATATTAGAACTTGATATTTTACATTTTGGAAAAAATAGCCAGTTTTATATCAAGGTGCCCACTCCTCCTGAGTGCCCACTCTTCCTACCGTCTGTCCCTCTGCTATCCATCTAACTCCAGAGTCCAGACAGGACCCTACATCTCACATCTTTTATACTAGCCATGTGCCTATAGCTCCCACACACACACCCACACCCACACCCCTGTGTGTGTGTGTGTGTGTGTGTGTGTGTGTGTGTGTGTGTGTGTGTGTGTGTGTGTGTGTGTGTGTGTGTGTGTGTGTGTGTGTGTGTGTGTGTGTGTGTGTGTGTGTTGCAAGCACAGCAGCATCCACGTTGATTTACCTCCAGCCACACTTTTCCCCCTATCAATAGAAACGTTGTTGCCCTGATAATAGTTGAGGGGGAATTAAAGTTATACTGTGTAAGTTGCTCAACTAGTGGTCAGTAGCGGTATAGCAAACCGCGGTCGCGTCTGCTTTTTTCGGCCGTTTTTCGCCGCGGACCGGGCCTTCAGACCCCCACGTCCGCCTCGCCCGCCCCCCCTCTGCGGACCGGCGTTGGGGAGTTAGAGGCTAGACTTCTAGACGAGCGTAAACAAAGCTGTTGAAGCAAGCTATTTCCTGAAAGAGACGCAAGATGCACTGTCATTGGCCGGTAGTGTATCATGTGTGTATGATCTGTAATGTGATTGGCCAACGTATACACAACGTATACGGATGATGCAGATGACGTCATTTTGCCGCGAAATCCCGCCCCTGTCACGGCTAAGTAGAAAATATATAAAGAAAAGGCTTTTGGGGCTGAAATTAACGGAGTGGGGGTTCTAAAACTTTAGCGGTTTAATAGTTAGGACAATTTTAAGATATGTTTTATAAAAAAAGTTACATAGTACAACTTTAAGCGTCTCTCCTATTCCACATTAACCAGTGGCAGAGACATCCTTATGCATTGTTGTTGTTAGCCCTTAGCACTGATTAGTGCTATGCTCTGTAGCAACAAAGAATTGACAAACAGCACTCTACTAACTGCTATCTTTGTTAATCAAAATCGCGGAGGCTCTGCTCCTGCTCAATGAACACTTTAACGAGCTTGACGGAGGCTTGCTGCCTGGCACGGAGCTAAGCTTACACAACGAGTGACAGGTCGCAATGACATAGGCTACACTCGTTAGCCGGCAGCTGCGCAGAGTTGTGAAGTGAAGTGAATGCGAGACGGAGTGAGTGAGGGAGGGGGGAGGGAGAGAGAATGTTTACTGATGCTGCTGTGCTGCGGCTGCTTTTTGAGAGATTATACTGTACCCCTGTTCTTCACACTATTCGGTGCTATACTATTCGGTTTTAAAAACTATACGGCCGAAAACCGGAAATGCATTTTTAGCGATTTTCGGCCGCAAACTTTCGGCGCCGAATATTCGGTCACATCTCTAGAAAGGAGGATGTAAAACAGAACGATGTGTTGTCGGTCGTGCATCTGTATCGTCGCGATGAAGCAAGGCAACACAACCAACCTGTTTCATCACCTAAAAAAACACCACAAAGCCCTACATGAGGAGAGCCAAGCCATAAAAGAAATGGCAGAAGCAAGCACATCATCCTGTGTCAATGCCACGCAAGTTACTTTTGACGATGCATTTAGAAGCATAACGCCATATCAGAAGACATCATCCAGGCACAAGGAGATTACAGACACCATAAACGTACCATCTTGCAAAAGATCTGCTCCCTGTGTATTCAGTCGACAAAAAAGGGGTTAAAAAAATGGTGCAGACACTTGACAAGCGCTACCAAATACTGTCTCGAAACAGTTTGTGATGTGTCCATTCCGCAAATATACAATAAGACCAAGATGTGTGTTGAAGGGCGAGCTTCGTGACATTGATTATTTTGCCACAACGACGACTTGAGGTCCAGCCGAACTACTAAAAAGGAGGGGCGGCACTAACTTGAAAAAGTCCTTAAAAAAGAAAGAAGACTACTTGAATAGCAAGTATGAAGATGAAGTCACACAAGAGCTACTGGATGTGGCATCCTTCTTAGACCAAGACCCAGTGCGTCAGTGAAGACGACGTCCCCATCATTAAACCCAGACTGGTGAAAGAGATCAAGGAGCTGGAACTCAAGGTAAATATAATGATTATAATAGAATGTATATGAAACAGAAAACCTTTAAATGTATTATTATGTTATCTTACATTTCAAATGTTCAAGTGTACACTGAGCTGAACATGGTTTTCATACAGTAATGAGATACACTGTGTGCGACACATTTTTTCTATACTAATATATATTTCATAATGTAATATTTGTCTATTTTATTTTAGAATTCTGGGGCCTTCGCAGTCAGAGTAGAAGAACTGGAAGTTCCACGTCTCCCACCCAGCAAAACGAAAAAGACGTTGGCAAGCTTCTTCGATAACTCCACTGTCAGTGCCCGTGCCATGCCAGAACCAGTTGACCAGTTTACTCCTGCCATAGAAGCTGAGCTCAGTGGTTATCTTCTGGCCTTGCCAGTTAAACTAGCAAGTAACCCGCTTATGTGGTGGTATAAATACCAGGTGAACTTTCTCCGGCTCAGCCACATGGCAAGAAAATATTTTTGTGTGCAAGCCGCCAGCTCTTAGCCTGACACTCAGCCTGAATTGACATTTCGTTTCACGTCATTATTCAGTCTGAACTCTCTTCCACCAGAGGCGATTGCAGGGATGGGCGTTGCCAAAAAGAGTCAGTCTTCAGCGATTGGTTCACCGACCAACACATGACATAGTGTTGTTATCATGGTTGTTATGTGTGGCTGGCTAGTGGCTAGCCTGTTGCTTGCGAGTGCTACTTGCTAACCAAAGAAACAGTCAGAATAGGAGCACTACGAACTAGTAATCAAACACAACATAACATGCCTGCTACTGGTGTTTCATAGCGAGATCGATACGATCGCATTTTACCGCAATTTACTCCCTTAGAGCAGGGATTTTCAAACCTTTTTGACTCGGGGCACCGCTGTAAATAACTTTTTCATCTGTGTCACCCTTGAGTTACACTGTTAATTTTTAGAATCTTACATCATATTGGAGAAATATCCGTTTCCATCAGAACTGACTGAAATAACGTTATACTTGATTTTTAACCACTTGAACCCCAGCATGCTTATCCTGGCGGGAAGGCGTCACAACGTGATGCGTTGTGTGCTTGTAGATCGGATGTTTTTGGTGAAGAGAGTTGTCGTAGATAGAAAAAAAACTAATCAAGTACAGTGCAAATCAAGTCTGTTTTACTAACATAGTGAAGTGATATTGATGTAGTGATATTGATAAATTCCAAATATTATCAAATTATCTTGCGGCACCCCTGGACTGGCATCACGGCACCTCAGGGTACCCTGTCACCCACTTTGAAAACCCCTGCCTTAGAGAGAGTCTTCAGCACCGGGGCAATATTCTAAGTTGTGAGAGGTCCTGTCTGGCATCAGACACGGTTAATAAGTAAGGGATAATGAATGGCTCCGTGGTGAATGACGATATATAACAGACCGACAGACTGATAACTCCCCGAGGCGCCAGCCGAGTTATCAGGCCGAAGGGATGTTATATATCGTCATTCACCAAGGAGCCATTTATTATCCCGCGTATTACCCGGCTACAAAATAAAATGAATAATTTGACTCAAAACTAAAAACAAAACAAAGTATTTCCTTGTTTACAGACGACTGGGAGTGTTCCACAAGTGTCGCGTTGGGCGTCCCCCCAGCGCGACACGGTCACCTTGGAAAACAAGGAAGTGCTGATTAGATAGAATCCATTTTCTGATACCACGTCGTCTATTTCTCGCTTAAAATATTTTAAAAACATTCTTGAGAGCAATGTTTAGTTCTAAATGTCGCTGTGTGTGTGTTTATTTACATGGCCGACATGTTGGATATAGCACAAGATATAGCGCAGTGCAGCAGGACTGCAGCAGGACTGCAGCAGGTGCTCTGAGTCTTTGATTAGGCAGCGGTGTGTTATAGAGCGGCGCTGACTGTTATCCAGAAATATCAGACCTCTGATTTCAGCTATTGACCAATCAGAATCAAGCATTCAAACAAGCCGGGTGATAAGCTGGCGTTCACACACCCTATCTCTATTCTGAATGTGGAAATGGAAGATCGTTTACTTATGGCATGTTCACACCAGGGTTATTTGGTCCGCTTAAAAGGGACCATGGTCCTCTTTCTCCTTTGGTCCGCTGGTGTGAACGTGCAAAGGGACCATGGTCCCTTTGTTTGGTCCGGACCATGGTCCTCTTGAAAAGGCAGGACTCGGTCCCCTTCCAAACGGACCATGGTCCGGTCCTCTGCTGGTGTGAACGGAGCCGGACTTTATAGAGGACCAAACGTATGTCTGATCAGCCAACAGTACATTCTGCATTGTGTGTTGTTCATTGAAAAACAATATGGAAAAAAGAATAAACGACTACTCGTGAAGCAATTGTAACCTCGGCTACAAGAGACTAGGCCTACTCGTCAATCTTTATGTTTTGCATTTGTGAAGCTGGATTAATAATTAGTTCTAAAAGCATGTATTTCTCACTGTTGATTGATATGACCCGACCGCTGATATTTCTTGATGAGCTGCAGTAGGTCTCCTCTCCCTGTGAGCCGGCGCTGCGGTGTCTTGTAGACGTAAGCTACATGGAAACTGGTGACCCATTGTGTGCGGTGACTCCAGGGGTCGCTCTCCGAACACGGTGATCATTGTTTGTTTTGACACAAATACTGTCACAAATAAAAGTAAAGTCACCATCTTGTGTGTAACACGGGAGTAGAAGGAGGCGCGCTGCACGCATAACTTCAATCCAAACGACACAGAAATGTCAAACTTGGCTTTTCTTTGAGGCATTAGGATTTTCGCTCTCTTTTCGCTCTCTCACTGTTACCCTGAGGTGCAGCATGAGTCAAACTCTTCACATTGTTGTTGGAACGGCAGTAAGATGTCCATAGTCATCGTGGGTGGTGCGCAAAAATCACTGATTTGCAAGCTACAACACTGTCCGATAGTACAGTATAGGATTCCTTAGCACGGCCATTATGTTTCAGGGCTAAATTCTGTGGTTAAAAAGAACAAATCTGCAAGCTAGCATCCTGTTAGATCTGTTCTTTTTAAGCATGCGCCACCGCATATAAAGTTATGGAGAATCCGTATGGGCCCGTGGCTTGTAAAGAAAGAAAGAGAGAGACAGAGAAAGATTATTTGACGTGGAAACGGTGACGCGTAAAGTTATTTGGCCACACGTTCTTGGGCTATTTATTATTAAATGAATGAAGTAGCCTAGGCTTAATAGCCTATATGTTTTTTTTTTTTTTTTTGCGAGAGAGATTCCTCCGTCCATCCATCGCTAATTGCTGCCTGAAATGCGTGAGTTTCGCTTCTTTAAAAAACAAAAATATAGGTCTATATAGGAAGCGGCTGTGATTAATAACTGGAATTTGGAATGTGTGCTCATAGTGTTTTCACAGTTATTTTAATTAATAGCCTAATTAAACCAACACTTATGCTGCAGTTTGGCAGTGGAGTAATTTTCCATAGGAATCGCCTATTCTGTCAATAGATCAACAACCAACCACGTGTAATTTGTTACATATTTGGTTCTTTTAACAAAAGTCCCGTGTGAACGCTAACCGGACCAAATTCAAAATGCATCAATGTAAACATTTGGTCCCTGATCCGGACCTTTTAAGCGGACTTTGGGTGAGAACGTGCCCTTAGAGGTACTACTGATTCTCTATGGTACGTTCTAGTTAGGCTATACTGTAGATACATTAAGGGTGAGGATTTTATTGTCTAGTACTGAATCAATACTATACTATAAATCAATCATGGACTGAATCCAAACCTCAACCTTTTATTCACAAATACTGTTGGAGATTGAATTAATGGCAATCAGCATAGTCATAGTAACTTAGTAACCAATGGTGATGGGTGTTTTTGTGTAGGTATGCTTTATTTAATGAAATGCATTAAAATTTACAGAACATTAATTGTATTCACCTCGACTGAAAGGGTTCTACTAATGGGTCATGATAAGTTGACTCATTGTAAATCAATCAATTTCATTTGAATAACTCTTTAGTCCACAGTTTTAAACCTCAAATTGTTGTTTACAAACAACACCACCAACCACAACAAAAATGATTAATGTTGGAAATGGAATGAATGGCAATCAGCCTCCTTATACTAGTGAAGTTTAAACTTTGCCAATGGT
Organism: Nannobrachium achirus; assembly: GCF_963921795.1. Taxonomy (NCBI): domain Eukaryota; kingdom Metazoa; phylum Chordata; class Actinopteri; order Myctophiformes; family Myctophidae; genus Nannobrachium; species Nannobrachium achirus. Next base: position 6,865,995 of record NC_137814.1, read on the forward strand.
TATGGGTGTTTTTTGGTTCAAGTATGATGCATTTGATGACATACATTGCACGTCATGCAGTCATGCACTGAAACGTACAGTATTTGTTATTGTGATTTGTAATTGTTTGTTGGTACTTGATTTACCTTGACTGAATGGGTTATTCTATTTTTTATGTTTCTTGCCATGAATGTGCTGAAGAGTCCTGAATATTAACTATGTTCATGTTGATTGACACATTTGACAGTTGTCTGCTACTGTTCTGATCAATAAATCAGCACTTTTATTATTGTTTGTCATTTTATTATTGTACATTGTTTGGGTTTTGTTTTGTTTTTGTCTGTTTTTGTTGTATACATTTGTCTCTTTAACTCATACAGTGCCAGGCGACTTTTAGAGCAACTTTCTCACTATGGGCTTCCCTGCCAAGCGACTTTGGGCGACTTTTACTTAGAAAAAAAAAAAAAAAAATTTTTTTTTCAAAAAAAATTTTTTTCAAAAAGATTTTTTGGACCCCAAAAAATGTAGTAGGCATGATAGAAATCGCGAAATTGCATGTTTAACCCCCATAGCAACCCCATCTATCAAACATGGCAGCCATCTTTGTTTACATTATAGGAAAACATAATGGCTATTATCTCAAGAATGCCTGAACGGATTTCCAATCTTTTTTTTTTGTTTGAAAGCTGTGAACAGCCTGCACAAACATGGTGCATGATCTGTGCATGGGTGTGCATGATCTGTGCACTACAAATTACATGGAAGTCTATGGAGAGGGCTGGCACTAATGCCACTCGAGGGCATTTTTAATTGGCAGTAAGTGAGTTAATAAAAAAGATGATAAAAAATACACTTTCCACATAAACTTTTTAAAGAATGCTTAGTTTTCACCATTTCTACAGTTACCATATCAAATAATAGTCATATCTTATCGTTTCATAAATATCGAGCACTTTTGTCCATATTGTGCAGCCCTAATAAGTATTCAGGTAAAACGTGTCCCTCTAAACTTTAGAGGGACAATCTCCCTTCGTCAGCTTCTAATTTTATGTTATTGATAAATATCGATGTAGATATAGATGAATGGTTTGAAAATTGAGCACTTATTTACAGCATAAGTTCCTCTAAACACCACAGCCATGAAACTGAAAACACTGCATAGAAAAGTTCAAGCATTCAATGACTTTCTGTTATTGTATCTTCTCCCTAGACTTCCTTCACTCCCGCGTGTGTGAAGCGGATGTTTACCCTGACCAGCTAGAGAGAAGCCCCAGTCTGGTCCAGGAGGAACCAGAGCCTCCACTGATTAAAGGGGATCAGCTACTTCGGGAGGAACCAGAGCCTCCACTGATTAAAGGGGATCAGCTACTTCGGGAGGAACCAGAGCCTCCACTGATTAAAGGGGATCAGCCACTTCAAAGACCAGAGGAGGCTGATGGATCTACAATGACATTAGAAATGATCTGTGAAGATGATGATGATGATAATGTAGAGACAGAGCCTGTTCCCAGCACTTCAACTGAAAACATGAAAAAACAAGCTGATGTAGAGGACTGTGGACAATCACAAACAACTAGTGATGACCAGGTCCAATCGTCTGACTGTTCTGAATCTGATACTGAAGACAGTGAAGAGTGGGAGCCCAAAGAGGATTCTGACACTGAAGACAGTGATGAGAGGGAGCCCACCGAAGAATCTGACACTGAAGACAGTGATGAGTGGGAGCCGAAGGAAGAATCTGACACTGAAGACAGTGATGAGTGGGAATCCCGGAAACATAATCCAGCTATAAAGCCACGTCAGTCACACAAGACTCAAAATGTGGAAAAACCCTTTAGATGTACAAAGTGTGACCGAGCATTTGCTTATAGCCAATCTCTAAAAAGACATGTGAGGATTCACTCAGGGGAAAAGCAAATTAGTTGTACAGTTTGTGGCAAAGGTTTTAGTCGGAAGGATTCTCTAAAAAAACACATGAGGATTCATACAGAGAAAAAAGAGAGTCATACAGGAGAAGACAGTGATGAGTGGGAATCCCGGAAAGATAATCTAGCTATAAAGCCACTTAAATCACACAAGACTCAAAATGTGGAAAAGCCCTTTACTTGTACAGTTTGTGGCAAAGGATATATACTCAATAGCAGCTTAATAATGCATATAAGGACACATACAGGCAAAAAACCCTTTAGATGTACAATTTGTGACCGAGCATTTGCCTATAGCCATGTTCTAAAAAGACATGTGAGGAGTCACTCTGAGAAAAAGAAATTTCTTTGTACAGTTTGTGGCAAAGGTTTGAGTCGGAAGGATTCTCTAGAAATGCACATGAAAAAACATGAGAGGAGTCATACAAGAGAAAAGACCTTTACTTGTACAGTTTGTGGCAAAGGCTTTATTTCCAATTGTGGCTTTAAAAAACACATGGAGGGGCATACAAAGGGGCGTACACAGGGAAAGCTCTTAATTTGTACAGTTTGTGGCAAAGAATATAATGCAATGGGATGTTTAAACCATCATATGACGACTCATACAGGTGAAAAGCCATGTATTTGTAAAGTTTGTGGCAAAGGCTTTGGTCACATGACTGGTTTAAAGGCTCACATGACGACTCATACAGGGGAAAAACCCTTTATTTGTACAATTTGTGGCAAAGGATATAGACTCAATTGCAGCTTAATAATGCATATAAGGACACATACAGGCGAAAGACCCTTTAGATGTACAATTTGTGACCGAGCATTTGCTTATAGCCATGCTCTAAAAAGACATGTGAGGAGTCACTCTGAGAAAAAGAAATTTCTTTGTACAGTTTGTGGCAAATGTTTGAGTCGGGAGGATTCTCTAGAAATGCACATGAAAAAACATGAGAGGAGTCATACAAGAGAAAAGCCCTTTACTTGTACAGTTTGTGGCAAAGGCTTTATTTCTAATTGTGGCTTTAAACAACACATGGCGGGGCATACAGAGGGGCATACAAGGGGAAAGCTCTTTACTTGTACAGTTTGTGGCAAAGGATATATACTCAATAGCAGCTTACTAATGCATATAAGGACACATACAGGCGAAAGACCCTTTAGATGTACAATTTGTGACCGAGCATTTGCTTATAGCCATACTCTAAAAAGACATGTGAGGAGTCACTCTGAGAAAAAGAAATTTCTTTGTACAGTTTGTGGCAAAAGTTTGAGTCGGAAGGATTCTCTAGAAATGCACATGAAAAAACATGAGAGGAGTCATACAAGAGAAAAGCCCTTTACTTGTACAGTTTGTGGCAAAGGCTTTATTTCTAATTGTGGCTTTAAAAAACACATGGAGGGGCATACAAAGGGGCATACACGGGGAAAGCTCTTTATTTGTACAGTTTGTGGCAAAGGATTTTATTCAAAGGGGAATTTTAAAATTCACTTGACGACTCATACGGGTGAAAAGCCATGCATTTGTGAAGTTTGTGGGAAAGGCTTTGGTCACATGAGTGTCTTAAAGGCTCACATGGTGACTCATACAGAGGAAAAACCCTTTATTTGTACTGTTTGTGGAAAAGGCTTTAAACGCAAACATGAACTTTTGAAAAGACACATGTTGACTCATACAGGGGAAAAGACAAATATTTGTATAAGTTGTGGAAAAGGCTTTTGTGATAAGAATAAGCTAAGGCTACACATGAGGACTCACACAGGGGAAAAACCCTTTATTTGTACAATTTGTGGCAAAGGCTTTGAACGCAAACATGACCTTTTGAAAAGACACATGTTGAGTCATACAGGGGAAAAGACACATATTTGTATAATTTGCGGCAAAGGCTTTAGTGATAAGTATAAGCTAAGGCTACACAAGAGAACTCATACGGGTGAAAAGCCCTGTATTTGTAACGTTTGTGGCAAAGGCTTTAGTCACATGCCTGGTTTAAAGGCTCACATGGCGACTCATACAGGGAAAAAACCCTTTATTTGTACAATTTGTGGCAAAGGCTTTGAACGCAAACATGACCTTTTGAAAAGACACATGTTGACTCATACAGGGGAAAAGACAAATACTTGTTTAAGTTGTGGAAAAGGCTTTTGTGATAAGAATAAGCTAAGGCTACACATGAGGACTCACACAGGGGAAAACCCCTTTATACAGTTTGTGGCAAAGGCTTTGAACGCAAACATGACCTTTTGAAAAGACACATGTTGAGTCATACAGGGGAAAATCCAAATATTTGTATAATTTGTGGAAAATGCTTTAGTGATAAGTACTATCTAAGGCTACACATGAGGACTCATACAGGCGAGAAGCCCTGTATTTGTAAAGTTTGTCGCAAAGGCTTTGCTAACATGATTGGTTTCAAGGCTCACATGATGACTCATACAGGGGAAAAACCCTTTATCTGTACTGTTTGTGGCAAAGGCTTTAAACGCAAATGTGACCTTTTGAAAAAACACATCATACAGGGTGTTATACAAATGTTTGTATAATTTGTGGCAAAGGCTTTAGTGATAAGTATAAGCTACGGCGACACATGAGGACTCATACAGGGGGAAAGCCCTAAATTTGTACCGTCTGTGGCAAGTGGTGATATGAAAAGACACATGGGGAGACATACAGTGGTCGATAATTCTTGTAACAGTAAACAATGTTTTATTCCTCCAAAGAAGTCTTATGATTTATTATTGTGTTTGTTAATTCCTGGGACTGTCCACATTATTGAACATTTGAATCCATAAACATAATTTGAATATGCACGATTTACCTAGGTCATATCCATGCTTAGTTTCACATGCTATATGTAACCTACTATAATTGCCCTTCTCAGCTGTGATGTTGAATACCTGTCAAGTTCCTAAGTATTAAGGTATAGTCCTACAACTTGTATATCTGTATCTTATGTTTTGTTCTTGTTTATTTTTTTCTTTCAATGTTTATTATTCTTCCTCACTATCTGCAGGACAAGTCCCAACAATATCTTGCTGCTTGTATCTGTATAAATCGGTAACAAATAAAGCTTTTTGAATTGTGAATATGCAGCATAATTCTAAAGTTTTAATTCACTGCAGAAGGATCTGTGTTTATGTTCATTCTCACATACATTTTATTTAAATGAATGAGTGACACTACCATTGATTGATTGATTGATTGATTGAAGGCTTTATTAGAAGTTTGCATAGGAAAATGTACAGATTCATGACGGTACAGTTAACTGGTACAAGGTCTACTAAAAGGAGATCCATGAAAAGACTAAGCTTATTTCAACAGGAAACCATTTAAGTATCTCATATAACATTGAATGACAGACAAATAGAACACAGTACTATGCAGTAGATATGTAAAGAAAAAGGAAAAAAAAAAGAAAACAGTAAGTCTAAACAAACAGTAAGTACAGTATATACAAGGAAGGGGCAGGGAGGGTAGGGTTGGGCTAGGTTTTTACCAGTTGCGAACGGCTGCTGCCTGTAAGTGGTTTTTTAGGGTAATTTTAAAGGATGCTAGTGATCCACACTCCTTTATGGCCTTCGGTAAGGCATTCCACATTTTTGTGGTATAGCAGAAGAACGAGTTCGACCCTTTCTTTGAGTTGACTCTGGGTTGAACGTGATCTGTGGCACTGCCTCTGGTGTTGTAATTATGGACATCCTTAACGTTTATAAAGTATTTTGACAGGTACTTGGGTATCATAGTGGTGTAGTGTATCTTGTACACCAGGCCCATTGCAAGTTGCTGTACTCTGTCATCTACTCTGAGCCACCCCACTCTTAACTGGTGAGTAGCGGTGAGGTGAGTCTGATAGGGAAGGTTAAGCAGGACCCTAATTAGTTTATTTTGGGCTGTTTGGAGTTTAGTTTTTAGGGCTTGTGGGGCGTCACGATACCATACGTGGACTCCGTAGTCAAAGAGGGGCTGGATTATTGCACCAGCTATGGTCTTCAGTGTGTTGAAGTTGACCATTGGGGCGATCCTCTGTAGGAAACGAGTTCGTTGGTTGATTTTTTGTATTACTTTTGAAGTAATCTTTTCGCTGGAAAGATTAGCTTCAAGGATACATCCTAAGTAAGAGATTTCGTTTTTTCGTGTTATGACCTTGTCACCCACTTTGATTGTGAAGTCATCTACCTTTTTGAGGTTATGATTTGATCCAAAGAGGATGGACTCGGTTTTTCCCAGGTGAATTGATAATTTGTTGTCGTTAAGCCATGTGCAGATCTTACTCAGTTCAGAGTTAAGTGTCTTTTCAACCTGCAAGTGGTCTTTGCCCGAGACTAGGAGAGCAGAGTCATCCGCGAACAGGAACAGGTTGCAGTCGCAAGCAGATGCCATGTCGTTCACGTATATTAGGAACAACAGAGGTCCCAGTATGCTACCTTGAGGAACTCCACAGCTTACTGTGAGGGGGGGGGGACAGGGCACCGTTAATCTCCACCACCTGTTCCCTCCCCACCAGGTAAGATTGCATCTTACAACTCTATAGACTAGTAAGTCTCCCTAATCGGGAGATAAGCAACCGTCAGGTCACATACACAAACTTTAAAAGGCAATCGTTTAGAGATACTGTGTACTGCCTTGCATGATTTTAGGCCAACATCTGTTGGAGCAGTGTCCAAAAATGTGTTTTGAAAAAAATAAAAATAAAATCGGCCTGTGTGCTGGCGCTAGAAGAGGGCCATGTGAGAAATGAGGGGTGGAGGTTGTGAGTTGCCATCCAAGGAGTGTGTGTGCAACGTTTGGCATCGATAGGGCCAACGGTGACGGAGAAAAGAGGGCAAAAGTGTGACGTGGCGGATAGACAGAGAGCCAGCCGGTGGAGCTTTTCATAGTAACTTATAAAATAAAAATGTGTACTTTCACCCGTGTGAAGTGAGTGGTGCTGATGATGATCGACCCTCTCTACGTGGCTTAAATACTGATATGTGTACTGCTACAAATGTCACTGTGTACTGTTCCTGATGAATTCTGTCTAATAATGTATAGGACATTGTGATTGTAATTCATGGGTTTATCAGCTGCACTGACGCTATGACAGACGCATCGCTAAATGAATAGACAGGGATTTGTCAGCCCCTACGAGTGCTCAACTTGAGTAAAAATAAACAAAACTACTTCACTACTCACCTAACCAAAGGTAGTTTTTCATTGCTGAAAGTCTATTCTCCACAGTGGGAAACCTCTCACCAGCTCCCCACCCAAGTCTCTGTAAAATACTTTTTTATTTATTTTTTTGGTCATGAAATACACACAGGGGTGCATTTTGCTAACAGATACGTTATATTTATAGTTTAATTTATATAATCGTTTTTTGTGAATTTGTTTTCTCCATTGACTATGATTTTTTTTTTAAATCCCCAAATATGGAGATGACTGACATCATAGACCACGTGAGACTGACAGTATTGTCGATATATGGCCATTCCACGATATGAGTTTATTATTGATGACATCAGGGATCTCCATATATGGGCAAAACAGGGACAAGGGCTGACACAGAGATCTTCATATATGGCCATTAATGTATTATAGAATAGGCCTACATTTCCCCCATTGACTTGAATGGGGAAAATTCAAAGATGAGACGAAATTAATTTGTGTTACTCTCGTCATGGCAACCACACTTGCAATTTCCATTGCATCTTTCTAGTTGACTAGTACTGTTGATAAACACTTTTCTTTTCTATTACTAATGATGATGACGACATAACAGCTTGATCTATATTTTAATCATGATATATCTTTGTCTGTCTTCAGTGACAGTTACACACCACCTCCTCCTCCAGAGGGCGAAATACATTCGCCGTTCTAGCCTGCCTAGCCCTTTTTTTTTTTGAAACATGATAACATGACGTACGACCGTCATGGATGAGGATTCACCTCGGTTGGATGACGCGAATTCATTCACATCTACAAACTACACAAACATTCAAATTTCACAAACAACGTAAAGCCACAACCCATTGTAAATCTTGGCCGGCATTGTGTTATTTAATAAGAAGCCTTTTTATCCTATATTTTTCTGTTTTCCACTGCATTTCCTGACGTTCCCCATGCGCACCAACGCCATCTATTGAACACTGAGATGTGGGCGTGGCCTTGCAAAAATGGGTCCGAAAATACATGGGAAAACAGAAAGATATCAGATAAAAAAGGCTTCTTATTAAAGAACACAATAACGGCCAAGATTTACAATGTGTTGTGACCTTAGTAAACACGTCGTTTTTGAAATTTGAATGTTTTTGTAGTTTGTAGATGCGAATGAATTTGTGTCCTTCAACCGAGGTGAATCCTCATCCATGACGGTCGTACGTCATGTTATCAGCTAGACTTTAACCCGGAAGTGTGTTGGTGTTGTTTTCATGGTGGTGAGAAACAAAGCGAGGTGGAAAATGTCTGATAAAGGAGGTAAAATGTATCAAATAGAGTCCGTACGGCTGTCGATAAAAGAACACCTGACGTCGGTGGGAGAGGAGATATTGTGTGTTTTGGAAAAACAAAGTGGTGTTAGTTGTGTGAAGCTTGTCAGAGTGTTTGTCAGCGAGCGTCTCGGTTTGGCTGCAGAGTTCATGTTCAACCTCTTCCAGAGAGAGATAGAGACACTAGAAACTCTGCTGGAGAGACCAAACAAACAACTGGACCTTGTATTACAGCCACACGTCAAACTACACGGAACAGGTGGGTTAAAACTGCATTAGTTTAGCCACTGTGACGCCATAAAAGTTATCGGTCATGACATGAGTGACAGCTGACAGCACAGTGAGTAGCCGCAAATTGCAACACTAGATTTGTTTAAATCGGTTGAATCTAGGGTTGCAATACCTCCAATAGGCAGCCAATGCATCAAAACAGTTTTCTGGAGCGGTGAAACCAGCTCCCAATAGACGGGTATGTCCGTGTCTATGTGGCTACATATGTGGCCATCTGTGTCTGTAGCCTGGCAATAACTGCTTGCAATGCAAGCACATTGTCTTAATCCAAAACTTTTTAAGAAGTCCTCTACTCCACCACAGTCCTCAGCCTGAGACCACCACAGTGCCACACTCAGCGGCAGTGAGTGAAGTGTATCGTGCTGCTGCTCTAGCTGCAACAAGTAGAATAACAACACTTCGAGGCATTTCCTCTCAAAGCGATTAGCTTCAAAATAAGAGCCTCCTGTACTTCAAGTCACGTGAACTGGTTTTATTTTTAAGTCTAGTACAAGTAGTAGAAAGTATGGACTAAATAAGAAGTACATGACAGTCCACTCCAGCGCTATCATACCGCACCACAGTAAATGGTGTGATAAAAAAGAAATAATAATAATTGACGGCTTGACTCAAACAATTGGCGTCGAATTTTAGAAGACAGCCCTACAGTACAACAGTACAGTAAAGTACAGTAAGGTACAGTACAGTAGCTCTGATTCACAGCTCCACTTCGAACCGAGGTTTGATTTTGCTATCTGATTGTATTAAACAACGTCAAACTCACCAATATTGCGGCTGTATGGAAAGCTTGAAGTATCCTCTTTCTAGCTGCAAAGTGTTTGTTTCATTAAAACCCAGCATAGACATGTTATGAGATATGTCTGTCAATACATCCGAGCAGAGATGTTTCCCTAAGTCTTAAACTTCAGAAGCGCTCGTCTTATATAACGCCATGTCCCGCTGCCTCCTGCTTTAGGCTGTGACATTTAGAACCAGCTGGTACACAGGACCGCTGATTGACTTCCCACTAGCGCTTCCGAGCTCCAGCACTTAGGAAAAATGATCACCTGAACTGAATTTCTTGATAGAAAGTTAACTCTCTCTCTCTCTCTCTCTCTCTCTCTCTCTCTCTCTCAGATGTCTCCAGTATGACGGTGCAGCACATGGTGGTTGAACCTCAGAAGCGTGGCCGTCCCAGAAAGAACCCTGTCAGTCTGCCCTCCCCTGCGGTGCAGTGTGTGGAGGACGAACCTAAGAAGAGAAAACGTGGCCGTCCTAGAAAGCTCACATGTGACGGTCCTGTGCCCTGCCCTCTTTCAGAGGAGGAGAAAGCAGCAAGAGGTGAGGAAAGAAAAGATGAGATGGGAGGAGAGAATGAAGAGAGGATGGGAAGACATTATGATGGCAAGAATGGGGCGGCATAGCTCAGGGGTAGAGAAACCATTATTAGAGCACGAAGGGTTCCCGAAGGGTTCCCAGTTCGAATCCGGGCTCCCCCTGAGTTAATGTCGAAGGGTCCTTGGGCAAGACTCTGAACCCCACATTGCTCCCGGTGAGCTGGTTGGTGCCTTGCATGGTTTCCTCCGCCACTGGTGTATGAATGTGTGCGTGAATGGGTGAATGTAATGCACAATCTATTTAAAGCGCTTTGGATAAAAAGCGCTATATAAATGCACCATTTACCATTTACCAAGAATATACTGTAGTAGAGTAAAGTAGTTTTTTTTATATATATAATTCAGAAATGCAACTCTAACAGTGATGTTCATGATTTTACCTTATTTTGAAGGACCTAACATAGCTGGGGTAGCCTGACACTCAGCCTGAATTGACATTTAGTTTCACTCCATTATTCAGTCTGAACTTGCTCTGGTCCAAGGCAATTTCTGGGATGGGCGTTGCCAACGAGGCAGTCTTCAGTGATTGGTTCACCGTCTGACCAACGCAACAGTAGCAAAGCAGATGACAATAGTGTTGTTATGTGGCTGGCTAGTGGCTAGCATGTTGCTTGCTAGTGCTACTTGCTAACCAAAGAAACAGGCAGAATAGGAGCACTATGAACTAGGAATCAAACACAACACAACATGCCTGCTACTGGTGTTTCATAGCGAGATTGATACGATCGCATATTACTGCGACGGGCGACGCGATGTGCGGTATGGTCCGGCGGCGGCACTTGTTTACTTAGAAACGCACATGAGTTCTGGGAAAACCCCACCCACGCTGATCACAAGACGCTGATTAATGACGCTGATTCTCAGTACGGATTTTCGAACGAGGAAAGCCTCTTCAATGAGAGCACTTCTAGACCCCTGGGCCTGAATCGCCAAAATAAAAATGTAAAGGGGTGTGGCTAGTGATTCAGGGTCTGGAACTAGGCTATAGCTGGGGAGGAAGTACAGTACAAATGCGGTGACATCTGAAAACGTGTTTTGGTGTAAATTGCGGCCACATGTTACTGTTACTGTTGGGTAGACTAGGATCAATTATAGTTTACAGATGCTGCATAGACACAGTAGTTTAATGGATGTCTTATTTACCTCCGCCAACATGCCATGTTGTGTGGAGTGACGGGAGAGTGTTTTTTGCAGGTCTTTCAGTCTGAATGTATCAAAGAAGTAGGGTTGGGGCGGTATGGACATTTTGTTATCATCTTCCCATTACCGGCGGTATTGCGGTAATTACCGCACCCCCGTATCTATCAATTAAGTTTCGGCGATAAACCAAAATATAACAATCATCTGCCCAAAATTCGCCGCTCCACAGCCCGACTGCCCCGAGTTATACATCCCCGTACAGCACAGCGGGTCTGGCTTTGAAAGGAGCAGATCTACAAGCTCACAACACGTCGCATCCGCGACGCGTTCTGAGCTTGTAGATCTGTGCACTGTCGGGTTACTATAGTAACGTAGGATACTGGGGCTTTTCAGACACAGTACGCAGTGTGTGAACAACAACCAGATGAGAGGCGGGTAGATCGTTTACAGTGATTCTGTAAACTCACGTCTCAAATTGCATTGATTGAGTGGTGATATATACATATAGACAGGTTTTAGTTACAAGACTTGACAGAAAAGGTTGTAAAATCGCCGACGGGGCACAACGCACTCCTGCAACTGAAGTCAGCGACCTGGTGGAAAAAGTAAAAGCTAGTTTCATGTTCGGTTTTAGTCCTGACGCTCTGCCCGTATGAATAAAAAAGAAACACAAGATGTATAAACATTGAGCCTGCAGTAGTTATTTTATATATGGAAGGCAGAATGCGTGTTGCTATCTCCCCGGACCCCCTCTCCATTCATTAACTAGTTAATTCATTCACACAGAGGATAGCCCCGATGGTCAATTTTAACACACTGAAGACCATAGCTGGTGCAATAATCCAGCCCCTCTTTGACTACGGAGTCCACGTATGGTATCGTGACGCCCCACAAGCCCTGAAAACTAAACTCCAAACAGCCCAAAATAAACTAATTAGGGTCCTGCTTAGCCTTCCCTATCAGACTCACCTCACCGCTACTCACCAATTAAGAGTGGGGTGGCTCAGAGTAGATGACAGAGTACAGCAGCTTGCAATGGGCCTGGTGTACAAGATACACTACACCACTATGATACCCAAGTACCTGTCAAAATACTTTATAAACATTAAGGATGTCCATAATTACAACACCAGAGGCAGCGCCACAGATCACTTTCAACCCAGAGTCAAAACCAACAAAGGGTCAAACTCTTTTTTCTGCTATACCACCAAAATGTGGAAAGCCTTACCGAAGGCCATAAAGGAGTGTGGATCACTTGCATCCTTTAAAATTGCCCTGAAAAGCCACTTACAGGCAGCAGCCGTTCGCAACTGGTAATAATGAACCTAGCCCCAACCCTACCCTCCCCTGCCCCTTCTTTGTATATACTGTTTGTTTAAGAATTACTGTCTTTGTTTTGTTTTTCTTTACATATCTACTGCATAGTACTGTGTTCTATCTGTCTGTCATTCAATGTTATATGAGATACTTCAATGGTTTCCAGTGGAAATAAGCTTAGTCTTTTCATGGATCTCCTTTTAGTAGACCTTGTACCAGTGAACTGTACCGTCATGAAACTGTACCTTTTCCTATGCAAACTTCTAATAAAGTCTTCAATCAATCAAAACTCCCACAGAGCAGTCTGTAACCATGTTCATTCTCATTGGCTACAAGCTCATTCTCATACACCCTCTTACCCACAATGCATTTCAAGCAGTCTATTTAAGCAGCTTCCTGTTCTATGTTCAGTCCAGGTGTTTAGCTGTTAATACTGGTTGTGCAGCTGTAAGGGTTAAAAAAAATCCCTCCACCTCCCTGTCCTCCTCCCGTAAAATGTAGTTACTCGTGTTATATGTATTGTTTACAGATTGTTTGTGTTCTATGGATTATGATGTGATAGCTTAAATAATGGAACTGTAGGCTCAATGTTATGTGCATGTAATCTGTATATCATGCTTGCTCTAGGGGGTTTGTGATGTATCAGATTGTCTCATGTTCGAGCAGAAAATTTGATTATCACAGCAGAGCTACATCGCCAAACTAAGATGCAATATCATTGCATAAATGGTGTGTTCAATCTAAGCATGCGTGGTTATTCTGAGCTGAAATATATAAAATAAATACTTGCATCGTGTGGATTTTAGTCTAGAGAAAGTTTAACGCTGCTCCGAGAGGCTGCTGCACCAGTGTGCAGTGCAGGTCTGTGTCTCCAACTCTCCTGAGCTTCCAAACATGTGGTACGCGGCCTAGAGCAGAGCGGCATGGAGCGCATGCGGTCCTCACTTCTCCCCCGCCGTTTTAAAACAAGCTTGTTCTCAATTTTTTTTTACCGCGGTAAGGACCCTGACACCTCGGTAGGCTGCGGTGTACCGCGGTACGGCGGTTACCGTCCCCAACCCTACGGTTAAGGCAGCGGAAGCTTGTGATTGGCTGCGCGGAGGTGACGAAAGTCTGGGGGTCAGAGATACACCTAAACCTAAACTTAAAGCTGTACTGTGGAAGCTGCTCAACTAGTGGTCAGTAGCGGTATTGCTTTTTTAGGCCGTTTTTCGCCGCGGACCACCACGGCCGCCGCGACCGCCGTGACCACCTCCGCCTCGCCGATACGAATCCATAGAGCAGTCTCCCGTCATTTTTAGACCAGGATTGAGGGAGTAGCATGCAAGATTATTGCTTCACCAATGTAAACACAGTTGTGAGGGAAGCTATTTTCTGAAGAGACAGCAAGACTCGCTGTGATTGGCCGGTGGTGTATGATCGGTGCTGTGATTGGCCGGTAGTGTATCATGTGGGAGATGACATCATTTTGCCGGGAAATACAGCCCCTGTCATGGGTATGTAGAAAACATATAAAGAAAAGGCTTTTGGGGCTGAAATTAACGGAGTGGGTGTTCTAAAACTTTAGCGATTTAACTCATTGACTGCCAAGGCACGAGTTTCACGAGTTATTACAGTACTCACAGGCTGCCACAGCCCGAGTTTCCCGAGTTGGAAGCCATTTTGAAAAAAAAAAAAAAAATTTTTTTTTTTTTTTTTTTTCAAAATTTTTTTTTATAAAAAAATTTCTAAAAATGCCTCAAATGTATTAGGCATGATCGCAATTGCGAAATTGCATGTTTAGCCCCATAACAAACACATCTTTCAAAATGTCAAAAATGGCTGTTTTGTCTGACTTTGAAGGCTTGTATCTCATGAATGCCTGAACGGATTTCCAAGCGGATTTTTTTGTTTGAAAGCTGTTAAAAAGTACTACACATATGGTGCATGATCTAGGCATGGGCGTGCACGATCCGTGCACTAAAAATTGATCCGTGCACTAGAAATTTGGAAGGTGGCAGTGTTTGTTTTGTCTGACTTTGAAGGCTTCTATCTCATGAATGCCTGAACGGATTTCCAAGCGGATTTTTTTGTTTGAAAGCTGTTAAAAAGTACTACACATATGATGCATATATGGTGCATGGGCGTGCACGATCCGTGCACTAAAAATTGATCCGTGCACTAGAAATCTAGGATAGTGGCAGTCTGGTACTTGGGGGCCATCTTGAAATGGCATTCAATGAGTTAATAGTTAGGACAATTTTAAGATTAGCTTTATTAAAAAAGTTACATAGTATAACTTTAACCCTAACCTCAGTAAAACTAACGCTGGTGAATGCTAACCTGGTGAAATGCTAACCCACCGACACTGGTGAATGCTAACCTGGTGAATGTTAACCTGGTTGGACCAATAGTGCTTAACCCAGTTTTTTTTTATTCACTCGGACTGCAAAAGAAATTATATATATATATATACTGTCCCGTGGAGCTACCTTGCTCCTAGTGCGGTGTAAAAAAGTGCTACATTGCAAAAGTGCAGACCAGCCAACATGTTCATGTCTTACATGCAGGCCTGCTTGTTCACATCAAAGTATGCAACATCTAAAGCTGACTATGTGACATTCACTGTCGAGGCTGAGCTGAAGGAGATGGGTCTCTCATGGGGCACGGCACAACTGGCCGCCAAAGACCGGGATAGGTGGAGGAACATTATCGAAGCCTTATGCCCCATAGGGGGCGAAGAGCATAAGAAGAAGATGTGACATTCACTGTGTTTATATCACACTCTGTCACACTCTTTCTCGCTCTTCCCTTTATTTCCCTCCATATGAAGCTGTGTGGCTCCCATATGTGGGACGGATAGCTCGTACTAGATTAAGAAATCAAATCACATGAGTGTGGTACTCAGTATATTTCCCCAATGTTGTCAGGTCTATGTATTAGTAAACTAGATTAATGCAGCCAATAACAGATGTGTTTGATCCCTTAACTACTAGACTTCCTGCACCCCCGCGTGTGTGAAGAGGATGTTTCCCCTGAACAGCGGGAGAGGAGCTCCAGTCTGGTCCAGGAGGAACCAGAGCCTCCACTGATTGAAGGGGATCAGGAAGAGCTACTTCAAAGACCAGAGGAGGCTGATGGATCAACAATGACATTACTAGAAATGATCTGTGAAGATGATGATGGAAACATAGAGAAAGAGCCTGTTGCCAGCACTTCAACTGAAAACATTAAAACACAAGCTGATGTAGAGGACTGTGGACAATCAACAACAACTAGTGATGACCAGGTCCAATCGTCTGACTGTTCTGAATCTGATACTGAAGACAGTGATGAGTGGGAGCCCAAAGAGGATTCTGACACTGAAGACAGTGATGAGTGGAAGCCCAAGCAAGATCAACCAGCTCTAAAGACACTGAAATCACACAAGACACAAAATGTGGAAGGACAAAGATTGTTTTTGAGCGACAAACTGTCACAGGACAAACCATCAAAACAAACTCACCCCACGAGCAGTCACACAGGGAAGAAAATCTATAGCTGTACACAATGTGGTAAAGGCTTTGATAAACAATATTTGAAAACACACATGCTGATTCATACAGGGGAAAAACCCATTATTTGTACAGTTTGTGGCAAAGGATTCCGTGAAAGACGAAGTTTAAAAAGGCACATGAGGACACATACAGGAGAAAAAACATATATTTGTTCAGATTGTGGCAAAGTCTGTAGTAAACTTGGTGCTTTAAAAACACACATGAGGACACATATGAGTAGTCACACAGGGAAGAAAAGCTTTAGCTGTACACAATGTGGCAAATGCTTTGGTAAAAAGAAATCTTTGAACACACACATGATGATTCATACAGGGGAAAAGCCCATTCTTTGTGCAGTTTGTGGCAAAAGATTCTGTGAAAGACGAAGTCTAAAAAGACACATGAGGACTCATACAGGTGAAAAGCCATATATTTGTAAAGTTTGTGGCAAAGGCTTTGGTCAAGGAAGTGGTCTAAATACACACATGAGGGCTCATACTGGAGAAAAGCCATATAGTTGTACAGTTTGTGGCAAAGGATATAGTCTTAGTAGCAATGTGAAAATACACATGAGGACACATACAGGCGAAAAACCCTTTACATGTACAGTTTGTGGGAGAGCGTATGCTAAAAGGGATCATCTGAAAAGACATGAGGAGAGTCATTCAGGAAAAAAACCATTTATTTGCACAATTTGTGGCAAAGGATTCAGTCGCTTGGATATTTTAAAAAGACACATGAAGATTCATACATAGGAAAACATGTGATGACTCATACTGGAGAAAAGCCCTTTACTTGTACAGTTTGTTACAAAGGATTTAGCAATAGTGGCAGTTTAAAAGTACACATGAAGACACATACAGGAGAAACTGATTTTATTTGTACAGTTTGTGGCAAAGGATTTTATCCAAAGGGGAATTTTAAAATTCACTTGATGACTCATACGGGTGAAAAGCCATGTATTTGTGAAGTTTGTGGCAAAGGCTTCCGTCACATGAGTGGCTTAAAGGCTCACATGATGACTCATACAGGGGAAAAACCCTTTATTTGTACAGTTTGTGGCAAAGGCTTTGCACGCAAAAATGACCTTTTGAAAAGACACATGTTGACTCATACAGGGGAAAAGACAAATATTTGTATAATTTGTGGAAAAGGCTTTAGTGATAAGTATAAGCTAAGGCTTCACATGAGGACTCATACAGGGGAAAAACCCTATAGTTGTACAGTCTGTGGCAAAGCTTTTACTCAAAGTGGTGATATGAAAAGACACATGGGGAGACATACAGTGGCGGAGAGCATCTGAAGAAAATGATAATTCTTGTAAGAGTAAAGGATGTTTTATTCCTCCAAAGAAGTTGTCCGATTTATTACTTTATTTGCTAATTCTTGGGACTGTCCACGTTATTGAACATTTGAATCAATTAACATGTTTTCATGTAATTATGCCCAATGTAGCTAGGTCATTTCCATGCCTAGTTTCACATATAACGGACGCTTGAAAAGGTCTCCCTTCCTAACTTAGACTGACGGAACCATTGCTGTATTGACTTTGACCTCTAAGGAACTATTGCTGTATTGACTTTGACCTCTAAGGACCTTCCAGGAAGAGTGCTCATGTGCGTCTTGTGGTGACATTCTTCCTAGTTTCTTCTTTTTTCGCACTGATTTTTGACATTGCACTATTAGGTTGTGTTGGTAGTTTCTGAGTATTTTTGCTTTGTTTAACAATGACAGTGAGATACTTGTTTGCACTAACTAGCATTGACTGCTATGGTCTCTTTTGCAAGACACTTTATGTATATATACTTATATATTATTCGCCCCCTCTATTGATGCACCTTCTCTTTATTGGTACTGTACTGCTCTTGTCTATCTATCTATCTATCTATCTATCTATCTATCTACATATGCTGTGTGTAGCCTACTTTGAAGTCCTACAACTTGTATATCTGTGTTATGTTTTGTTCCTTTTTTTTTCTTTTTCTTTTTCTTCAGTTTTTATTTTAGACATTATTGCTTAATATCTTCTGTTCTTCCTCATTATCTGCAGGACAAGTCCCAACGACATCTTGCTGCTTGTATCTATATAAATCAGTAACAAATAAAGCTTTTTGAATTGTGAATATGCAGTATAATTCTATATATATAATTCTATAATTCACCGCTGTGAAAACTGAACAGTCTCACAATAGTTAGACTTGTCATATGTGCATTTTATTGACTACCATGACATCTTACAACTTTATATACATCTAAAATGTGTACTTTCACCCGTGTGAAGAGAGTGGTGATGATGATGGGTGGGCGGCTGGTCCGTGGGTCGGCGGTCCACATCCCGGCTACTCCTGTCTACATGTCGAAGTGTCCTTGGGCAAGACACTGAACCCCGCGTTGCCTCCAATGGTGGTAGCTTGTCAGTTGCCACCATTGGTGTATGAATGTGGGAAGTGAGGACGCTGGCGTTGACTGTTCGCCGCTTCACCTCCCAATGTATGAATGAATGGAACATTGTAAGCGCTTTGAGTTCGCAACTTGCTTAGAAAAGCGCTATAAAAATGCAATTCATTATTATTATTATTATTATTATGATGATGGACCCACACTGCGTGGCATAAATACTGATATTCTGTGACATCATGACGTGTAGTCATAACCGTGTGATAGTGAAAGATAACAGCATTCAGTCAAGCACGGCCATGCCTGTGTTCCATTGGCTGAACGCAAGACTGAGAAAACAATTAAGGACACCGCACCCAGAACAAACAGTGGGGGAATTATCACAGCCAAAAACATTGTTTTAGCACCTGGTTTGGTGGCGTGAAGCTTTGGACTATCGACCCAAAACTCATGTTACGAATCACAATGTCACCATTACTTTTTCAACAACCACACTCTTTTTTTTCCCCCTCTTTTTTTCGTCTAATAAGTGTAGTTTTGACCACGTCAGAGGAGAGCAGTCTCAAAGCGATCTTGAGCCACAAAAAGCAACACCGAATGAGCTAAACCGAGCTTGACACAGAGATCTCCATATGGCCATTCATTTATTAGAGAATACATTTTCCCCATTGACTTGAATGGGGAAAATTCAAAGGTGAGACGAAATTCATTTGCAAGTGTTACTCTGGTCACGGCAACCACACTTGCAATTTCCAATTGCATCTTTTTAGTTGACTACTATGACTAGTACTGTTGATAAACACTTTTCTATTACTTATGATGATGATGATGACGACGACGACGACGACGACGACGACGACGACGACGACGTAATAACGACCCTCCCATTGTCTCCTCCACATCCCATCCTGCCATGTGTAAAGAGGGCACATAGAGGACTATATGACCTTGCCAACACTGCCTGCTGAGACCCAGAAAATCAATCAGGGTTATCTGTAAACATTTGGCAGCATTCAAGCCTTTCTTCTCAGTGGTGCTTCATCACATATAGCCCATCTATTCTGACCAGAATAGATGTGAAAGCTATCCACCTCAGCACGTTGAAATACTTTGGCCTACATATCGGCACGCTAAATACTTACTTACATATCCGCTCGTGAAACTTTGCTTAGTCCAGAGACTGTTGGGATCACTTATCCAGTCTGATATCAGGCAACCACCATGCCTGGGTTCAGACCATAGATCAGGGGTGGGCAACTTTGATGATGAGATTGGAGAGGGCCACTATATTTTCACATACACTCCAGAGGGCCACAATGCATATTATACAGTCAAAAATAACAAAAATTTGCAGATCTACAAGCAAATACATATACATTGGACATTTAAAAAGGTAAGCTACTAATCTAGGCTAAAGTAATTAAAGCGGGTCATGTTCTCATGTTTGGAAGCAGTATTCCGATATTAACCACAGGCCGCATTAAGTGAAGGTGGGGGCTGCATGTGGCCCCAGGGCCGCCAGTTGCCCATGTATGCCATAGATAGACTCTTTGCACTCCAGTGAGTGTACTGGTTTGGGAATAATTTGACAATTCAGTCTGAAATAAGGCTATGAGCCTAGAAAACATCACATTTTTACAAAGAGAAAATGATAAAATAAAAATACTGGTAGACCTACATATCGCACACAGTAAGGGTAATAATAATAATAATAATAATAATAAACAATAACAAATCCCCCAAAATGGTATTTGATTCAACAAACTGCATTGTATTTTAGTGCTGTTCCACTTCCATCACATCTTGCCGAGCAGCCAGGAAGGAGAGAAACACACCTGGTGTTTGATTTTGACAGCTTGATTGTATCTATAAAAAAAAAAGAAAAGAATATATATATATATAGGCGCCCTATATATATATATATATATATATATATATATATATAATATGTATATGTATATATAGATATAGATATAGATATATAGATAGATAGATTGGCTATAGATATATATATCTATATACTAGAAAAAAAGGGGGCCAGTGTAGTGTGTAGGCCAGTCTTGGCTGACAGTCAGCAAAAACTGGACTGGGACAATTTGGACAAAGGATTTGACAGTAGGCTAACAATTAATTGCCTATGAAATCAAGTCAATGATTTTGTACTTTTACTCACGTTGCCTATGTTGAATTGAGGACTTTTGCGTGGTGTGGGGGGGGGGGGGGGGGGGGCTGTAGACAAATTCGCGAGGTGCGTTGTTGTATAGACTGATTGATTGATTGAAGAGTTTAGCACTGTTTGCAATAGAAGACGCAGTTACAATACACAACATTGCCACACACACACAGTCCCATTCCGCGACCCACCCGTGGGTCGAGACCCAGTGCTTGGGAAACAATGCTTAAAACATCATACACACGCAGTTTTTTATAGACGCTGTCTGTATCTGTCACTCTCTCTATCTCCGAGGCATTAACGCACACTCACTCACTCACTCACTCACACACACACACACACGCCACGCAACGCGAGCGAAAAGCGGTTGTCCGTGGTGTAGCCTACTTATTATAACTCCTATGGGTGTAACACGTTGAAAAATTAAAAATATCCGTGCCGTGGCCGCGTGGCAAGCGACGTCGCAAATGGATCTTCCCAATGAGCAAACGCTACCGACGCTACATAAGTGAATGAATAGGCTCTCACCAATCCACATCCATCCATCCATCCATCCATTCACATCCATCCATCCATCCATCCATCCAAGCATCCATCCATCCATCCACATCCATGCATCCATCCATCCATGCATCCATCCATCCATCCATCCATCCACATCCATCCATCCATCCATCCATCCACATCCATCCATCCACATCCATCCATCCATCCATCCATCCATCCATTCACATCCATCCATCCATCCGTCCACATCCATGCATCCATCCATGCATCCATCCATCCATCCATCCATCCATCCATCCATCCACATCCATCCATCCATCCATCCACATCCATCCATCCACATCCATCCATCCATCCATTCACATCCATCCATCCATCCATCCACATCCATGCATCCATCCATCCATCCACATCCATCCATCCATCCATCCACATCCATCCATCCATCCATCCATCCATCCATCCACATCCATCCCTCCATCCATCCATCCATCCATCCACATCCATCCATCCATCCATCCACATCCATCCATCCACATCCATCCATCCATCCACATCCATCCATCCATCCATCCATCCATCCATCCATTCACATCCATCCATCCATGGCCTGTTTTCAGTGACAGTTACACACCTCCTCCACCAGGGGGCGAAATACATTCGCCGCTCTAGCCTGACTAGATCCTTCATTGCGCATGCGCGACCCACTTTAACCCGGAAGGGTTGTAGTGTTGTTGTTTTGTTTTTCATGGCGACGAGAAACAAAGGCCGATGGAAAAAAAATGTCTCATAAAGGAGTTAAAATGTGTCAAATAGAGTCCGTACGGCTGTCGATAAAGGAACACCTGACGTCGGTGGGAGAGGAGATATTGTGTGTTTTGGAGAAACAAAGTGGTGTTAGTTGTGTGAAGCTTGTCAGAGTGTTTGTCAGCGAGCGTCTCGGTTTGGCTGCAGAGTTCATGTTCAACCTCTTCCAGAGAGAGATAGAGACACTAGAAACTCTGCTGGAGAGACCAAACAAACAACTGGACCTCGTATTACAGCCACACGTCAAACTACACGGAACAGGTGGGTTAAAACTGCATTAGTTTAGCCACTGTGACGCCATAAAAGCTATCGGTCATGAGTGACAGCTGACAACACAGTGAGTAGACGCAAATTGCAACACTAGATTTGTTTAAATCGGTTGAATCTAGGGTTGCAATACCTCCCATAGGCAGCCAATGCATCAAAACAGTTTTCTGGAGCGGTGAAACCAGCTCCCAATAGACGGGTATGTCCGTGTCTATGTGGCTACATATGTGGCCATCTGTGTCTGTAGCCTGGCAATAACTGCTTGCAATGCAAGCACATTGTCTTAATCCAAAACTTTTTAAGAAGTCCTCTACTCCACCACAGCCCTCAGCCTGAGACCACCACAATACCACACTCTTGGCTGCTCTAGCTGCAACAAATAGAATAACAACACTTCGAGGCATTTCCTCTCAAAGCGGTTAGCTTCAAAATAAGAGCCTCCTGTATGATCAAGGCAACTTTTCGGTTTGGAGGAATATAAGGTGTCACGTAACTCACGTTAGTTTAGCCTCGGGAACCGGGGACAGGTCCTGACAGATAGTCAAATACGTCTTTGAAGATATATATGTAATGTTATGAAGCCTTTTTTAAACGGATAGCACGTCTTTTTTTTTATTGGTGCGTTCAGGAACCGATAAGCAGTACCGAAAGTAAATATTATTTTTGGGTACCCAAGAACCGTCATATCCTTATCGGTTCTGTCCCGGTACCGAATTTCGGTACCCATCCCTATTGGCTACAAGCTCATTCTCATACACCCTCTTACCCACAATGCATTTCAAGCAGTCTATTTAAGCAGCTTCCTGTTCTATGTTCAGTCTAGGTGTTTAGCTGTTAATACTGGTTGTGCAGCTGTAAGGGTTAAAAAATCCCTCCACCTCCCCGTCCCCCTCCCGTAAAATGTAGTTACTCGTGTTATATGTATTGTTTACAGATTGTTTGTGTTCTATGGATTATGATGTGATAGCTTAAATAATGGAACTGTAGGTTCAATGTTATGTGCATGTAATCTGTATATCATGCTTGCTCTAGGGGGGTTGTGATATATCAGATTGTCTCATGTTCGAGCAGAAAATTTGATTATCACAGCAGAGCTACATCGCCAAACTAAGATGCAATATCTAAGCATGCGTGGTTATTCTGAGCTGAAATATGTAAAAGAAATACTTGCATCGTGTGGATTTTAGTCTAGAGAAAGTTTAACGCTGCTCAGAGAGGCTGCTGCCCCAGTGTGCAGTGCAGGTCTGTGTCTCCAACTCTCCTGAGCTTCCAAACATGTGGTACGGCGGTTACCGTCCCCAACCCTACGGTTAAGGCAGCGGAAGCTTGTGATTGGCTGCGCGGAGGTGACGAAAGTCAGGGGGTCAGAGATACACCTAAACCTAAACTTAACCCTAACCTCAGTAAAACTAACGCTGGTGAATGCTAACCTGGTGAAATGCTAACCCGCCGACGCTGGTGAATGCTAACCTGGTGAATGTTAACCTGGTTGGACCAATAGTGCTTAACCCAGTTTTTTTTTTCACTCGGACTGAAAGACCTACATTGCAAAAAGACCAGCCAACATGTGCATGTCTTACATGCAGGCCTGCATGTTCACATCAAAGTATGCTAAATTTAAAGCTGATTATGTGACATTCACTGTGTTTATATCACACTCTGTCACACTCTTTCTCGCTCTTCCCTTTATTTCCCTCCATATGAAGCTGTGTGGCTCCCATATGTGGGACGGATAGCTCGTACTAGATTAAGAAATCAAATCACATGAGTGTGGTACTCAGTATATTTCCCCAATGTTGTCAGGTCTATGTATTGGTAAATTAGATTAATGCAGCCAATAACAGATGTGTTTGATCCCTTAACTACTAGACTTCCTGCACCCCCGCGTGTGTGAAGAGGATGTTTCCCCTGAACAGCGGGAGAGGAGCTCCAGTCTGGTCCAGGAGGAACCAGAGCCTCCACTGATTGAAGGGGATCAGGAAGAGCTACTTCAAAGACCAGAGGAGGCTGATGGATCAACAATGACATTACTAGAAATGATCTGTGAAGATGATGATGATGATGATGATGGAAACATAGAGAAAGAGCCTGTTGCCAGCACTTCAACTGAAAACATTAAAACACAAGCTGATGTAGAGGACTGTGGACAATCAACAACAACTAGTGATGACCAGCTACAATCATCTGACTGTTCTGAATCTGATACTGAAGACAGTGATGAGTGGAAACCCACAGAAGAATCTGACAGTGATGAGTGGAAGCCCAAGGAAGATTCTGACACTGAAGACAGTGATGAGTGGGAGACCAGGCAAGATCAACCAGCTCTAAAGACACTGAAATTACACACAGCACAAAATGTGGAAGGACAAAGATTGTATCTAAGCAACAAACTGTCCCAGGACATAAAATCAAAACAAACTCACCCCATGAGCAGTAACACAGGGAAGAAACACTTTAGCTGTACACAATGTGGTAAAGGGTTTGGTAATAAGAAATCTTTGAAAACACACATGCTGATTCATACAGGGGAAAGGCCCTTTCTTTGTGCAGTTTGTGGCAAAAGATTCAGTGAAAGTCGAAGTCTAAAAAGACACACGAGGACACATACAGGTGAAAAGCCATATAGTTGCTCAGTTTGTAGCAAAGGCTTTAGTCATAGTGCCTATGTAAAAATACACATGAGGACACATACAGGACAAAAAACCCTTTAGGTGTACATTTTGTAATCGATCATTTACTACTAGTAGTCAGCTAAATACACATGTGAAGAGTCACTCGGGGGAAAAGCAATGTCATTGTACAATTTGTGGCAAAGGACTGAGTCGAATGGACCATCTAAAAAGACACATGAGGATTCATACAGGGGAAAAACGTGTGATGAGTCATACAGGAGAAAAGCCATATAGTTGTTCAGTTTGTAACAAAGGCTTTTGTCATAGTGGCAGTGTAAAAATACACATGAGGACACATACAGGCGAAAACTCCTTTACATGTACAGTTTGTGGGAGAGTGTTTGCTAAAAGGGCTCACCTGAAAAGACATGAGGAGAGCCATTCAGGGGAAAAGCAAATTCTTTGCACAATTTGTGTCAAAGGATTTAGTCGCTTGGATCATTTAAAAATACACATGAGGAAACATACAGGCAAACCCACCTTTATTTGTACAGTTTGTGCCAAAGGATTTAGTCATAGTGGCAGTTTAAAAGTACACATGAAGACACATACAGGAGAAACTGATTTTATTTGTACAGTTTGTGGCAAAGGATTTTATTCAAAGGGGAATTTTAAAATTCACTTGACGACTCATACGGGTGAAAAGCCATGCATTTGTGAAGTTTGTGGGAAAGGCTTTGGTCACATGAGTGTCTTAAAGGCTCACATGATGACTCATACAGTGGGAAACCCCTTTATTTGTACAGTTTGTGGCAAAGGCTTTGCACGCAAAAATGACCTTTTGAAAAGACACATGTTGACTCATACAGGGGAAAAGACAACTATTTGTATAATTTGTGGAAAAGGCTTTAGTGATAAGTATAAGCTAAGGCTTCACATGAGGACTCATACAGGGGAAAAGCCCCATAGTTGTACAGTCTGTGGCAAAGCTTTTACTCAAAGTGGTGATATGAAAAGACATATGGGGAGACATACAGTGGCGGAGAGCATCTGAAGATAACGATAATTCTTGTAACCTTAAAGGATGTTTTATTCCTCCAAAGAAGTTGGGACTGTCCACATTATTGAACATTGGGACTGTCCACATTATTGAACATTTGAATCCATTAACATGTTTTCATGTAATTATGCCCAATTTAGCTAGGTCATTTCCATGCGTAGTTTCACATATGCGGTGTGTAACCTACTTTGAAGTGCCTTTCTCAGCTGTGATATTGAATGCCTGCCATGTTTCTAAGTATTAAGGGATAGTCCTACAACTTATGTTTTGTTCTTTTTTCCCCCAATTTTTATTGTCTATTTTAGACATTATTGCTTAATATCTTATGTTCGTCCTCATTACCTGCAGAAGTCCCAACAACATCTTGCTGCTTGTATCTGTATAAATCAGTAATAAATCAAGCTTCTTTAATTGTCTATATGCAGCATAATTCTTAAGTTATAATTCACTGCAGAAGCATCTGTGTTCGTGTGAAAACTGAACATACTCACAATAGTTAGACTTGTCATATACGTTATTTATTTAAATGAATGTGTGACTCTACCATGACATCTTACAACTCTATATACATACAAACGTGTACTTTCACCTGTGTGAAGTGAGTGGTGATGATGATCGACACTGGGTATTCTGTGATGTCCTGACGTGTAGTCATAGCCGCGTGATAGTGGAAGATAACGACATTCAGTCAAGCCCTGCCCTGCCTGTGTTCCATTGGCTGAACGCAAGACTGAGAAAACAAGGACACCACACCCAGAACAAACAGTGGGGGCATTATCACATTCTATTACAAACCAAAACCTTGTTTTAGCACCTGGTTTGGTGGCGTGAAGCTTTGGTCATTGGACCCAAAACTCATGTTACGAATCATGCTGCCACCATTACTTTTCCAACAACCGCACTCTTTTTTAATAAGTATAGTTCTTGACCACGCCGGAGGAGAGCAGTCTCAAGCGATCTTGAGCCACAAAAAGCAACACCGAATGAGCTAAACAGAGCTTGACACAGAGATCTCCATATGGCCATTCATTTATTAGAGAATACATTTTCCCCATTGACTTGAATGGGGAGAATTCAAAGGTGAGACAAAATTCATTTTCAAGTGTTACTCTGGTCACGGCAACCACACTTGCAATTTCCAATTGCCTCTTTTTAGTTGACTACTATGACTAGTACTGTTGATAAACACTTTTCTATTACTGATGATGATGATGATGATGATGATGATGATGATGATGATGACGACGACGACGACGACGACGACGACGACATAATAACGACCCTCCCATTGTCTCCTCCACATCCCATCCTGCCATGTGTAAAGAGGGCACATAGAGGACTATATGACCTTGCCAACACTGCCTGCTGAGACCCAGAAAATCAATCAGTGTTATCTGTAAACATTTGGCAGCATTCAAGCCTTTCTTCTCAGTGGTGCTTCATCACATATAGCCCATCTATTCTGACCAGAATAGATGTCAAAGCTATCCACCTCAGCACGTTGAAATACTTTGGCCTACATATCGGCACGCTAAATACTTACTTACATATCCGCTCGTGAAACTTTGCTTAGTCCAGAGACTGTTGGGATCACTTATCCAGTCTGATATCAGGCAACCACCATGCCTGGGTTCAGAGATAGACTCTTTGCACTCCAGTGAGTGTACTGGTTTTCTGAATAATTTGACAATTCAGTCTGAAATAAGCCTAGGAAACATCACATTTTTACAAAGAGAACATGATAAAATAAAAATACTGGTAGACCTACATATCGCACACAGTAGTAGTAATAATAATAATAATAATTCATTATTGTTATTATAATTTTTTTCTCTCTGTGCGATTTTGATCATGTATTTTTGACATGAAAAAAGGTGGGCATTTATAAGCTTTAGCTTCAGCCCATACCTTTTCGGACAATTTGCATTTTTATATGCCTGCCAAGTATGGAGGTATAGTCCTATAACTTCTGTATCTGTATAGTATGTTTTATATTGTCTATTTTTAAACGTTATTGCGTAATATCTTATTTTCTTCTTCAGTCCCAACAACATTTTGCTGCTTGTATCTGTATAAATCAGTAACAAATAAAGCTTTTGATTATGCAGCAAAATCCTAATGCATAAAAGATTTGTGTATGTGACAACTGAACAGTTGGGCTGGCCCTATACTGTTTATTAAAGTAATAATAATGTTTAGACATTCATGAATGAGAGTATGAATGACAGTGACTCTACCATGACATCTTACAACTCTAAACTTAAAAATGTGTACTTCACCCGTGTGAAGTGAGTGGTTTCTCTAGGTCATCCTGAGACGAGCCCTCCATTGTTGCTTACAGTCATCCCAGTTCTCCATACATCTGGCCAGCTCGTTGGTGCTTTGCACTCCTGCGTCTTTCTTGAGTACATCCACATACAGTATGTTAGTGTGGGACGTCCTTGTGACCGCTGCCCACGTGTTGGTTCCCACAGCACCAGTTTGCTGGCTGGCAGCTCCTGGTGTCTTTGGCTGCTATTTTATCGCTCACCCATAATATTCCAGCATACAGATTCTTGTTGATAACTCTTGCTGATGTTGAGCATGACACGTAACATTCTTGTGTAGCACCCGTCCAGAGACTTCTGCAGAGTAGGCTTCAGGGTCCAGCATTCACTGCCATATAGGAGAACAGACTCTACCATTGCATAGAAGATGCTACGTTTAATTTGTCGGTGGAGGTTGGAGTTCCATACACTGGCCGTGCCATGCCATTCAGGGCCCTCCGTGCCTTCCTCTCTTTAGCATCTTGCTTTGTTGAGTTGACCCATGAGCCCAAGTACTTGAAGTCCTTAACTTCCTTCAGAGCAGTGCCTTCTGTTGTTGTCAGAGGTGGATGTTCAGATTGAATGTTATAGGTGATCACCTCAGTTGTCTTGGCATTCAGCCGAAGGCACTCTGACTCCACTCTGCTCAAGAGCGCCTGTGCTTGCTCCACGTGGTTGGAGAGTAGGCTGATGACCTCCTTGCTGAGCTCCTTGGTGGTAGAGTGAGGCCAAGATCCTGCTCTCGTCCACTGATGGCCTTCCTGGGTGCGTAGTCCAGGACTATGACAAAGAGGAAGGGGGCTAGGGTGACTCCTTACAGTACCCCAGCCAGGATGTCAAACTCCTCACTGTTGCCATCTGGGGTCACCACCTTGGCCCGTGTACCTGCATATATTTTCTCTATTGCCCAGAGTTGGGAGGGACGCTGTAGGCCTTAAAGGGCCTACACCATGCTTTTAAAACTATATTTTTTGTATAAATATATGCTCAAAATTGAGTCTTAGACAGGTTTTAACCCTCAACAAACACTCTGACCATTCCTTTTGTTTGTTCTAGCTCTACTATAATGAGGCTCTCCAGCTGCAATACCAAAACGGCATCTGTTTGCTCAGGGGCGCATCTAGTGGGGTTTTTCCACTGAAAAAAAAAAAGTTTTTTGGAAAAAATAATATTTTTGAAAAAAACATTTTTTTTTCTTTTTTTTTTTTAAACGGGAACGCGTGTGACGTCACATGCGTCAACTCTCAGAACAGCACTGTTCTGAGAACCCGTGGAAAGCTTTTCATCTCTGTCTTCCCAAAACCAGAGAAAGACACAATTGTCAGAAATAGGACTTTGTGAGGATAGAAGGTGCCAGTGGGACCCCAAAAAAAGGTTTTAAAATAGAAAAAGTGAAAATTCATGGTGTAGGTCCTTTAAGGTTCTTCATCATGGTGCTTCTTCCACGCAGATGCAGGGATGACTGTGCATCTCCCCACTCTGTGGTACACAATCCGGTCATCAGTGTGCACTATTCTGTGTTCCTGGCATCCCAGGATCTCCACTCCCCTTTCCTCGGCACAGTGTGCTAGTTCCTCCAATCTAGCTTCTTCTCTCACTATGCATGCATTGAAGGTTCCCATTACAAATGATCTCCGACAAAGCATGAGTACATTGGATGTGGTGCTGTGATCACAGCACCCCATCCAATGCACCATATTACAAATACACAAAATGTCACCCAAAATGCACAAAATGTCACCCAAAATGCACAAAATGTCAGCAAAACTAACAATAAAATAAAATAAATCACCTAGGCACCCTTTGCTGCACAGCTACAATGGCCAATCGTGTTTGATTTGACATTATACTGTCCAAGATATCAAACCTTACAACCTGGATAGCATCTGTCAAAAAAACAACACAGGTACACTTTGCTGGCAAAACATTCTGCTGGCACTACACTTTGTAAAGTCTCAACCCAGAATAACACACTTAACACACTGAAAGGTCTGGCTATGTGAAAATGTAGTCAGTTATAGTACTTGTCTTCCTTTCATCTTTCTTTTAAGATTTTTTTTTTTTTTTTTTTGCGACACTACTCCTCCCACAGTTTTGGTGGCACACACTTGGGTCAAACGACCGGCTTCATCGGGACATGCAGGGGTGCATTTTGCCAACAGATACGTTAAATAATATTTATAGTTTAATAATTTATATAATTGTTTTTGTGAATACGTTTTCTCTATTGACTTTAATTTAAAAAAAAAAACTTTTCCCAAATATGGAGATGACTGACATCATAGACCACATAAGACTGACACAGTATTGTCGATAAATGGCCATTCATAGATGGGTTTATTATTGATGACATCAGGGATCTCCATATGGGCATAACAGGGACATGGGCTGACACAAAGATCTCCATATATGGCCATTAATTTATTAGAGAATTAATTCTCCCCATTGACCTTAATGGGGGAAATTCAAACATGAGACGGAATTCATTTGCAAGTGTTACTCTCGTCACGGCAACCACACTTGCATTTTCCAAGTGTGTATTAATCATGAAATATCTGCAGATTCTGCACTGCAGCTTTACTGTCCATCCATCTGTCTTCAGTGACAGTTACACATCTCCTCCACCAGGGGGCGAAGTACATCTATCGCTCTGGCGTGCCTGGCTCCTTCATTGCGCAATGCCCATGCGCCACCCACTTTAACCCGGAAGTGTGTTGGTGTTGTTTTCGTGGCGGTACAACAAAGCGCGGTGGAAAAATGTCTCAAAAAGGAGGTAAAATGTATCAAATAGAGTCCGTACAGCTGTCGATAAAGGAACACCTGACGTCGGTGGGAGAGGAGATATTGTGTGTTTTGGAGAAACAAAGTGGTGTTAGTTGTGTGAAGCTTGTCAGAGTGTTTGTCAGCGAGCGTCTCGGTTTGGCTGCAGAGTTCATGTTCAACCTCTTGCAGAGAGAGATAGAGACACTAGAAACTCTGCTGGAGAGACGAAACAAACAACTGGACCTCGTTTTACAGCCACACGTCAAAATACACGGAACAGGTGGGTTAAAACTGCATTAGTTTAGCCACTTGTGACGCCATAAATGTTATCGGTAATGAGTGACAGCACAGCAGTGAGTAGCTGCAAATTGCAACACTAGATTTGTTTAAATGAATACCAGTAGAGTCGCCGAAATGAAGCTCGCCGAGAAACGGGGGGTGCGTTCGGAAATGCACACCGGGAGGGGCAACGGTGCGCTTTTTCAGTCTGAACTCTGAAGGTAAACTTTCTGAAAAGCAGCAGTTGCTAACCTAGTTGCTATTGATGTTTATAAACTAGGGTAAATTTAACCTCGCCTCACCAGGCTTTCCCCTGAGAGAAAGCCTGGTCTTCGTTTACTAAACGGGCCGTTTGATCCGGTCGGGAGCGGAAGAGCTCCTACGTTTTTCTGTAGTCCAAAACGGACTACACTTTGGCCGGAAACAACGACCGGAAACAGTTTCAACCCAGTTTAGCGCATGCGCAAGTAGTTTGCGCATGCGCAAGTACGGGTTAAAACTGTTTCCGGTCGTTGTTTCCGGCCAAAGTGTAGTCCGTTTTGGACTACAGAAAAACGTAGGAGCTCTTCCGCTCCCGACCGGATCAAAAGCCCGAAATTGGAAGCCAGCCCAGGCTAGGGTAAATTATAATAGCTAATATTAGAATATTAATTCATGTTGATACTGAAGAAGGCATACTGTGATTGTGTGTCCTACTTTACATGTTTGTTGTTGCTAGCATTAACATTTATGATACTGTGAGATTTAGCCCCATATAGAACCTCACCCGTCGCTGCGTCCTGTTGTGCTCCGAGATGAGGTCCTAGAAACATGGCCGCTGGAATCTTGCGACAGCCTCCACATCCCAGTTGGAAAACACACAAAACGATTTTTTTTCCAAAAAGTAACGGCAGTTCCGAGCTCCCAGACTGTGAAAACCTAACCTCGGTACATAAAACATGAACCGCGGCATGAAACAACCCCTTAAAATCGCTAGTTTTGTCAGCCTGTAATGTTTACAAGCCTGGAAGTTGCCGCCGGAATGGCAGCATTAGCGCCTCCTCTGGTCGAACGGTAGCCCCAACCGTCGCTGCATTCGAACAGACATTCGACCAGAGGGGGCGCTAATGCTGCGGCCAGCGGCCATGTTTCTAGGACCTCATCTCGGAGCACAACAGGACGCAGCGACGGGTGAGGTTCTATATGGGGCTATGTGAGATTAAGACTATAACCATAATTTACCCTAGTTTATAAACATCAATAGCAACATTAGGTTAGCAACTGCTGCTTTTCAGAAAGTTTACCTTCAGAGTTCAGGCTGAAAAAGCGTTCCGTTGCCCCACCCGGTGTGCATTTCCGAACGCACCCCCCGTTTCTCGGCGAGCTTCATTTCGGCGACTCTACCTGTTACCGTTTAAATCGTTTGAATCTAGGGTTGCAATACCTCCCCATAGGCAGACAATGCATCAAAACAGTTTTCTGGAGCGGTGAAACCAGCTCCCAATAGACGGGTAAGTCCGTGTCTATGTGGCTACATAATATGTGGCCGTCTGTGTCTGTAGCCTGGCAATACCTGTGCTGACCACACACACACACACACACACACACACACACACACACACACACACACACATATACACACACACACAAACGTTAAAGGAGGGGTGCTGTTGAGCAGGCCAGGCACACTCGACACTCGCGCACACACACGCACATCAGAGCAGATGACAGAGTACAGCAACTTGCAATGGGCCTGGTAGGGCAGTCACAATTAATACATAATCGTCGAATTATTTTTCATATTCGCGAATATTTTTCATATTCGCGATTATCGTCAATTATCTAATTTAATTAAAAAAGTAGTGAGTTTTGACAATAAAACCATTCTTAAACAAGTTAAACTTCACGTCAACACTTGCATTCTTGAATGCGCCTCCTCCTTGTTGCCACGGGGACCCATGAACGCTCAATGCTGGTCCTCCTCAGTCAGTCAACACAAAAGCAGCACGGCACGCACTGCCGTCACACAGCACAGGCAGGCTGGCTGGCTAACTAAAAATGCTTAAAAAGTTTGTTTCAACCGATTCGATCAATTACTTTTTCCAGACGGTCGGAACAGACACATGTACCATACACATCCCGGGACTATATACGATACAGAAAAAGGCGTTCACTTTCGTTTCAACACAGAGGACTGGAGTCAATGCCTTTACTGCAGCTTAGCTTAGCACTGCTGCTCTGCTGTGGAGCCAGTGGAGGGGATGATGATGATGATTACACACAGACGGCGACTAGCTATAGATGTTGGATCGTGTCGTGATAAACATTATAGGCTACTGTCGCTATTTTCAGCTGTTGGCTATTTTTGCAGTTCTCTGCTATTTTCACAACGCGACGCGACGCCTTGTGAGCATGTAGATCGGCTATTTTCACAACACACCGCGACGCGTTGTGAGCTTGTAGATCGGCTATTTTCACAACACACCGCGACGCGTTGTGAGCTTGTAGATCGGCTATTTTCACAACGCACCGCAACACGCTGTGAGCTTGTAGATCGGCTATTTTCACAACGCACTGCAACGCGTTGTGAGCTTGTAGATCGGCTAATTTCAAATAGCTACGGTATAAAATAGGGCTAAAGTTAGCAAGTAAATGTACTTAATAGTTACTTTACAGTTTACACCACTGAACTGATGTTTAAAAAGCAATTAAATTGCTCTTCATTAAGGTACAGTATGAGTATGAGCTCAAAGCCTATTATCATAGTGGCATAAAATGAAGGGGGGGAGAAAAAGACGATATATTCGTCAATCGCCGATTATTTGTATGACGATTAATCGTCTGGAGAAAGTCCTAATCGTGACAGCCCTAGGGCCTGGTGTACAAGATACACTACACCACTAAGATACCCATGTACCTGGCAAAATACTTCAAAAACGTTAAGGATGTCCACAATTACAACACCAGAGGCAGCGCCACAGATCACGTCCAACCCAGAGTCAACTCAAAGAAAGGGTCAAACTCGTTCTTCTGCTATACCACAAAAATGTGGAATGCCTTACCATAGGTCTTAAAGTAGTGTGGCTCACTAGCATCCTTTAAAATCGCCCTGAAAAACCACTTACAGGCAGCAGCCGTTCGCAACTGGTAAAAACAATTGAATGAATGAATAAATGAAATCACTTCATTAGCACTAGACTAGTTTTAAGGTGTTTATTGCAACATACACATAGTTGGTAGCATGTTATAGGCAGTGCAATTATTGTACTTGATGGTCAGACCATGTAGAAGAGTAGGCCACCACGTCATTAAGACCAGTTGACCAGATGGATGGATATTCTTTTATTTATTACAATGGCATACAGTAATGGATATGATATGATGATGGTGGTTGGAGCCAGACTACTTGATATGAAGGATATTGATGTAAATAAGATATTTGAATGGACACATGTATTTTATATGCCCATATTTACAATTAAAGGACAATATAATGTAGAGATTACTTCCTCAAAACTTGGGCTGTGGAGAAATACAGACAGGGAGAGAGTAGAGCCCAGGAGGAGGAGGAGGAGGGGGGGGTGCACTAACTGCTAGTGACGACACTGTCCGAGAGCCAATGATCAGAGCATCAGAGCCTCATTATGCAGAAATCGTCAAAAAACCACAGATAACAGGGGAACGACTGCAAGTTAAAAGTTGGTGTTTTTTTGGTGTAATTGAGGCCAGGAAACATTAAAAAAAGCATAAAAAACTCAACATTTATTTTTGGATGTCACCACCCCTTTAAACAGATGTTTGCCAAGTCCCGAGAAAGATGCCCTGTGATTGGCCAGTACAGTCACTTTGATTGGCACTTGTGCCGAATGCTCAGCCCAAAATTGCCTAATTGACCCCATGGACAGTCATTTTGGAGTAGTAAGAAAGTGAGTCTAGAAGTGATTCAGGGAGGAGTTGTCCTTAATGTGGTTTTAATTTGCACCATTGATAACAATGTTGCAAAACATGTCATCCAGGTTTCCTTTTCACTTAGGCATTATTCTTTAAAAGACGGACAACAATAATAATAATACAACATCCCCCCCCTCTCTCTCTCTCTCTCTCTCTCTCAGATGTCTCCAGTATGACGGTGCAGCACATGGTGGTTGAACCTCAGAAGCGTGGCCGTGGCTGTCCCAGAAAGAACCCCGTCAGTCTGCCCTCCCCTGCGGTGCAGTGTGTGGGGATCCAACCTAAGAGTAAACGTGGCCGTCCGAGAAAGCTCACATGTGACGGTCCTGTGCCCTGGCCTCTGCCAGTGGAGGAGAGAGAAGGAAGAGGTGAGGAAAAGAAATATGAGATGAGAGAGGATAGGAAGACAGTACGATGAGAAGAATATAGTGTAGTAGAGTAAAGTAGTTTTTTATAATTCAGAAATGCAACTGCCAGTGATTTTCATGATTTTACCTTATTTTGAAGGACCCACATAGCTGGGGAGGAATTCTGCCCAAATCATCGAAATCTTGCACTTGGTGATACGTTTTAGGTTTTGGGCATGTTGTTAGGTATGGGCATAAAGATAAACATCGCAAACAAGTTGGGCTCCCCTAGTGGTCTGTTCTCTAATGACTGAATCCAATATTAGATATGTCAGTATTACTAGTACTAAAAAAGAAAAGAAAATCCAAGTTCAGGAAAAGAGCTTAAAATGCATATAAAGCTGGGAGGGAATATGTAAAAGATCATACAAATTGTGCAAGTGTTTGATTCTTGGCATGGAGTTAGGTATGCTTATAAGGTTTAAACAATGTGTTTTGGCATATATGGCCGAAAAATGCGGTGAAATCTGAAAACGTGTTTTAGCGTAAATGACGGCCAAATGTTACTGTTGAGTAGACTAGGTTCAATTATAGATGCTGTATAGACACAGTCGTTTAATGGATGTCTATTTACCTCCACCATCATGCCATGTTGTGTGTAGCTAGCTACCTTGCTCCTAGTGCGCTGTACAAAGGTGCTACATTGCAAAAGCACTGACCTGCCAACATGTGCATGTTTTAC
Source organism: Nannobrachium achirus (assembly GCF_963921795.1). Lineage (NCBI taxonomy): Eukaryota > Metazoa > Chordata > Actinopteri > Myctophiformes > Myctophidae > Nannobrachium > Nannobrachium achirus. The sequence goes on from NC_137814.1 coordinate 6,902,181, forward strand.
ATGCAGGCCTGCATGTTCACATCAAAGTATTTAACATTTAAAGCTGACAATGTGACATTCACTGTGTTTATAACACGCTCTGTCACTCTCTTTCTCGCTCTTCCCTTTATTTCACTCCGTACAAAGCTGTGTGCCTCCCATACACGGGACGGCTAGCTCGTACTAGATTGAGAAATCAGAGTGTGGTATTCACAACATTTCCAAAATGTTGGCAGGTCTATGCATTGGTAAATAAGATTAATGCAGCCAATAACATATGTGTTTGATCCCTTAACTACTAGACGTCCTAAAGCCCCGCGTGTGTGAAGAGGATGTTTCCCAGCGGGAGAGGAGCTCCAGTCTGGTCCAGGAGGAACCAGAGTCTTCACTGATTGAAGGGGATCAGGAAGGGCTACTTCAACGACCAGAGGAGGCTGATGGATCAACAATGACATTACTAGAAATGATCTGTGAAGATGATGATGATGATGATGATGAAAACATAGAGAAAGAGCCTGTTGCCAGCACTTCAACTGAAAACATTAAAACACAAGCTGATGTAGAGGACTGTGGACAATCACAAACAACTAGTGTTGGCCAGCTCCAATCTTCTGACTGTTCTGAATCTGATACTGAAGACAGTGATGAGTGGGAGCCCAAAGAGGATTCTGACACTGAAGACAGTGATGAGTGGAAGCCCAAGCAAGATCAACCAGCTATAAAGACACTGAAATCACACAAGACACAACATGTGGAAGGCAAAAAACTATCCCAGGATATGACATCAAAACAAACTCACCCCACGAGCAGGCACACAGCGAAGAACAGCTTTAGCTGTACACAATGTGGTAAAGGCTTCAGTAATAAAAGATCTTTGAACACACACATGCTGATTCATACAGGGGAAAACCCCATTATTTGTACTGTTTGTGGCAAAGGATTCCGTGAAAGACGAGGTCTAAAAAAACACATGAGGACTCATACAGGTGAAAAGCCATATATGTGTAAAGTTTGTGGCAAAGGATTTTGTCAAGGAAGTGGTCTGAATTCACACATGAGGTCTCATACAGGAGAAAAACCATATAGTTGTTCAGTATGTTGCAAAGGCTATGGTTATAGCAGTACTTTAAAATTACACATGCAAACACACACAGGACAAAACCCCTTTAGATGTACAATTTGTGACAGAGCATTTGCTAGTAGTACTCGTCTAAAAATACATGTGCAGATTCACACAGGAGAAAAGCCATTTCTTTGCACAGTTTGTGGCAAAGGGCTGAGTAGGATGGATCAGTTAACAATACACATGAGGATTCATACAGAAGAAGAACATGTGGTGAGTCATACAGGAGAAAAGCCCTTTACTTGTACAGTTTGTGGCAAAGGATATAGTCTTAGTAGCAGTGTAAAAAGACACATGAGGACACATACAGGACAAAAACCCTTTAGGTGTACCATTTGTGACAGAGCATTTGCTTTTAGTCATCATCTAAAAAGACATGTGAGGAGTCACACAGGGGAAAAGCCATTTATTTGTACAGTGTGTGGCAAAGGATTGAGGCGCATGGAGCATCTAAAAACACACATGCAGATTCATACAGAGGAAAAACCTGCAAGGAGTCATAAAGCAGAAAAGCTCTTTACTTGCACAGTTTGTGGCAAAGGCTTTATTAATAACCGTGTCTTTAAAAACCACATGCAGTATCATAGGGCAAAGCAATTCATTTGTACAGTTTGCGGCAAAGGATATAAAAGTATGGGAAATTTAGAAAATCACATGACGACTCATACAGGTGAAAAGCCCTGTATTTGTGAAGTTTGTGGCAAAAGCTTTGGTCACATGAAAAGTTTAACGACTCACATGACGACTCATACAGGGGACAAACCCTTTCTTTGTACAGTTTGTGGCAAAGGCTTTAAACGCAAACATGACCTTTTGACAAGACACATGTTGATTCATACAGGGGAAAAGACAAAGATTTGTAGAATATGTGGCAAAGGCTTTAGTATTAAGTATAAGCTAATGCGTCACATGAGGACTCATACAGGGGAAAAGCCCTATAGTTGTACAGTCTGTGGCAAAGCTTTTACTCAAAGTGGTGATATGAAAAGACATATGGGGAGACATACAGTGGGGGAGAGCATCTGAAGAAAACGATAATTCTCTTAACAGTAAACAATGTTTTATTCCTCCAAAGAAGTCTTCTGGTTTACTTGATTTGTTAATTTCTGGGACTGTCCACATTATTGAACATTTCTGTAGTTTCTTAACAGTGTAACCTACTTGGAATTGCCCTTCTCACCTGTGATTTTATATGCCTGCTAAGTCCCTAAGTATTAAGGTATAGTCCTACAACTCGTGTATCGGTGTATTATGTTTTATTATTGTCTATTTTAGACAATATCACTTAATATCTTTACATTTCTTCTGCTTGTATCTCTATAAATGAGTGACAAATAAAGCTTATTGATTTTGAATGCGACATAATGCTAGCGTTGTAATTCACTGCAGAAGTATTTGTGTATGTGAAAACTGAACACACTCACAATAGTTCTATAACGTCCTATAACGTTTATTAAAAGAATAATGTTTATACTTGAATGAGTGACTCTACCATGACATCTTACAACTTACAACTCTACATAAAAATGTGTATTTCACCTGTGTGAAGTGAGTGGTGTCGATGATGATTGACCACGCTACGTGGCTTAAGTACTGATATTCTGTGACGTCATGTCATGTGTAGTTATAGCCGTGTGCGAGTGGAAGATAATGGCATTCAGTCAAGCTTCCATTGGCTGAATGCAAGAGCGCCAGCAGGAAGGAAAAAGTCAGGGGACATTATTGGCGGTGGGGAGGGGGGTAAGACGGTGACATTCACTATTCCAGTTTTGGTGTAGCCCCGAAGAGTGGAATGGACAACGACTAGCGGGTCCACGCTCGAAATGTACTTAAAGGGGGCCTGTTACCTAAAGGGTTACTGTCACTTTAAGAATCATCTTAAAAAACAAGTTAATATTTTTTATGATGTCATTGTGGGGATGCGCAATAGACTAGTTTGCAAATCCCGCCCCATTCTGCCCTGTTACTATGATGGGACATTTTCCCTGGGCAGATTGTTTTTATAGTGGCAGTGAATGGGATTTTTTTATGTTTTCATAGCCTCATTACAGCTATATAAAGTACCAAAGGAAAAACATCTAGGTGATATTAATAAAAAGGGAAGACAAAGGTACAGTAGTTACATTGCAAAACAGGGGGTTTCCCCGAAAATATATGTTTTAATTTGTTTAATCCCAGTGGGACAGAATCACTATTGCAGATTCTTTTATAGTGGAAGTGGATGGGATTTTTTTTTTGTTCATAGCCTCATTACAGCTATATAAAGTACCAAAAAAACACATCTACGTGATATTAATAAAAAGGGAAGAAAAGGGTACAAAATTTTACATAGCAAAACAGTAGTTTCCCCCTGAAAATATATGTTTTAATTAGTTTAATCCTCTGGATCAGAGAGAGAATAGAAATAGAAATAGAAAGCGCATTGAATCTTGGGTAGGAAGAGGAGAACTATAATCTGTTCTCCTCACATACACGTAATTCTGCCCATTTAAAATATATGTACCCAATCGTAACTAGTTAGACCATTGATAAGGTCCATGTGAACTAGTTTGTTGAAGCTTATTCATTATGATGAGCGAGATCGCCCCCTACTGCCGCGGCCGTACTGGACGAAGGTCGTGCTCCGCACTGCGGACAGTTTTTGAAAGACTGAAGCAACATTCTCCACTGCACAAATTCCACCCCCGATAGCAAAAAGTGAATGTTTTTTCTGGTTGGCCAGTCAGGGAGTCTCAGGGACCAATCAGAAGGCTGACAAAAGGTCTATTATAAGCCAATCAAATGAATTGTCTGTATAGCCTGACTGTATGACTACTTACTGTACTGGTCAGCTGTTGGGCAGATTACACTGAGACAGTTTCAGACTGTTTGAGGATCCACACGGGAGAGAGACCACATGACCTACTGTATCTATTTGGTGGCTCCTTCGTGCCGGCTGCCATTAAGGTGTATAATAGGCAGTGCTAGCCTCGATTGGACTGGTAGTGGCAAGAAGATGCACTAACTGAGGCAGGCCACAATATTGTATTGGTCTATGAATTGATACTTTGGACTTATGAACTTATGAAGCTTGTGATTTATGACTTATGAAGCTACATTGTTAACTTATGAAATTACATCTGGCATAGAGTAATTGCTAGGTTTTTTGCCGTGCACTTTATTTGCTGTGCACTTTATTTGCTGTGCACTTTATTCTGCCGTGCACTTTATCTCTGCTGTGCACTTTATCTCTGCTGTGCATTTAGTACCCGCATGAAGTATTAGCAGGCAATGAATTTTGGTAGCATCTTTAAGTGTTTTTTTCTAGGGAAGCGATAGCTTTTTAGCCGTTTTAATGATGTGCTTAGCGTGTGTTGATACTGTTTTTGTGTATGTATGTTGTTATCGTGTTTCCCTTACTGTTTGAGCTTCTGTGAGAACTATGAATTTCCCCATGAGGGATCAATAAAGTCTATTGTATCGTATCATACTATTATAATTTTGGGGCTGACAGTGGACCTTTAACTAAATATAGCCTAAGCACACTTGTTGAATAACTCTGGATGAAGACCAGATTGTAGCTTAAGTGTTATAAAGTAATTTTAAGGGACATCCAAGCTACACTATTTGTGAAGTTGAGAACTAGTCTACATGAAACATTGGTGCATGATCCGACAACATAGGTCTAAGAATAGCAAGACTAAGGCCAAGAACATTTACAACATTGAAGATCTGTCGCGCTAAATAGACAATACGAACAACAATACAAACACTCGATGCTAATGGCAAACTGTACTGCCCTGGGTATTATCCAGTAATGGTAATATTATGTGTGATCATTAAACAAGAGGCACTCTGGTATGGTCAAATAATTTGAAATGTTTAATAACAGTAAAATCTTGTGATGTATGTGAACTTAACTCTTGAGCAGGGCCGCCGATATTGGGGGGCAAAGGGTACTGTTGTCCCCCCTCCCGGAATGGGGGGGCTCTGCAGTGGGGGGGCCCCCGTTGAACGGGACTCGGGAGCAGTCTAGTTTGTGTAGGAAATATTTGAGTGACTGTGAAAGAACTAAGATTAAGAAATCATATTTTATATAAACCCTATTATATTAAGCCTAAGCGGTTTTGCCGCCATGTAGAACTGTTTAAAAAAAAAACTTTAAAAATGAATAATTTTCTGTGAAAAACCCGTATTTTTCAGCCCGTCGCTGTGCGCCGGCAAAAAACCAAGGGGGCCCCACGTGGAGGGGGGGCCCAGGTCTTTGATCTTGACCCCCCTCCCAAAAATCTGTACGACGGGAATGCTCTTGAGTTTCACTAGTGAGGCTGATCAAGGTTCATTTCTTCATCGTGAAATTAGTTTTTGTACCAAGCTGCAAGGGCAAATCCATAATGCTCCATTGCAGCAAATCTCTCTTTTACGACAGAGATGATGCCCTGTACTTCCCTGGTGTGCACTTTCCTTGCATCCAAAAACTGTAAGTTCCAAGTTCCTAAAGCTGGGGGACCAACCTTCCTTCTACCACAATTGATTGGTGAGGGTAGCTTTGGATGGGTCACTAGTGACTGTTTCCAAACCCTTGTTTGATTGTGGGTCCTCATGATGTGCTGAGTCAAGGCATCACTCGTTGGCAGCAATGTATCAACATTGGCTTTCAGTTTTAAAAACAGGACACCGAAAACGTCATGAATGGATTTGGGGCCACAGAGTGTGCATACAAACGGCCATTAAGATAATTGCTGTACTTGGTACGAACACACTCACAATAGAATTACATCATCACAGAAGTTGTGGAGGAGTTGTAGGCTGGAAAACTTTCCAGGTTGTCTTTTTTTCCTGATGAAGTGTTTGAAGCATCCATGGTGTCAGACCGACCAAACCCGGAACTGCAGCCCGCCACTGCAGATGATATAGATAGTCCACCCCCTGCAAATGAACCACCTGCAGATAAACCACCTGCAAACACTTCATCAGGGAAAATATCTCGGTTATATGGGAAAATCCCAGTGGACCTAAATCCAGAAGTGATATTCCGTGGTGTCATCGCTGACACGATGGCTTGATTCACAATTCCTGCAACCTGGTAGAAGGTGACTGTTTGGCCAGGTTTGGATCTCATCCGTCCGTCAAGAGCTCGGCTGTAATGGGCCTTGAACGGGCCATATATGGTCACGTCGAGAGGCTGCAGTCGATGGGATGTATGGTGTGGGAGGGTGCGCATAACAATGCTGTTGATCTTTGCTATTGCTACTGCCTTGAGTGAAACGTGAGCCCTTAGATTATCAACGATCAACGACCCCCCCCCCCCCCCCCCCCTTTTCAGTCACCACCTGAATCAAATAGAAAGTTTAGAATCAATGGCTACTACCGGTCTAGAGGTACATTGTATTTATTTTCAGTCCATACCCTTTTCTTTTCTAGTTCGCCTGTTGTGACATTTGTACTGTAAACACTCCTGTTTCATCTACATTGTAAATCAGATGTGGTGGGAATGCATGCCCGTAAACGAAGAGATGCAGAGGAAAACCCTTATCAGAATCAAAACCTAATCTGACATGTAAAGCCTCCATAACACTTTTGCACCCAAAGAATTAATTCTGTCCGAGAGACCGAGAGATGACGACGTGCTAGGAAGCTGTTATATCTGCAGCCTTAGTGTCTGTCTGTCTGTCTGTCTGTCTGTCTGTCTGTCCGTCCATCGTCTGTCTTCAGTGACAGTTACACACCTCCTCCACCAGGGGTGAAATACATCTATCGCACTTGCGTGCCTAGCTCCTTCATTGCGCAATGCGCATGTGCGACCCACTTTAACCCGGAAGTGTGTTGGTGTTGTTTTCATGGCGGAGAGAAGAGAGAAACAAAGCGCGGTGGAAAAATGTCTGATAAAGGAGGTAAAATGTATCAAATAGAGTCCGTACGGCTGTCGATAAAGGAACACCTGACGTCGGTGGGAGAGGAGATATTGTGCGTTTTGGAGAAACAAAGTGGTGTTAGTTGCAGGCCTGTCAACTCTCCTGGATTTCCCAGGAGTCTCCTGGATTTTGAACCCCTCTCCTGGGAGTCTCCTGGATTGGCAAATCTCCTGGATTTCTCCTGGATTTTGTATCAAACTCCCAAAATTCACCAGAACACAGGAAATCACATCTACTATGTTAAAATTTTCCTGGGGGAGGACCCCCAGACCCCCCGCTTTAGGGGTGGGGGCAATGCATGCAAGAAAGATCATACAGATATTGACTTAAGTAATGACTTAAAGATGAGAAATCATTATTAAAGATGTCCTTTTGCTTCAGTCATCAAATCTGTACAACAACATTTGGCATTTTAAGGCTGAAATTGTACCCATGCTAGTAAAGTAAGCCTGATAAATGTATCAAACATGCACAAAATTCAACAGAACACAGGAAAAAATATCTATTAATACGTTTTGGGGAGAGGACCCCCCAGACCCCGGTTGGGGAGTTCCGCGCGCCCCCCAAAAATAAATCTCCTGGATTCTGACAGTCCAATGTTGACAACCCTGGTTAGTTGTGTGAAGCTTGTCAGAGTGTTTGTCAGCGAGCGTCTCGGTTTGGCTGCAGAGTTCATGTTCAACCTCTTCCAGAGAGAGATAGAGACACAGCTGGACCTCGTTTTACAGCCACACGTCGACCTGCAAAGAAAAGGTGTGTTTACTATGTAAGGGTCCTGGATAATGAATGGCTCCGCGGGGATTGACGGTACATAACAGACCGACGGCCTGATATCTCAGGACGAACCAACCAAGAAGAGACAACAAACACAAATAAAAGGGAGAAGTAGCCGATCAGAGCGCTTTGCTTGGCCCAGTGGATGCGAAATTTTGATTTATAAAAATTCACTCATTGATTCACTAGTACAACAAAATGTGTTTTACTTTTACTTTTTTATTTATGTATTTATTCTGATAGCAATCATTGTTGGGAGTGTTCGTTCAGTAACAGTGGCCTCCCTGTCTCTCCACCTCTTTTGTTGCTTACTAGTCAAGCTTGCTATAAGCCAAAGTTCTGCTATCAAAAACATTTTATGTCCATGTGGACATAGATTATTATTATTTTAATGATATTCTATTCAGTAAAGATCACTGAAGCAAACTGTAGTAGACTATCTGTAAAAGATCACAGGCTATATGCTAGCTGGTTATTAGCAAGCACTCAACATCAGAATACCAGTTAAAGTATTAAGACCAGTGGACCAGATGGATGGATATTAAGAGTTAACAGTTCTTATTTATTACAATACCATACAGTAATGGATATGGTGATGGTGGTTGGAGATAATGAAGACAGCGATGATGATATTTAAATGCTAAAACAAGTAAAAAGGGAAACATCAGTGACTAACCGAGTACAGAGAACCAAAATAAGGAAAACAAACTAAACTAGAAGCAGTGCTCTTCCGAGAACAGGTCTCCACCAGGGTTAGGGTTAGAGATAATGTCTCCACTGGTGGAGACAATCAGGAAATAAACTGTAACCAAGGATACTCACTCAAATAATGCATCAAAGGAAACACAGGAAACTAAAATATAAGGAACCAAACAAATTTCAACATGCCTATGTCTTTACTGCAGTGAAATGGCTTCTTAACACTTAAGTGCCTCTTATTTTCTTTTATTTTTTTTACTGATCCCGACAGTAAGTTGCCACAAAGACCGCTTTTATTTTGAAGAGCCAGAGTGAAAACGTCCACGTTTCGTGTCACTTGACACAGCCCATAAAGTTCACGGATGTTTTTATCCTTCAGCATGGAGACACCATTGCTGAGTGCAACGAGCCATTCCGTCGCTATTATACCGACTAAAAATCTGGTTCTTGGCGTTCCAAACATTTTTCTTTTTCTTTTTAGATGAAGCTGGTTTTTTGCAGCACAATGAATGGGACTCTATGGAGGATTATTGCTGTCCGATGACGTCATCGCCCAATGCAAACGAATCCGCGAGTCTGACTTCACCAACGGGACCCCCCGAAGGTACAGTAAGGATTAATAATATAACATGTTCATCCATCCATCCATTAGGGCTGCAAGCGAACCTTCGGAGGTTCGAACGTTCGTTCGTTACGTTGGCAATCGAAGTTCGAAATTAATGGGTTCAGGTTTTTTTTTTTTTTCTTTTTTTACACGAAAAATAATTATCAGAATGTGATTGGCCTATTCAGAATATCACAGTAGTAGAGATAGCCAGATACGAAATAAGTTAGGCCTACCGGTAAACACTAACAGTTAATGGTGACCGTTATAGTAGTTATAAAATGCACCAGAACAGCTTGGAGCGATCAAGGACCGTCCTCCGCTCCAATTGCGCTCCTATTTGGGGCCGCGAACCGGGTGGCGAATCAGCCTCGCTGACACACGCTTGTTGACAGTGAGTGAGAGCAGCTGTCCTGGGCAGAGAGAGGCGTGTGTGCTTTGAACAGCGAACACCCAGCCATCCACGCACCCAAAGATTAAACATCCCTTTCTCCTAAGCATGAGCAAAGATGGATTTCATTGCAACCCCCTAAAGGATCTATAATTGATTTTGATTGATTGAAGGCTTTATTAGAAGTTTGCATAGGAAAATGTACAGATTCATGACGGTACAGTTCACTGGTACAAGGTCTACTAAAAGGAGATCCATGAAAAGACTAAGCTTATTTCAACAGGAAACCATTAAAGTATCATAATCAATGCGATGTATGGGGTTGTTACATCGAGACCAGTTTAGCCCGAACGCGACGAGCTCCGATGCAGTCACCAAGTCTAATCATCATCATCCGTGCAACTCCGCTATACATTGAGCCTGTTCGTCAACAAACTGTGCGACATTTTCTCCGATTGGGTTGGATTTTCCAAGTGTTAGCCTAGGTGTTAATGCGGCCACGCATCCACGCGTTTTCAATGGATAAAACAGCGCATTTAAAACATTTCCTAGTTTCCTACACTGTTTAAAGGTACAGTACGTTCGATGGTTCGAACGTCCGAACGTTCGGTTTTTATTCAATTGAACGAACCATCGAAGGTTCGATGGTTCGTTCCGAAAATCCCCCCGAAGTTCGAATCCCTAAAACAGGGCTAGATTACAGCCCTACCATCCATCCATCCATCTTCAACAGCTTATCCGGAATCGGGTCGCGGGGGTAACAGTTCCAACTGAGACCTCCAGATTTCCTTATCCCGAGCAACTTCCTCCACTCCCTCAGGGAGTATACCGAGGCGTTCCCAAGCCAGTTTGGAGATATAATCCCTCCATCTGGTCTTTGGTCTGCCACGGGGTCTCCTCCCAATGGGACGCGCACCGAGGACCTTCCTAGGAAGGCGCTCGGGGGGCATTTGTACTAGATGCCCGAACCACCTAAGCTGACTCCTTTCCAAGTGTAGGAGCAGCGGTCTCTCTCGGGTGACTGAACTTCTCACCCTATCTCTAAGGGAGATACCAGCCACCCGTCTGAGGAAACCCATTTTGGCCGCTTGCACCCGCGACCTTATGTTGTATATATCCCAAATATGTTTGGGAATAGTACATTACCACCTGTTCTTTTTTTTTCTTTTTTTTTCTTTTTTTTGGAATTAATTCGGGATAGGCACTGAAACGGTAACATGTCATCAGGTCGAACATCCTTTGGATCGACCACCAAACCCAAACCCTAATCCTAACCTCAGTAAAACTATGCATAACTCTAACCCTAAACCTAACCTCAGTAACCGTGACGCGGGTGATTATCTAACCTGCCGACACTCGCGGGTGATTATCTAACGTGCCGACGCTGTTCGCCCCAACGGTAGTTCGACTTATGAGGCAGTCCCCACTGAAACAGTTAAAAGGACACTACAATTAGGTGCAGGCGGTGCTAATTGTCATCACAATCAGTTGTGCAGTGTGAAATTAGTCTAGAGCTGCTCCCACCTGGGGCAGAGCAGGAGGGGAGGTGATAATGTACACTATATGCATCCTAGACTACACCTATGAAAACTTAATGTGGTTTTAATTTGCACCATTCATAACAATGTTGCAAAACACGTCATCCAAGTTTCCTTTTCACTTAGGCATTATTCTTTAATAAGATGGACAATAATAATAATAAAACATCCCCGCCCTCTCTCTCTCTCTCTCTCTCTCTCTCTCTCTCTCTCTCTCTCTCTCTCTCTCTCTCTCTCTCTCTCAGATGTCTCCAGTATGGCGGTACAGCACATGGTGGTTGAACCTCAGAAGCGTGGCCGTGGCCGTCCCAGGAAGAACCCCGTCAGTCTGCCCTCCCCTGTGGTGCAGTGTGTGGAGATCCAACCTAAGAAGCTTAAACGTGGCTTTCCTAGAAAGCTTACATGTGACGGTCCTGTGCCCTGGCCTCTGCCAGAGGAGGAGAGAGCAAGAAGAGGTGAGGAAAGAAAATATGAGATGGGAGGAGAGAATGAAGAGAGGATAGGAAGACAGTATGATGGCAAGAATATACTGTAGCAGAGTAACATAGTTTTTTTTTATAATTCAGAAATGCAACTCAGTGATTTTCATGATTTTACCTTATTTTGAAGGACCCACATAGCTGGGGAGGAATTCTGCCCAAATCATCGAAATCTTGCACTTGGTGATACGTTTTAGGTTTTTGGCATGTTGTTAGGTATGGGCATAAAGATAAACATTGCAAACAAGTTGGGCTCCCCTAGTCGTCTGTTCTCTAATGACTGAATCCAATATTAGATATGTCAGTATTACTAGTACTAAAAAAGAAAAGAAAATCCAAGTTCAGGAAAAGAGCTTAAAATGCATATAAAGCTGAGAGGGAATATGTAAAAGATCATAAAAATTGTGCAAGTTTTTGATTTTTGGCATGGAGTTAGGTATGCTTATAAGGTTTAAACAATGCGTTTTGGCATATATGGCGGAAAAATGCGGTGAAATCTGAAAAACGTGTTTTGGCGTAAATGGCGGCCAAATGTTACTGTTGAGTAGACTAGGTTCAATTATAGATGCTGTATAGACACAGTGCTTTAATGGATGTCTATTTACCTCCACCATCATGCCATGTTGTGTGTAGCTAGCTACCTTGCTCCTAGTGCGCTGTACAAAAGTGCTACATTGCAAAAGCACTGACCTGCCAACATGTGCATGTTTTACTTGCAGGCCTGCATGTTCACATCAAAGTATTTAACATTTAAAGCTGACAATGTGACATTCACTGTGTTTATAACACGCTCTGTCACTCTCTTTATCGCTCTTCCCTTTATCTCACTCCGTACAAAGCTGTGTGCCTCCCATACACGGGACGGATAGCTCGTACTAGATTGAGAAATCACACAAGTGTGGTACTCCCAACATTTCCACAATGTTGTCAGGTGTATCTATTGGTAAATTAGATTAATGCAGCCAATAACAGATGTGTTTGATCCCTTAACTACTAGACTTCCTGCACCCCCACGTGTGTGAGGAGGATGTTTCCCCTGAACAGCGGGAGAGGAGCTCCAGTCTGTTCCAGGAGGAACCAGAGCCTCCACTGATTGAAGGGGATCAGGAAGGGCTACTTCAACGACCAGAGGAGGCTGATGGATCAACAATGACATCACTAGAAATGATCTGTGAAGATGATGATGATGAAAACATAGACAAAGAGCCTGTTGCCAGCACTTCAACTGAAAACATGAAAACACAAGCTGATGTAGAGGCATGTGGACAATCACAAACAACTAGTGTTGGCCAGCTCCAATCTCCTGACTGTTCTGAATCTGATACTGAAGACAGTGATGAGTGGAAACCCATGGAAGAATCTGACACTGATGAGTGTAAGCCCAAGGAAGATTCTGACACTGATGTCAGTGATAAGTGGGAGCCCAAGGAAGATCCTGACACTGATGTCAGTGATAAGTGGGGGCCCAAGGAAGAATCTGACACTGAAGACAGTGATGAGTGGAAGCCCAAGCAAGATCAACCAGCTCTAAAGACACTGAAATCACACAAGACACAAAATGTGGAAGGACAAATATTCTATCTAAGCAACAAACAATCCCAGGACATAACATCAAAACAAACTCACTCCACAAGCAGTCACACAGGGATGAAAATCTTTAACTGTACACAATGTGGTAAAAGCTTTGGTAAAAAAACGTCTTTGAACACACACATGCTGATTCATACAGGGGAAAAGCCCATTATTTGTACTGTTTGTAGCAAAGGATTCCGTTTGAGACGAAGTCTAAAAAGACACATGAGGACTCATACGGGTGAAAAGCCATATATTTGTAAAGTTTGTGGCAAAGGATTTGGTCAAGGGAATGTTCTGAATAAACACATGAGGTCTCATACAGGAGAAAAACCATATAGTTGTTCAGTATGTTGCAAAGCCTATAGTCATAGCAGTAGTTTAAAAATACACATGAGGTCACACACAGGACAAAAACCTTTTAGATGTACAATTTGTGACCGAGCATTTGTTAATAGTTATCATCTAAAAAGACATGTGCAGATGCACACAGGAGAAAAGCCTTTTCTTTGCACAGTTTGTGGCAAAGGGCTGAGTCAGATGGATCAGCTAAAAAGACACATGAGGATTCATACAGAAGAAGAACATGAGGTGAGTCATACAGGAGAAAAGCCCTTTACTTGTACAGTTTGTGGCAAAGGATATAGTCTTAGTAGCAGTGTAAAAAGACACATGAGGACACATACAGGACAAAAACCCTTTAGGTGTACAATTTGTGACAGAGCGTTTACTAATAGTCATCATCTAAAAAGACATGTGGAGAGTCACACAGGGGAAAAGCCATTCATTTGTACAGTGTGTGGCAAAGAATTTAGTCGCATGGACCATCTAAAAACACACATGAAGATTCATACAGAGAAAAAACATGTGAGGAGTCATACAGCAGAAAAGCTCTTTACTTGTAAAGTTTGTGGCAAAGGCTTTATTAACAACCGTGTCTTTAAAAACCACATGCAGTGTCATAGGGCAAAGCGATTCATTTGTACACTTTGCGGCAAAGGATTTAATTTTATGGGATATTTAGAAAATCACATGACGATTCATACAGGTGAAAAGCCCTGTATTTGTGAGGTTTGTGGCAAAAGCTTTGGTCATATGCGTGGTTTAAATTCTCACATGGAGATTCATACAGAGGGAAAACCCTTTATTTGTACCGTTTGTGGCAAAGGCTTTCATCGCAAACATGATCTTTTGAAAAGACACATGTTGAGTCATACAGGGGAAAAGACAGAGATGTGTAAGATATGTGGCAAAGGCTTTAGTATTAAGTATAAGCTAATGCAACACATGAGGACTCATACAGGGGAAAAGCCCTATATTTGTACAGTCTGTGGCAAAGCTTTTACTCAAAGTGGTGATATGAAAAGACATATGGGGAGACATACAGTGGGGGAGTGCATCTGAAGATAACGATAATTCTTTTAACAGTAAAATATGTTTTATTCCTCCAAAGAAGTCTTCTGGTTTACTTGATTTGTTAATTTCTTGGACTGTCCACATTATTGAACGTTTGAATCCATAAACATTTTTTCATGTACATATGCCAGAGTTAGCTAGGCAATTTCTATCTGTAGTTTCCTAACAGTGTAACCTACTTTGAAGTGGCCGTCTCACCTGTGATTTTATGTCTGCCGAGTCCCTAAGTATTAAGGTATAGTCCTACAACTTGTGTGTCAGTGTCTTCTGTTTTATTATTGTCTATGTTAGACAATATCATTTAATAGCTTTACATTTTGCTGTTTGTATCTGTATAAATGAGTGACAAATAAAGCGTATTGATTTTGAATGTGACATAATGCTAGCGTTGTAATTCACTGCAGAAGTATTTGTGTATGTGAAAACTGAACACACTCACAATAGTTAGGCTCGTCCTATAACGTTCATTAAAAGAAACTAATGTTTATACTTGAATGAGAGTGACTCTACCATGACATCTTACAACTTACAACTCTACATAAAACTGTGTACTTGACCTGTGTGAAGTGAGTGGTGTCGATGATGATTGACCACACTACGTGTCTTAAGTACTGATATTCTGTGACGTCATGTCGTGTAGTTATGGCCGTGTGGGAGTGGAAGGTAATGGCATTCAGTCAAGCTTCCACTGGCTGAATGCAAGAGCGCCAGCGGGAAGGAAAAAGTCAGGGGACATTATTGGCGGTGGGGAGGGGGGTAAGACGGTGACATTCACTATTCCAGTTTTGGTGTAGCCCCGAAGAGCTCGAAATGTTAACTAACTACAGGCTAAGCACTTGTTGAAGTAACACTGGATAAAGACCAGAATCAGATTGTAGCTTAAGTGTTAAAGTAATTGTAAGGGACATCCAAGCTACACCATTAGGGAAGTTAAGAACTAGTCTACATGAAACATTGCACCCACGTTAAAAGTCAAGACCGGCAGTCTACTACATAAGTAGATTTATGTCTGAAAATGTGTTGGGTGTTTGTGTCCATTTTGAGTTTACAAGAAATGTATTCAAAACACACATCACACCAACATGGACGCCATAGGTCTAAGAATAACATCAAGACTAAGGACAAGACAAAAACATTTACAACATTGAAGATCTGTCGTGCTAAATAGACAATATGAACAACAATACCAACACTCAATGCTAATGGCAAACTGTACTGTCCTGGGTATTATCCAGTAATGGTAGTATTATGTGTGATCAGTAAACAAGAGGCACTCTGGTATGGTCAAATAATTTGAAATTTGAAATGTTTAATAACAGTAAAATCTTGTAATGTATGTGAACTTAACTCTTGAGTTGATCAAGGTTCATTGTGAAATTAGTTTTTGTACCAAGCTGCAAGGGCAAATCCATAATGCTCCACTGCAGTAAATCCCTCTTTTACGACAGAGACGATGCCCTGTACTTCCCTGGTGTGCACTTTCCTTGCATCCAAAAACTGTAAATTCCAAGCACCTGGCCAGATTTAAAGCTGGGGCACCAACCTGCCTTCTACCTTGTGCCAACCACAATTGATTGGTGAGGGTAGCTTTGGATGGGTCACTAGTGACTGTTTTCAAACCCTCGTTTGATAGTGGGTACTCATGATGTGCAGAGTCAAGGCATCACTTGTTGGCGGCAATGTATCAACATTGGCTTTCAGTTTTAAAAACAGGACACCGAAAACGGCATGAATTGATTTGGGGCCACAGAGTGTGCATACAAACGGCCATTAAGATAATTGCTGTACTTGGTACTTCATCCTCACCAAAGTTGTGGAGAAGTTGTAGGCTGGAAAACTTTCCAGGTTGTCTTTTTTTCCTGATGAAGTGTTTGAAGCATCCATGGTGTCAGACCGACCAAACCCGGAACTGCAGCCCGCCACTGCAGATGATATAGATAGTCCACCCCCCTGCAAATGAACCACCTGCAGATAAACCACCTGCAAACACTTCATCAGGGAAGATATCTCGGTTATATGGGAAAATCCCAGTGGACCTAAATCCAGAAGTGATATTCCGTGGTGTCATCGCTGATACGATGGCTTGATTCACAATTCCTGCAACCTGGTAGAAGGTGACTGTTTGGCCAGGTTTGGATCTCATCCATCCGTCAAGAGCTCGGCTGTAATGGGCCTTGAACGGGCCATATACGGTCACGTCGAGAGGCTGCAGGCGATGGGATGTATGGGGCGGGAGGGTGAGCAGAACAATGCTGTTGTTCTTTGCTATTTTTACTGCCTTGAGTGAAACATGAGCCCTTAGATTATCAACGATCAGCAGTATTGGACGCTCAGGGGTGCAGTTAGTGTGCTTTATCAGGTGATCAAGGCACTCAGCCCTGGCGTCTTCATTCATCCATCCTGTTATGGTGACGGTACCTTTGGCTCCTGCTGGTGCTCCTATCATGAAGCTGTCCTTAAACTTAACTCTGGGGAAGACTAACATGAGAGGTGTGGAATTCCCAGCAGCATTCACGGCACACACCAGAGTCACCAGTTTTCCTCTTTCGGCCGATACGACAACCAACTTGCTTTTTTTTCCTTTTTCAGTCACCACCTGAATCAAATATAAAGTTTAGAATCAATGGCTACTGCTACTGGTCTAGAGGTACATTGTATTTCTTTTCAGTCCATACATTTTGTTTTTAGTTCACCTGTTGAGACTTTTGTACTCCTGTTTCATCAACATTGTAAATCAGATGTGGAGGGAATGCATGCCTGTAAAAGAAGAGATGCAGAGGAAAACCCTTATCAGAATCAAAACCTAATCTGACATGTAAAAAAGCCTCCATAAAACTTTTGCAACTGAAGAATGAATTCTGTCACCTGTCCATCCCTACAGCCAGACTATCAAAGAACTCCCCCACTGTAGTTCTATTGTAGCCAGTTGTCTGTCCAAGGGATGTTGGCTCCGGAGTACGGACCGAGAGATGGCGACATGCTAGGAAGCTGTTAACCCTCGTAGGGTCTTCGGGTCACTTTGACCCAGTTTTACATTTTCAAAGTGAATTAAAAGTATGAAGAAAAAAAAAGTATTTCTCTTTGAAACTTCTTCTGCTTGGCTTATTTACTGTACTAAACATGTGATATGAAAATGGTAAATGTCAAGCATGCGCAACCCCCCCCCCCCACAAACATAAAACACCTAGGGTCACCTAGGGACCCGGCCATTGAAAGTGGAGGCTAAAATGGCTCTACCCACATCCTGATTGGTGCCAACTTGTCCCTTCTTGTTCTGGTTTCACGATCATCGAATCGGACTATTTTTGAAAACATCTTGAACTGTCTCAGAGACATGGTTGCTCGAAAAATGGACCTGCCTGTCTCTGCATGGGAGAGTGTTTTCTGCTGGTGTTTCAGTCCGAGTGTATCAAAGGGTGAGTTCGGAAATGCGCACCGGTTCTGGTTAGGGTTAGGGTTATGGTTAGTTTTAGGCATAGTTTTACTGAGGTTAGGGTTAGGGTTGGGTTTAGGCATATAGTTTTACTGAGGTTAGGGTTAGGATTAGGGTTAGGTTTAGGCACTCACTACACTGAGCACACACCCGGTGTGCATTTCCGAATGCACCCTTTGATACACTCGGACTGAATCACCAGCAGAAAACACTCTCCCGTCTCTGCATCCCACAGGATGTGTGTGGATTCATCCTTGGACCTGTAGACGCCAGCCAGTATGAGAAGCCCAAAATATGCATCCAATTGAATTTCTTCGATTTCCTTCCAGTTCTCACCAAAAACTAGCCTCCCTTCTAAATTGCTCATTTGTAGGATGATTCTCTTCAGTGACCAGGGGATAAACAGCTCAAAAGCTGATTTGACATCAGTGATTCTAGTCACTGCCATCCTGGTGGGCCCTGGCTTCATCTTGATGATGATTTCAGCATTCAGTCTTCCTTTATGCTGAGGGGTTGAAGACCATTGTATTTCACCCTCACCCCTCTCTCTCCCTCTCTCTCTCTCACACACACACACGCGCGCGTGCGTACACACACACACGTGTGCGCGCACACACGCGCGCGCGCACACACACACACACACACACACACACACACACACACACACACACACACACACACACACACACACACACACACACACACACACTCTGAAGGGGGTCAGATGAGGTAAAGTGTGCAAGTCTCTCTCACGCACACACATTTGAGTGCATGTGCACACACGTGCATGCACATACACACACATGCACAGTGTATCCACAATGTATCCACAATGTATCCACTTCTCTTTTACCTGTAAGTGGGTGTGGTTTTCCCGCAAAAACCCAGAGAAGACCGAACCCCCTCTCAGAGGTGATGGGGCAAAATCTACTCAAGATGCACTCTGCAAGTGAGTTTTCAAAAATAGCCAGATTCGATGATCGTGAAACCAGAACAAGAAGGGACAAGTTGGCACCAATCAAGACCACGTGGGACATGTGGGTAGAGCGACTTCCACTGTTCTACAACCCAGGTCCTGATGTTACTGTGGATGAAAGGCTGGTGGCATTCAGAGGCAACTGCCCTTTCAGACAATACATGCCTTCCAAGCCAGCTAAGTATGGCATAAAAATATGGGCAGCAACGGATGCGAAATCCAGTTATGCACTAAACATGCAGGTCTACACTGGAAAGCCAAAAGGAGAAGCTCCGGAAAAAGAGCAGGGCAAGAGGGTTGTGCTCGACATGGCGCAGGGTCTCAGGGGTCACAACATTACCTGTGACAATTTCTTCACAAGTTACAGCCTGGGACAGGAGCTTCTGAAGAAAAGGCTCACAATGCTGGGAACTGTTAGGAAAAACAGAAAAGAACTCCCTGCTGAACTGTTGCAGGTGAAGAAACGGGCCATCCAGTCATCCACATTTGCCTTCACAGAAAACACAGCCCTCGTGTCATACATCCCCAAAAAGGGGAGAAATATCATCCTCATGAGTACGCTGCACAAAGATGATGAAATCAGCTTGAGAGATGACCAGAAACCCACCATGATCCTCGACTACAACAGCACAAAAGGAGGAGTGGACAATCTGGACAAAGTGACAGCGTGCTACAGCGTCAAGAGGATGACTAGACGCTGGCCTTTGGTTGTATTCTACAACATCATTGATGTGTCAGTCTACAATGCCTTTTTGATCTGGAGGGAACTCTTTCCTGAGTGGAATAAGGCAAAGCTCCACAAGAGGTGCATCTTCCATGAAGAGCTGGGGAAAGCACTTGTGGAACCATGCATACTACAGAGGCAGCACATTCCAAGGACCCCTGCTGCTGCAGCAGCAATGACAGCGATCCAGGAGAGGGATTCCACCTGTACACCAGTGCGTGAGGTAAGAGTGTGTGTGTGTGTGTGTGTCTGTGTCTGTGTCTGTGTCTGTGTGTGTGTGCGCGCGCTCGCATATCAGGGGATTGGGGTCAGCAAAAAGACTAAGTAATCATCATCCTCATCTTTCTAGGTTGCTTCTGGGAGGAAGAGGAAAGGGCCAGCTGCTGGAGCCACATTAAGTGCGATCCCAGAGAGGGCTTCTCCGAGTACACCAGTGACTAAGGTAAGATGTCTGTCTGTCTGTCTGTCTGTCTGTCTGTCTGTCTGTCTGTCTGTCTGTCTGTCAGACAGACAGACAGACAGACAGAATCGGCAAAATCTTTATAGGCTGGGGGGAAAACGGAGAGGAAGAGATGCTATGTCTGCAAGCCGACTGACAGCAAGACAACAAAAAACAAGTGCAAAATGTGCTAAATATATCTGCACAAAACACACTGTACTGACATGTCACTCATGTTTCGGGGAGAAGTAATGTCTATGGGAATGAACCACACGTGCATTTTGACATTGATTGTATTAATTTAATAATTTGATAATTTCATTTGTTAAAAAAATTCGGAAGCACTTCAGAAGTTTAACTGTATGTCTTTATCCTGTGCTTCAAAATAAATAAATTGAATAAAATGAAACAAGCATTAACTCATGTTTCGGGGAGAAGTAATGTCTATGGGAATGAACCACACGTGCATTTTTACATTGATTGTATTAATTTCATAATTTGATAATTTCATTTGTTAAAAAAATTCGGAAGGACTTCAGAAGTTTAACTGTATGTCTTTATCCTGTGCTTCAAAATAAATACATTGAATAAAAGTTTATTTTTTTTCTTTTAACCATATTGAGAACTTGATCATATTGATTGAAATGAGAATTTGAAATGAACAAATAAACAAACTTGAGTAGCTGGGCGTTTGCCACAAAGCCATTATATTGCCTGCCTGACACAAAACTAAAAAACAATATTGATTGAAATGTTAGTACTGTAGTTATTGATGAATAATAAACTATATTCATTAAGATTGTGGTGGTTTCTAACTACTTTTGAATGGTTTAATATGAGCCGGGTCAAAGTGACCCGAAGGCCCTGGGTGTGACTAAAACACGAGGATCCTACGAGGGTTAAACCAATCTTCACCTAAAAGAGTTGAGAATGCATTATTATACGATTTAGCTTACCCTAACCTACACAAGCATGTGATATCCCCCACACCCTAGCCTACCTGCAGATTGTTCCTGTGTCCAATTGGCAGGGACATATTCAAATGCCAGTTCACAACCTTTAACTGGAGCAAGGCCATGGCACTGGTCAGCTAGTTGTTTCAAATGTTTGGCAAGCTCCTTTGACATAACCTACCCTAAGGTCAGCTGCTAATCAATATGTAACGAACACTTTGGATCTCTTTTCTTATGTTATATTCTGTAAGACTGTAACCTATTATCAATAAGCAAATTCACTAACAATATTATACAAATGATGTTCCCTAAAGTTGTATATACATAATGAACAATTAAGTTATAAATCATTTGAATGAATCTGTTTCAGAATTATTCCTGTATTTTCTTCTGATGAATGGTTCATGTTTAAAGTCCAAGTAGAGTTTGAAGATTAAAATAAATCATCATTTGCTTCCAGATTCACCCACCTGCTTATAAGGGCGATGGAACCATGTGAAGGCCCAAGTACAAGCGTATATTATGCAGAAAGGTGGGGGACTATGCACCTAATGTTGCACTTCTGCAGACCCACATGAGGACAGCCGTAAAACATGGAAGGTATTTCCTGATCTAAATAAATGTTGCAGATCAAATAGTTTTTTTAAACACATTTTTAGTCTAACTAATAAATATTACTAATATCATAACGTGAATTTTAATACAGTTAACATTTTTATATTGCCTTAAACATTAAGTCATTTGTAACTGGATTTGTCTTTCTAGATTATACAATGTACAGGTACTATGGGGTGTGTATGAAAACATCCCAGTTCAACAATGTGCGCTGATTGCACTCAACTCTGCATCAACAACGCAACGCCCGCATGCCACCCATACCACGTGTAGTGAACGATGTGCGTATCGAGAATGAGTGGGCCAGAACTTGGCGCGGGAACAATTTTTCCTTTGTCACAAAAGACAATTGTTGGGAACATTAGATTTTTGGCACCACTGATAATTTTGCCAAGCTTGGTAGGTGCCATGACATATACATGGCCCACTCAAAAGCTGCCCTCTGCCCTACGTGCAATTTGTGACCATCCACGGAAAATATCTGGGTAGAGTGGTGCCATTGGTCATGTGTTTGGTGACTGGAAAAACGGTCGGTCAGTATAGGCAGCTTCCTCATCTGACCCGGTTCATCCGCTATATTGAGCAGAACTACATTCAGCATGGCTGTCAATTTCCACCACAGACAACCGGACCAACAACTAAGTGGAAGGTAAGCATACTAACTATCTAACTAATAGATAGTCTAACTAATTCAATATACTAATATCATTCTAACGTTTTAATACAGTTAACATTTTTATATTGCCTTTTTCTAGATTATACAATGAACAGGTGGTATGGGGGGTGTGTATGAAAACATCCCATTTCCACTGCTGCTACTGTGGCGAGACTAGAACCCATGCAGCCAATGATTTTTAAACATGTTCAGAAGTGTGCAGTCTCTGCAGCTGGATCGCTTCACCAGAGTAAGTGATGCACAAGAACAGGAGTGGGCATAGGATAGCCATGTTCCCCCTCAACACAACTTAGACATTAGGAAACACAACTAATACTACTATAATGTATTCAATCCACTGTGACCTCTGCAGCTTCAATGGTGGCCTCCTTAGCCTCAACTGTCGCTACAGCCCCTGCAGACTCCACTGGTGTTGTCGCACCAGCAGCCTGCACAGTTCACTATCATGGAATCCGTAGGAGATGGGAAATGAGCCTGTCTTCGGTGATGACGACGGAGGCGCGCTTTCTCAGGCGACCTTGAGCCACGTTGCCAAGTCGCCGTAACGAGCGCTGCGAAAGTCACATGAGCCGACTCAGCGCTGTCCGAGTTACATACACTGGGGGACAGAATTGTAAATCTTCACACCCCCGACTTTCGGCTCTTCTGCGCGGTCCAAGTGAACACAGCGGAGCGCTCCTAACCTAATTTATTCCCCCCTACGGATTCCATGGCTTCACCAGAGTAATAGCCTAGTGTCCATAGTCTCTCTGAAACCAAACTTTTTTGTCGG
The DNA here is from genome assembly GCF_963921795.1 of Nannobrachium achirus. Classification (NCBI taxonomy): domain Eukaryota; kingdom Metazoa; phylum Chordata; class Actinopteri; order Myctophiformes; family Myctophidae; genus Nannobrachium; species Nannobrachium achirus. Next base: position 6,925,238 of record NC_137814.1, read on the forward strand.
AAAGGTCCGGTTCGACTACAAAACGACATCACTCTCCGAAGACAAGTTTGGTTTCGAAAAGACTATGGACAGGCCTTAAGTGATATGCAAGAACACAACACAAGAGTGGCCGTAACATGTTCCCCCGCAACACAACACAAAGCGCACAACTAATACTGCTATAATGTATTCTATCCACTGTTACCTCAGTCTGCAGCCTCCACCGTGGCCTCAGCCTGTACTGTCACCTCTACAGCCTCCCTCAGCAAATTAGTCCAGTCAAAGGCCAAAAAACAACATAGTCGGGGACCCAGTCCCCAAAATTGGAGAGGACCTGTGATGTTCTGCCGTACTTTTTATTTCTGTTTTATCTATTAGTTTGGTCATTAAGGTCCACAGAATGAGAGGCCTGCTCTGCCGGAAAGTTCGTGAAAAAAAACATTTTTGTGTAATAAAGCCTTCATTTTTTGACCTTGTGATATGAACTAGGTTTCCTTTCTTAAAGTGCTCATTACGTTGTGTAGAATGTCAATAAATCATTCCCAGATACACAGAACACATGTGTGAACAACACCAAGTCAAGAAATAATCTCCCAAATGATTTATAGCCATTTTATGTACAAAAATGTACCCGTTTCTTGCATTTTTCCCAATAATTTTATCTTTACTTCAATAGTAATCAACTTTGCCATGGCTTATGACATCAGGCAATGTTTCATCCTTTTCAGCAATCTTTATAGTTATTCCACACAAAATATTATTTAAATCAACTCTAAATTAAGGAACTGTAGTGATTTTATTACCCTTATGCCCCAAATTCATATAGCCTTTTTCTGGCAGAAAAAACCTGTACCCCCTCAAAAAACAAAACAAACATGTAACACAACAAATTCAAGTATTGTTTTATCCTAAACAGCGGTTATCTTATACAATATATGAATTGATAAAACAGGAAATTAAACATTTAGCTGAATAAAATCAAGATTATGATATCTAATATCACGAAAATTAAAATAACTAACAATTAACTCATTCACTGTCATTCTCTTGCACATGAGCATGCGCATCCTTTGGTACACTTGTTCTTCTTGCAGTGGCAGTATTTGGTGCGTTTATATTCTGCAGGTTTGGCATCCTTCAGCATCATCGTTGCCACTAGCTTACCACTGACAAGCTCTCTCCCAAAGTTGGTTGCAACAGGGTAAGTTGGCTGAGACATGTGTGCTCGTTTACATACAGCCAACTGATGCAGGGCTCTGTAAAGGTAGAATTGCAAGGCATCTTCAGTAGGTGGAAGACAACGCATGTCTCCTTTGATGTTGCCAAAAGAATGAGCTCGCAGTGCATCCAGATTACCACTGAAATCACTCCTCTCATACAGTGAAACCATGTATCGTCTAGCCGCCGTCACAACATCTTCTGTAACTTCCAGACTTTCCCCAGAGTCTCCATATCGGCACAGAGGCAGAAGGACTTTTGGGTGCTCAACAGCAGTTTTGTAAGCCGTTTTCCTCTTCTGTAAAGATAGCTCACTGTGTCACATCCAGTCAGTATGTAGCTGCTGAGGAGTATGCTTGAAAGATCTAAAGCTTCAACATCATACTTCACTGCCAATTGTGGATGCCAGGGCATCCACAATTGCATGAGCAGGTAGATAAGTGTCCATCTTCTTTACCCATAACTCATGTAGGCCATCCATGTGTGTGATGTAGTATATGCACATCATGATCACCTCTGTGTCAGTAGCCACAACTACAGCCCGTTCGTGGTGCAGATGTTGTACTGAGTATGCAATGTGGGCAAACATCCTGGTATCTGCCTCCTCATGCTTCTCACAGGACAGTTCTGGAAGTTCAACCTGACAATCTGCTCTGCTGATAACAGGACAGTGCGACCAGGATCATGGAAAAGTCCACCAAGAATAAGTGTGCATCCAGCAGGAAGTGACTTGTGCTGAGCAGCCCAAGCTTCTACCATATAGTTTAAGGAGAAAAGGTGGTGCTTTACCTGGGATGTGCTATGTCCATCCAAAATATCCACTTTGTCCATGTGTTCAAAAGCAGTCCAGAAAAGGAGTCCTGAAAACCCTCTCCCTCATTTGTTTGCAGTGCAGGTGTGATCATTAGCACAGGTGCTCTTGACAAGCAATACTTTTCAGTTCAGAACAAGGAGAAGAATAACCTGACTGTGCCAGATGGTGGCAGCAGTGTGTATGCCTGCATAACGCTCTGCCTTTACCATCTGAGATCTCTCGGGGAGAGTTGATAACACTCGTAAAGTCCCGGGCCGGACGAATCAGCGGCAGCTACGGGCGGGCTCTGAGCGGCTCTGAGCCAATAGAGTCTGAATGCAGACCACGTGGAAACCCAGGAGGCGGATTCTGGGTGAAACGTCATGCAGACACAGACAGGCCAATATGAGTGGTTGGAGTTGGCCCTCCCAGACTGTGATAGAGACGGCCCCATCCAATCACCTGCTAAAGAATTTGAAAAAATGGCCCGCCCCTTACATCGGGTCTGCCCGAGCAATCCCAGATGTAAGGCAGAGCGTTATGCAGGCATACGCACTGCTGCCACCATCTGGCACAGTCAGGTTAGGTGAAGAGGAGACTGCTAGTGCTAGAGGTCTGACATAGATCTTGGAGTTCTGAAATTCTGCCTGACCCGACCCTACCCGACCCGACGCCGGGTCTGAAATGTATGCTAATTGGTTAGGCCGGGCCGGGCCTTTGGCCAGCCACGTTAGGGCCTAGTTAGGGTCCGACCTTAATTTCCAGGCCCATTGAGAATAGAGCTTAAAATGTGTATTTCCTTTAGTTAAAATTATTTCCTCATATATATTCGAAAAGAATGAGACATTAGCTGATGTCATAAGCCATGGCAAAGTTGATTACTATTGAAGTAAAGATAAAACTATTGGGAAAAATGCAAGAAACTGGTACATTTCTGTACATAAAATGGCTATAAATCATTTGGAAAGGCTTGCTGTTGTTCACACATGTGTTCTGTGTATCTGGGAATGATTTATTGACATTCTACACAACTTAATGAGCACTTTAAGAAAGGAAACCTAGTTCATATCACAAGGTAACAAAATTAAGGCTTTATTACACAAAAATGCCTCCAACTTTTTTTCGCGAACTTTCCGGCAGAGCAGGCCTCTCATTCTGTGGACCTTAATGACCAAACTAATAGATAAAACAGAAATAAAAAGTTATCACAGTTACCCCTCTTTTCTTTGAGCTTTTGGCCATGTGGGTCCCCGACTAACATGACCTTTCTGTAAATTGAATTAAATGAGAAAAACCTCAAGGCCCGCATTGATAGACATCACTCATCATCAGCTCCTGATATCACTGCTAATCCCCACTGCTAATCCCCATCATCGCAATGCTTAGACCAAACAAAGGAATTTGTGCTGTTGGAAGAGCCTTTTCTGGTCTGAGAAACCACATACATGTACAAAAGTTCACCTGGGGAAACAGCCACAAAGTTGTCTGCGAGTTAGAATCAGAACTTGCCAGACAAAGTGGCTCATTAGGGTTTCATTGTGTTTGTTGTGAGGTTATTACAATACTGTCCTACTCCATCCAAAGCCGAGGTCACACTGAAGGAAGAAGTTCTCTGTCTGATATGGTCAGAAAGAAGTGGATTTTTGAAAACACACACACACAAAAAGGTGTCTCGTCAGAAAGGAGAAAGCAGACTCTGAAAACAGCCCACAATTTTGCAGTGGAGAATCAAGAGTTTGTGTCAGTCTTGGAAGCAAGCACATCATATTACTCTTGGTTAGGGAATACAATAGAGTGCCTGTTTGTTATGCCATGAAAAGTAATTATTGGCATTTTGCATGCTCAAAGCCCCCCCACTCTCCCCAAAACACCTGCACTCATGAGTCAACATCAAATTGACATTCGAATCAGACTCGACCTGAACTGTTCCAAAAGGTTTGTAGTACAGACAGTGATGTGTTTGACACTTTTCAGGAATCGGATCCCGAAGATCACAGTACTGAGGATAATCTATATCCACCCGAGGGAGCCACTTTGACCTCACTTGTCAGTTATTTGTTGAACAGGGTCCAAGTACCGTAAGTAACTGTACCTTTATACTAAGAATAAAGGATTTTAACTGTTTAATATATCATTCATTTAACAGAATAAATGGTTGTTTCATACATCCATTAATGTAATAGACATGACACTCATCATGAAAAAGGTTTAATGAGTCAGTGACAATGCATGAATTACGTCTTTATGAGCAAGCAGTGAATGAATGCAGAATTTAAGTTTTTCCAAATAGTTCTGAAACTCCTGACATCGATGTCAGTAGAAAAGACTTAACTTGCACTCTATTGTAAATACAGTAATTACAGAATCGCACTGCAGTGGGAAGGGCCCTCGACATTTTGCAACAGAGTCACAAAATAAAGAGCCCAAACCCACGACTCTATTGTTCATGGATATCTGCATTTTGAGGCCATGACGGCACACGATTACAACTTCTCTTGTGTGGACTGTAGAAAACACCCGCCCGTAGTCGTCATGGACCTTCACAAGAAAGCAGTTTTTTTTATATGCCAGGTAAGCACGGTTCTGTCTTCTCTTTTCACTGACAAATCTAATCAAATAACACCGATTTTGAGCAAAATGTCAAAATGCAGTGAGTGAATTCGAGGCTCCCCCACCAGAATTTGAAGGGTTGGTCAACATCGAAGAATTCTGGGAATCGATTGACCCAAGATATCATCTGCAGAGGCTTTCTGAAAAGTAAGCTATAGATAATAAAGTTTCTATTAAGGGAGCTTCCTGCACAAATTAGTTTTCCAAGACCCCTGATCCTTTGAGTCTTGGCCTCAATGTATGAACTGTTCCTTTGGCTTGTATGTATCCAGCAGCTAAACACTAATTAAACGATCCTCAAAGACTGCCGGTTCTGGTCCAATCTCCAAGGTTTTTAATAGACATTTTGAAATTGAATGGCATCAAAGAAAATATCTTAAAATTGTACTCAACATTTAACAAATCAAACAAAGAATCACATTCTTGCATGCAAGTTCAGCTTTAAGCAAACAGCAACCATGGGTGGTTGTGTCTGTGTGTAAAAAAATGTAACTGCTCTAAATTGTATTTAATGAATTAAGAATGGATATCTAAGACGTTTTGTTTGTTTTCCACTATTTAGGTAACCGTGACAATCCTTCTCGAGTTTCACCATCCTTTGACAAGTGGGCACCATGGATTGGTCCTCGTACCAGATCCGGCAAACGGCTTCACAACACAGAGTTTGCTAAACTCACAAGGAAGAACAGGTTGAGATCGACGTTTGGATCTTGTTTGTTGGAGTAGATGTCTACTCTGGAGGATGTTTTTGAAATGGCTTCCAGTTTTGTCTGTTTGGCGAAAAGCAAGGAAGAGCAGTGTGGTACTCTCAGGCATAGGCTACACCACGGAGCTGGATATTTCATATATCCCGTTTTTTTCCCCAGATATCCACATAGAAAAATATCTAGGTCCACACGGAGCTGCATGGATATTTCATATATCCAGTTTTTTTCAGATATCCACATAGAAAAATATCTAGGTCCACTGCACGACAAAGATATCTAGATCTAACAAGCACACACACAGTAAAGTCTTCAGAGATCCCTGTCTACACGGATCCAGTGAATCGGATATTTTTCAATCTCTCCACTTATTTATCCGGTTTAAAAGATATCCAGCTTCGCGGCCGAAATATCAAGCTTCATGTGGCTGCAAGCCCCAACAGCACAACAAAATGTCTAGTTTCAGAAATATCCAGCTCCGTGTAGCCATGGCCTCAGCCACTTTTCGATGAATTAATGGTTGTTCTGGTGTATATACGTTTACACAGGTTGAAGAGCTGCGGAGTCTGGTGAAAGCGTGCGGGATTGACTGCAAAGGTGCCAAAATGAACTAGTCCTACGCCTCAGGGAGGCAATGAAAACACGAAGCACTTATGACAAGGTGTTTGAAAAGGTGTGGGGGGCATCTGGTAAGTGTCCAATGTTCATTAGGTTCATAATACGTTATATAAGAAAATATTGCTGTAAACCTACAGAATATGTATGTAATTACACCAGTCTTAAGGTTAAAGGACAACTTTATTTTTTTACAACAAGGGTTCATATTTTAGATTGTAATTAAAGAATATAAAAGATGAGTGTTAAAATTATTTCATTTACTTCTTTCTATGGTTTTAGAGATTCTTATTTCAGTGGTTGGGGGCATGTGTACAAGTGGCTAAATATGTTATTTTACACAGAATAAGTACATTCCCAAGATACAACGCAACCTTTCATGGTTGATTGTGATTTATGGGGGCTAGAAGTGTTACTGTAAATAGCAATAAAGAAACTGCTGGCTTATTGTGTCTAAAAAGACATATTTAGCCACTTGTACGCATGCCCTCATGCGTGCGCATGCCCCACATTTTAGCATGGTAAACGCAATAAAACAATAGAACGAAGCAAATGAAAACATTTTAACCCCCACTTTTTCTTTTCTCTAATTACAATCTAACATATGAACCCTTGTTGTAAAAAAAAAAGTTGTCCTTTAACACTAATTGTATGTATTAATACTTAAAGATACTTCAAGGTGGTTGGGCAGTCATCATGTGTCCTCATGGCATTGTATACGCAGTCAAATTCAACCTGAGAACAGAAAGCCCACAGGATTATGCTGACATGTTGCTTTCGTTCAGTCATTTCCCCAACATAGTAGTCTATGTTAGTTAAGCACACAAACCTGCGGGAGCCAGGGAGACTGCCCTTCAATCCCCATGGAGGAGGAAGAGTGGCTGCACCAATCCCCCAAAATGTTGAGGATGCAAATAAAGGGAAACTGACCTGCAGATTTGGCAAAATACCCCCCTGATGCGAATGGTCATCCAGCCACTGTGAGCTTGTATTGAAAAATACAAGCTCACAGTGCCACGCTGCAAGCTTCTAGATCTGCTATTTTTGAAAAGTCGTGAAAATGTGTGCAAATCATTGAATATATGTATTTTTAAGCAAACATGTGTAACTCAAATTTTGCTTCTGGGGGGGTCCCTGGAACTAAATATTTTGAGTTGGGGGTCCGTGGCCGAATACATATCATTTTGCGGGTCCTGCACATAAAAAAGTTTGAGCACCACAGATAAAATAATCACGATTTTTCAAAAATAGAAGATCTACAAGCTCGCAGCGCGGCACTGCGAGCTAGTATATCTGCTATTTTTCAATAGTTAAAGCACAAAATAATTAGTAAAAATGCGTTCCCAGTCTAAATGGGTTGAACCCCCTCCCTCTATGAACATTCATGGGGGGCCCACAGTGAATTCTTGTACCCAGGGCCCAGGATTTGGTGCGACACCCCTGGGCTGCACCAATCCCCGAAAATATTGAGGATGCAAATAAAGGGAAACTGAACCTCGATTTGCCATGGCTGCATTTGGCAAAATACCCCCCTCATGCGAATGGCCATCCGGCCACTGGTTGTGTGGAGCACTATATGCCTTATATGACACGTTCCATCAGTCTAATAGGCCTACGAAATAAGACACGGATGCACTTGTGTGTGATAGGACTTGTTCAAGAGCTATGCGGGAGGCTCAACTCCCAACAAGCAGAGCAGCTATTCTCTCAAATGAGAAAGAACAACTACTTTCTGAGCTCTCTGTCCCCATCATGCCACGTCTTTCTGATGCGAAGTATCCTGCACCACCGTAACGAGAGGGTGAACCACTTGTTTATGGATAGGTTAAAAAAAAGGCTGCAATGGAGAGCTCATCCTTGATTTTGCTTTAATTATCTCATTCCAATACATTTACATTATAATCTATTTGAGTGCAAGTATTCAAGTAACGATGATGACCAAACGTGTCTGTCTAGACATATACCATAACCACTTACAGTACAGTACATCCTATATACTTGGGGACTACTTGCAGCTCTTGGGTAATGTGTCCTCAAGGGCTGTATGCTTGATCCACTCCAGTAATTTTCTGCTGCAGATTTATTACTGTATACTGGGAAAAATGATCTACAAGTGCACACTGCATTGTGATGTGTTCTGAGCTTGTACTGTACTCTCCTACTGTCATGAACCATAACCCTAGAATAGGAATTCTAGGGTTCTCTAGTACGAACCAAGTGAAGGGAAAATATTCTACTGAAGTGACGGTCAGGATGCCGAATAAGACATTCACTGAGCGCCACCCACGTGGTGTTTGGGATCTTCTTTGTTTACGGACGATTTGCTGTTGCGTCGCACGAATGAGGAAGGCGGCAAGGAGGGCTGCAGTCAGATTAGCGCGGAGAATAAGAAATGCGGCAGCCCAGGGGGTGGCATATCAGCCCTCAGCCAGGGTGTTGAGTTTTGCATCACCAGAGGCCCAGTGGCAGGCCGACTGTGATCGCCACTGGCGCCTGTTGGTTTCAGTCTAAGTCCCTCGCAACCAATCGTGGATGGGACACTTGAAGCCCCGGAGAAACGCAAGAGTCCAAGTGCTTCTACCAAAGAATTCTCCATCCATTGGACGGTTCCTGCATTTGGTTGAAGCAGCCCTGAAAGAAAAGTATGACGGCAAAATCCGGTACGGGATGATGATCCGCGAAGAGGATTTTGACGTGCCCGGCCTTCGATCAGGGATAAAACACCAAAATGACAAGAGAAGGCATTATTGGCCCGCCCGGTGGGAAGACCCTGCCCACATTGAGTTGGCCACTGGCCCACTCAGCACATGCTGCAGAGTTGCTGTTACCCAGTGGCTGGACGAGGATGACGATGAGACCCCTGGTCCCAGACTGCGAGCCCTAATGAGGGGATTTGGTTGGTGCAAAAATTGCCAAAAGAACACACAGCTGGGATACTGTCATTGATTGAGCCTCAAGCCTGTCTTAACAGTACTTTATTGTTTGTCAACTTGATACACAAGGAAAGTTGTAGGTCTATATTTGGCTCCTTTTTATTAAGGGAAGGAGAAGGGGCAGTTGTATCACTTCCGCTGTGTTGGCTAATAATGGAGAAAAAAAAAGTAGGAGTTTGATGACTTCTTACACAAGTTAATTAATTTTTAAATCTGTTTGAGCATGGCTAATAACACTGTGATATCAGTGTCTTAAATGTGTAAAAGGGCACAGCCCTGGGACATTGTTGCCGTCTTGTTTTAATACACACAAGCTTTGCCTGATAAGCAAGAGATGGGAATCTACGTCATCAGTATTTGATACCATAGGAAAACAACTCATGGTCATGCACACAAAGTCATGCATTGAGCGGTTAGCACTGCTCAAAAATGGCAGATGGCATAAAGGTACCGGTATGTGTGATTTTCTAGGTATGACAGAATACAGGACAATAACAGAACTTATCTTTTTGAAAATACACAAACAAACTGGAAAAAGCTTCTGTTCTCTGAACTAGGAAACGTAAAATTAGCCCTGAAAATATAAGCAATGTACGATCAAATAGACATCTAATCACATACAAGAAGATTATGTAATGTCCCTCTTTATATGTTCACAGCTGCCCGAGAAGATTTTACACATCGTCTTCGTCCTTGTGGTGCTGGAGGGTGGCGAGTGGCGACCCTGCAATCCGTACCCTGGCTCTCACTTGCAAAGGGTTTTGGGAGTTGGTGAGAGAGGACAACTTTTTGCTTGACAGTGAAGTTGTATGTCTCTCATTCTGCCTTGTTTACGGACAGGCTCAACAAACCAAGCTATGTACTTTATTAGTCTGGTTGCCTATAGTTCTTGTCCAGCTTAAGTTTATTAACAGTATAATTTCATCTTAAGTCCACTGAGTAGAAACTGTCCTTTTTCTGAAAGGACAATATAATAGATGTCATCACGTATAGCCTATAGATAGGCTAGAATTTCACCTTTCTAGTTTAAATTGTGTCTAGATCGCTAGATTTATCATGGATTTTGGAGCGGCGCTATTTGCTCCAACATCTGGCCATGTATGTCAGACACTTGGCTCTTTTAGTCAATGTCCAAGCTTGATGAAATTAACTCAGGAACAGAACAGCTCAGCAGTATATTCGCTGTATATTTGCATACACTGTGAAATTGGGTATTTGCATAATTGCATTGAACCCACCCTGACTAAAGGCCCACCCAGACGAAACGCGATGTTGGATAGGATCAGATGTCGTGCCCGGGGGTTTATCGGTGTTCATTTCAAACGACAGTCTTGAATTCGGGCCCGGTATATCCCGCTGTGCCAAGTGAAACATCTCAGACCATTACAAATGAGACCGACGTCTCGCGATTCTAGCCACCCACGATCTCGGGGGGGTGGTGCCAGGAGAGACGCGTCACGCGACTAGATGAAAACTCCGCCCCCTCAAGAGAGTGTTTTTCTCTCTCTCTCTTTCTTCACTCACTTGTTCAATTTCGAAGATGGACACTGACACGGACACTAGCGCTAGCAGTAGCAGTAGCACTGATACGGAGTCTGACACTGAGTTTATGCGTACTGTAGCTGTGTGTGCGCTGCTGTGTTGCGAAGGCGACGACGAACCACCGCCACAGAAGAAACGGAAAAGACGGTGGACCCACACATGGCTCCAGAGACGAGATCAGCGAGGATTGGATCTTTTGCGGTCAGAGTTGGAGGTAAATACAAAGATAGTTATTACAGTCTCTGATGTCTTGGTACAGCGGACAGGTGGTTAGAAAGTGTAGCTCAGTTTCCACTTCATTTTGTGTGCAGTGTGTATTATGACACCGTATTATGACAAAAAGTATAACTCGCCTCTTTTATATCCCACAGGTGGAGGATCGCTTTGGATTCGGACAGATGCTGCGGATGAAACCGGAGGAGTTTGACTTTATCCTGGGTCTGGTCGAGCCCTTAATTCTAAAGGCAGACACCAACATGAGACTAGCCATTCCCCCATGTCAGCGGCTATCCTTAACCTTGCGTTTTTTGGCAACAGGTATGATTTCGATTTCCTGTAGTACTATTACTGAAAAGATATAAAGTGTGTGTGTGTGTGTGTGTGTGTGTGTGTGTGTGTGTGTGTGTGTGTGTGTGTGTGTGAGAGAAACATAAAGGTAAACAATGAGCTGGATGTGCGCACGATGGTAATGTGTCTATATCTTCTTTGTCTAGGTGAGAGCTTCAGTTCCCTCCGGTTGCAATACAGAATTGGGACCAGCACTGTAGCAGGCCCGGTCAACAACGCCGGTGCCAGCCCGGTCAACAACGCCGGTGCCAGAGCGGTCAACAACGCCGGCGCCAGAATCTACGCCCGCCCGCTGGCAATCTGGGGCAGAGAAGAAGCGGAAGAGAGTTGCAGCTGAGGACTCAAGGCAGAGGCTGAACTTTCTCAAACATCTCTCCGAAACAGCTGACAGGAGAGAGGAAAGGTCAGAGGCCAGATCCAGGAAAACACCCAAAGACGAGTATGCCGTCTTTGGCATCTTACTAGCAGAGCAGCTGAGGCAAACTCCGAACAAGAGCATGGCCGCTGCATTAATGGTAGAGTTTCAAACGAGGGCTGTGCAGTGCCGGTACGAGGACAACACATCACCTCCGCCATCTGCACAACCAACACCTCTGCCAGCTCATCCTGGACATCCGTTCATGGTCCCCCCAGTGCCACATTATCAGCATACATACTACAGGCCCCAGCCTCCTCTGCAGAGACTCCCTGTTGACCCTCTTTTTAGCCCCCATGGCCAGCAGAACAGGGCTCATCTGGGTTCTGCGTCGAGGCTCCTAACACCCACACCCACACCCACCATGACGCCCAGGGTCGAACCGGCTACCACTGTCGAGCATGACCAGGGCTCTGATTATACCCAGCTGTAGTCTGAGCACTGCACCTGAGCACTGTACTTTACCACTTTGTGCGATTGCCACTTTTTGATAAGATTGCCACTTTTTGACAAATGACACTTTGACCAAATGACACTTTTTTACACTTATTTTAATATTAGACGTGTTTGCCTTTTTTTCATTTCAATTGTTATTTTTTGCAGTTTATATTGTGTGTGTGTGTGTGTGTGTGTGCTATTTCAATAAAACAAAGTCTAAAAAACGTTTGTGTTGGAAAATGGGTCATTCCAGAATTGGAGGACATTTTACCTCAATATCTAGGTGAACTACCTCTCCAATCTCAATACAGCATCAAGAAGGTATCTGGTACAGGTAGTGACAACACACTGTACTCTAGGGCAGTGGTTCTCAACCTGTGGATCTGGACCCACAGGGGTACAAGATGTACAGAAATTTGGGTTCCTTGATTCCTTTAAAATGAAACCATGTTTACATACATATATTCTAAGGAAATGGGTTGTGATTTTATAATATTAAAATGACGAAATTAAACAATTACCGCATGCCTGCAAAGACGCATCTAGGTTTGATTGATTGAAGACTTTATTAGAAGTTTGCATAGGAAAAGGTACAGTTTCATGACGGTACAGTTCACAGGTACAAGGTCTACTAAAAGGAGATCCATGAAAAGACTCTTATTTCCACTGGAAACCATTGAAGTATCTCATATAACATTGAATGACAGACAAATAGAACACAGTACTATGCAGTAGACAAAACATTATAAAAACAAAGGTAGGTTGGTAGTCTTCTAGGTAGGCTACTGTGCGCACACTGGCCGCTGCTCACTTTATAGATATTATAATTATATATTCAGTTATGTTTTTGGCAAGCGAGACGCGAGATGTGATGCGCATCCAGCAAGACACGGCTGAGAGTGTCGCATCTCCAATATCATTGATTGACCAGTGTCCACTCCTAAAAAGCATCAACCAGCATTTTAACGGCAACCAGCCAGACATTAAACAGACATGAGCTTAATCAGCTAATAGCAATTATGAATGTCCAAACCTCGCCGTTGTGGGCGTGCAGTCGCAGAAAAAAAAAGTTTAACCTCTCGCTTTTTTTTTTTTTTTACTGTCCCACCAACATCCAAGCATATAGAATAGGGACAGGCCTAGGTTCCTCAATATCATTTAGCTGGGGACCCCCTGGAACTCCCCAAGGACTGGCGGTCCTCTTTGAGGACCAATGAACAAACTGACAGAACGAGAGGCTGATGTGCCTGCAGCCCGCGCGTAAAAGTAAAAAAAAAAAGGAATGCAATGGAATGTCTCTGACTTTGAGTATTACATTATATGAATAAGATATTATATATAGGGTGTCTGTCTGTCAAGTTGCACAAGGTCAATTTAGAGCCCTTATAATACACGGATAGAACAGCACTGCCCTAGCCAAATCTGCGCAGCAAAAAAAAAGACACTGCCTTGTTGCCAAATGACTGCGCAGAAGAAGAAAAAAGAAGAAAGAACGCTATAGGCTATAACGTTTTTTGAACAAGTGATTACAACAAGGGAGAGAGTAGGCTAAAGTAAAAAGTAAGTAGGCTAATAATAATCCTAATACAAGTGTAGGCTATGACAGAATAGCCTACACTCTGCGCAGCCTAAAAAAGGGAGGAGCTGGCTTCATATAATCTGATGCAATCCCGTGAGCTCATTCAGACGACAATAATTGTAAAGGATTCCTACCCGATGACCCGAAAATATCAAGCTTTTTTGATATTATCGTGAGTGCTCCCGACGAGTCCCGAGGTCATAAAAAAGCTAATTAACATAATCCGATCGTGTCGGGGTACTGTTCAAGCCCAAGACCGATTCCGGGGCCGACCAAACGATTTTCCCGGGGGGTCCTCCCGAAATCTTGTCGGGAATCCTCGGCCCCGGCATCGGCTCAATGTGAACGGGCCTTAACAGGAGCAGTGTGTGCTATGGGGCAGCACCTTGGGGTTAAGGGTCTTTCTCAAAGAGAAAGGCCTCAAGGCTTCCCAGTCAGCTCACAAAAACACTCAGCCATGGCTGCTAATGCTGTATATAATTGAGCTTTAATTTAGACCATCTTTTTATATGCACAGCATAGTCCTTCTGTAGGATTCCATACAAGATTGCAATCTGCACACAGTGTGCCACAACCTCTACAAGGACTGTTACATTTTAAGTCTTGGTGAAGTTTAACCCAAATGCAGACACAGAGGCAGAGATACATTTATAGAATATAGATTTATTCAGCCAACAAGCAACAAATGCAAAAGTCTAAAAGGGGGGAAAATAAGGAGTTGGCCATTAAAACTTGGGGCCTAGGCTAGGCTGGCAAAGCTGACAAGGTCCATGAGATCATTCAGGTCCTGCTATAGAAAATAACAACATGTTGGTCAAGGCTCAAACAGAGACTGAAGGGCAGAGCAGAACTTATATAGCCTCAGCCAGATTGCTGAGACGCTGCAGCTGGTGAAGTGCCACACCCCAGTCACCAGTCACCCAATCACACACGGACAGGAATTAGTTAGCAGGAGGTAGATGGCACAGGCATGGGCGCTGCTGATGCACTGATGGCCGTAGAGGAAAACTGATTATTTTTTTCCGTAGAGAAAAAAAGGTTTCTATTCTGATGGCAGGATTCTGAGCATAGACTGTTTTACAGCGCTGGACATTCCTTTGAATAGACTGCAGCTGCTCTTGGAAGGAGTTAAGCTCCAACATCTGCCTTTGTCCCTAAAAAGAAAGAAATTATAATAATCTGGTCCCTCATGACTAGTTATTCGTTTGTTTGTTTTATAAATCATGTTGTTTTTACACCGGGTCACAAAATACATTCAAAATGAAATGTTGATGTATGCCAGCTCCATTAAAGAGAGGCATTCGCATATGCTGGATTTATGGTCATAGATTGTAAATGAACAACATCCTAGTGTACATTTTAGCGCCTAGACATGCATTGGCCTTATAACTTTTTGAATCTTAAATGATTAAGTTTCCAATAGTACAACAAAGAAGAAAAGTAATTCTAGAAATATAAAATGAAAACGTAGTTGCAGCCTTTTCCAATGTAGACAGCAAATATATTGATGTTTTTGTTGTATGACTGTTTTAATGACTTGTTTTACTGTTGTGAATTGCACAGAGACCCCTTGGGGTGATGATTGCACTATAAAACTGAAATAAACTGAATGCATTTCAGACTATTTGGTCTGTCCGTCAAGAGTGACAGCTACACATCTCCTCCACCAGGGGGCGAAATACATCTATCGATCTGGCGTGCCTACCTAGATGCTCCACTGCGCATGCGCTACCCACTTTAACCCGGACGTGAGTGCGTGTCGTTCTTCATGGCGGTGAGAAACAAAGCGCGGTGGAAAATGTCTGATAAATTTGGTAAAACGTATCAAATAGAGTCCGTACGGCTGACGATAAAGGAACACCTGACGTCGGTGGGAGATGAGATATTGTGTGTTTTGGAGAAACAAAGTGGTGTTAGTTGCGTGAAGCAAGTTGTCGGAGTGTTTGTGAGCGAGCGTCTCGGTTTGGCTGCAGAGTTCATGTTCAACCTCTTCCAGAGAGAGATAGAGACACTAGAAACTCTGCTGGAGAGACGAAACAAACAACTGGACCTCGTTTTACAGCCACACGTCGACCAGCACAGAAAAGGTGGGTTAAAAACTGTTTAAACTGCGTTATTTTAGCCGCTGTGACGTCATTCTGTAGTTCTTATTTATGGACGAATGTAGCCAGAATACACGACGGCCATGTTATGTTTCCACCTCAAGCTGGCTTCTAGCGAGGTGGATAAAGAGCAACGGTTTGAGCTACAAACGTCATATTTAAAAAATGATGCACTTACCCAAGTCTCATTTGGGTCAGAAAGGATGCCGTTCAACCAGAATTGCACGCCGCTCCCGGATTGTTTAATAAAAAAGCATGTTTATCCGACAGATTTCTGCTTTCCATTGTATTTCCCAGAGCCCTCTAGCGGTGAGTCGCGTCATCTCCGTTCATTTGAGTGAACGGGGAGATGACGCGACTCTCCACTAGAGGGGGGAAACCAGGAACTACAAGGGGAAAACAGAAATCTATCGGATAAAAATGCTTTTTTATTAAACAATCCGGGAGCGGCATGTAATTCTGGTTGAACGCCATCATTTCTGACCGAAATGAGACTTGGGCAAGCGCTTTGTTTTTGAAATCTGACGTTTGTAGCTCAAACCGTTGCTCTTTGTCCACCTAGCTAGAAGCCAGGTTGAGATGGAAACATGACTGCCATGTATTCAGGGCTAAGGGGAATGGAGTCCATGTCACGTTACGTCTTCGTTTTTCACAAGATGGTGGAGTTGTTGCAGGTCCATGAAGAACTAGTGTAGCCAGCGCTTTGTCAGACTCAGAAATATAGATTTGTCAGGAGCCGGTGTATTAAGACGAGACCAGATTAAATCGAGACGGCTCGTCCCTAAGTAACTGCAGATGTTGCACACGGCGACAGATCCGCGCCTCTTTCCCCCGCATCGAGAGAGGCAGGGACGTGCAGAGAATGTTAACGAGGCAAGGCCCTTGCCGCAAGGGCTGACATTTATAAAAGGGGCCTTTTGGTGGAAATATCGAAAATGGCAGACCTCCAGTGCGACGCGTTGTGAGCTTGAAGGTCGGCTATTTTCGGTGCTTGATGCCACACTGAACTAAACTAAGCCTGACCAATTTCTTTCACCGTAGTAAAAACTGCTTTCATGGTCTGGAGAGGGCACTTTTTACAGACGGATAAAGGTGCTTTGATGTCTGAGTGTGGGAATAAGAGGGCTTTGATGTCTATGTGTGCATATAAAAAGGGCTTTCATGCCTATGTGGATAAAAAGGGGCTTTGATGTCTATGTGTGCAGTGCCTGGATGGATGGATGAATACATAAATATAAATGTTTGGTCCTACGGGATTCAAACCATGGGAGTAGGGTATACTCCCATGGTCGGCATAAGTTTACCAGCCGGGAGCGTAGTCCGGTGTGCCATTCTATCCACGACAGTGGGGAATCATAATCAAATCGTAAGAGTAAAACAAAGCCATGAAAACACACTAGTACAGACATGGTCACTAGATTAATTTGAGCCTACTCACTTCAAATGTATACAATGCACACTGATCAGGCTTGTTGTGTTGGCATTGATTATAGCCTACATTTCTTAAGTATATTGAAAATCATTTGCCCCAATAAAGTAACTTGTGTTGCCTTGTTCTCGCACACACACACACACACACACACACACACACACACACACACACACACACACACACACACACACACACACACACACACACACAAACAAACAGAAGAGCCGGTCAGCCCTGCCTCTTCTCATTCACACAGTCTCCCGTCCTTCACAGACCTGGAGAAATGGTCTCTGGGTTGCAATACCAGTAAGACTCCCTAATCGGGAGATAAGCGACCGTAGGTGGACGAATAGGTACCGGCCCCGGCTCTCCCGGACGCTCCTAGGCCGAGTTAGGGCATTTTATGTGAGCTGCAGTGGAGGGGGTCCTCCACTGGGGGCGCCACCACTTTTGCATCCGTTCTGGAGCACCAGGAGTGGGTGGTCCCCAGGAATTCCCCGTGAGCAGCCCCGTTGGGGTGGTCATTTGGTCATTTTTGCACATTTGGTCATTTTTTACATATGGGGGTCCCCCAGGGACCTGGGGGTCCCTGGGGCTCGGGGGGTCCTTGGAGGTTGTAGTTTGGCAGGCAAGGAGTGTGTGTGCAAAATCTGGCATGGATCGGGTCAACGGTTGCGGCGATATGAGCAGGGAAAAAGTGTGACGTGTGACCACATTTGGTCATTTTTTACATCTGGGGGTCCCCCAGGGACCTGGGTGTCCCTGGGGCTCCGGGGGTCCTTGGAGGTTGTAGTTTGGCAGTCAAGGAGTGTGTGTGCAAAATTTGGCATGGATGGGGGCAACGGTTGTGGAGATATGAGCAGGGCAAAAGTGTGACGGACTGACTCACCCACGGACAGCCGGTGGAGGTTTTGGTAGTAAATGCGACCTACGGTCGCCAAAAAATGTCATACCTCAATACTTCCAAATACCTATAGCTATGATTTAATATATCTATGGTTTTATACGTTTAAGTATACAGAACAGTATAGGCAAACGGTGCTCTTATTTTACATTTCACAGACCAGCTAGAAGACAGAGTGCTCTGGCCACGTTTAGGTGTTTAGACAGATATGTTGTGTTGTGTTTATAGACGGTTACTTCCCCTCTCAAATGCGCACTTGCCCGGTCGGGCAACCTGAAAGGAAACTTTACCTGCCAGAAGGTTTTATTTACCTGCCGAGGGCAGGTGGGCAAGCCTTAGTGTCAATGCCTAGATACTTGAAATAAAGTAAGCTTCTTTCTGAGAATCCTCAGCTGTTTAATACACATTTGTCTGTAACATCTCTCACCATCATTCATCATATTAGTTCTTTGAAATAGTAAATATGACATGATAAGTAAGAGCAACTCGAGCTGGTAAAAAAGAGGAGAAAAATGAAAAAATACAAAGCCCATTACCTCCCCTGACCGTTTACTATACCATTTATGTTTTATTTCTGAGCTCTGACTTTTTTAATGAGGTTATTTTTGCATAGTATTGTGTTTGTGTCTGCCATTTAATGTTTTTTCTATAATTTATGTTTTTATTCTGCCATTTAATGTTTTTATTATTTATGTTTTTTTATTATTTTAATAATACATCAAACTTTTATAGCGCTTTTCATGGTACTCAAAAATACACTAAAACATTAAAAGCTGAAAGGCAGAGTAGAGTTGGGTAGGAAAAGCAAGTCTGAAAAGGTGGGTTTTGAGAGAGGCTTTGAACACGGCAAGAGTGGGGGCTTCTTTTATGAGGTAGGAGTGGGTTCCAGAGGGTGGGGGCTGCAACTGAGAAGGCCCTGTCACCCCGTGTGTGTGTGTGTGTGTGTGTGTGTGTGTGTGTGTGTGTGTGTGTGTGTTTTTTTGCCTTGTGGCTAAATTCCAGGAGGTTGTCATTGCCGCGACCGCGTATTTCCCGGTAAACCTGTGCGCAAAGGTGGGGGCCGATGGGCAAGGAGGGTTGCGAGCTTATGAGAAACAACTAAAATAAGACATTAAAACCTCGCGAAAACAGTTGCGTGCATTAGCACAAGATGAGGATAAAGGAAATCATTAAATGGAAAACATTAAATTAACTTCTGAAAAGGCAATCTTGCCACACGTGAATGTTTGTGGTTGTAAACAATAACAGACAATATAAATCTTTAGTCTAGTTGTGGGAAGAAAAGGCCCCAAATAACTTGCAATTGGCGACGAGTCTCTTACTAAATCGGCAAGAGTGCCTCTCATTCTCAATCAGGCCTGGAATTTCATCAGTTTAGGGGCAAGGCCAATTGGCCTTTGGTGTTGTAAAATTTTTGAGGGCACAAAGGCCAAGTGCCAGGGCAGGAAGGCCATCATTAAAACAATGATTTTAAGTCCACGCCACAGTCATAATTAATTTAGCTTAAACGTTAAGGTTTAATGTAATACCTTTCAATTAAATAAATATCAAGAAAATGTTTATTTCTGTTTTTGCCATGTGCAGTGGTGTAAAGTAACTAAGTACATTTACTTAAGTATTGTACTTAATTGTTTATTGTAATTTTGAGTATTTCTAACACTTACTTCTACTCCACTACATCTCGGATCCAAATATTGTACTTTTACTCCACTATTATTATAGTTGAAACCTTTAGTTAACAGTTACTTTGCATATATAAATTATAATATTATTAAACATACACGAACCACTTTAGCCCTATTTAGGCTATTTGAAAATAACCAAGCTTGTAGAAAAAATAGCAGATCTACAAGCTCAAGATGTCGCATAACTATGTGTTGTGAGCTTGTAGATCTGCTATTTTCAAACATTTTGTACTTTTACTTTTGGTACTTTAAGTACATTTTTGATACCAATACTTTTGTACTTTTACTCAAGTATATTTTGAATTTGAGGACTTTTACTTGCAACCGGAGTATTTCTACATTGCAGTAGGCTATTGATACTTTTACTTGAGTAAAACATTTGAGTACTTTTTCCACCACTGGCCATGTGTTGTGCACGCACGCACACACACGCACACAAACTCCTCCCTCCCGTTCGCGGAGTGAAGTGATCCTTTCTCAACAATAATGTACTTTCTGACAGCTCAGCCTCTTGGGGAAAGCTTTTGGTTCCCTTAGCGCTGCATTTCGGTTGTTGTCCTGAGCTCAGCAGAGCTCCGTTTGAAGGCATTCATTCGCACTTTCGGATTTATTCAACAGGCTGCGTTAGATGTAACTCCCGTTTAGCCCGTGATGTTTTTGTGTTGTATAATCACTGTGTCGGCGGCTCCACTATGCGGTGGCTGCTATGCTGCTACTACGAGCGTAAATGGAATTTACTACTGGTCATGTGAGCAGCTCAACCAACCATGCACTGCTGTTACCGTAATGACTGGGAAATCGCGCAGAGGAAAAAACGGTAAAAAGCAGTTAACGGACTGCTGTGGGCGCCGGGGCACCACGGCCACTGTGGCCGTTTGGGCATGTCATTTTTCGAGGGGCACACGGCCAAAGAGAGGGGCAACGACGTCGTGGCCGCCGTGAAATTCCTGCCCTGTTCTCAATACATAAAGGCTAAGCAATATAACCTCTCCATCATCAGCAATAGTCAGTGGTGCGTGTTCCCCAGAGTCCCAAGCCCCCACCGTTGCGCTTAGGTTCACCGGGAAATACTCGGTCGCGTCATTGCCAGACCTGGGGCGTGTATCAAAACAGCGACGAAGTTCGGCCAGTGGAGACGCCCCTCTCGTTCCGCTTGCCTCTGATTGGCCAATAACCCGACACGTTATAAGTTTTCTTGAGTATGACAGTAGTTCGGGTTTTAACCCATTCAGGCCGGGAACACATTTTGCTGTTTGGGAGGGGCTTACAGTACATGTACAGTATGTAGCAACATATTTGTTTTGTAGGCTAATTTCTGATTTAGCCCTATTCTATAGGTTAGGCCTGTTAAAGTAAAGGTGAATTCGAATAAGCTTTAAGGAAACTAGACCTTACCCGTACAAAGATATGTGCTCCAAAATATGTGTGGGTTGTGGGGAAAGTTACTGTAACTGGTGCGTGCGTGAGAATATGTGGGAGCATCATAATGTAAGGAGCAGCCCATGGAGGAGTGTATTTATGATTTCCATACCCGTTGGAAGATGACCCGGTGCATGCATATATATATATATATGCAGTGATGTTACTAGGTTTTCAATGTAATGGGTCCCGGGACCCACAGGTGGTCATTCAAATGGGTCCCAGAAAAGTTTTATGAGTCCTCAATATAAAGTTTACACACGCAAAATGGCGTCGGACGTCGGTGGAATCAAAACATTGACGTTTCTATCGCCTGTTTAAGACTTTCTACGTGGATTTTATTTGTGTTAACGTAGGGTAAAGTAGGATGCTTTCACCCATGAACAATGGTGGTGTCTGTGGAATTTCTTTTTTTTTTCTTTTACCGCAACGCGGTAAATTATTTTAACATGGACTCCAATGGAGGCGCATCCCCGGGACCCCAGGACCATGACATGAATGAGTCCCTGGGTGACTTGAATGAGTTTTTGATGCGGGATGCGCACGTAATGACATCACTGTTAATATGAGAGAGAGAGAGAGAGAGAGAGAGAGAGAGAGAGAGAGAGAGAGAGAGAGAGAGAGAGAGAGAGAGAGAGAGAGAGAGAGAGAGAGAGAGAGAGAGAGAGAGAGAGAGAGAGAGAGAGAGAGAGAGAGAGAGAGAGAGAGATGGAGGAGTGTATTTATGATTTCCATAACCCGTTGGAAGATGACCCGGTGCATGCATATATATGAGAGAGAGAGACTCTCTAACTGTGAGAGAGGTGTGTGTGGGGCTATGGGATCCCATGGCCTGGAGGAACAGACCGTAACCCTGACAACAGGCTGAGCTGAACAGGCTGTGCTGTACAGAAGTGGTGAAGAAACGCTAATAAATAGCTTGAATTTGGGAAAAATGAAAATCGGGCTCCGTCAGCGTCTGTATAATGCTTATGGCCAATGCCATGTGAAAATTGGGATCAGTTGCTGAAGAGATAAAGGTGGAAATGCATTGTGACTGACCTACTGACTGACCTCTCTCTCTGATTATATAATGGATGCTGAGTATGAACGTTAATTCACATTTTATGGTTTCCTTAATTTTTTCCTACAGCCCATGTTTTACAAATGTATTACATTTTTGGCTGTTGTAAATAAACAGTTATGTCTGCATTTTCTAGTAGTGAACAAAACAAGACAGTATATTTTTATCTTTTCAAAGTGTGTTGTGAGCCGTTTTCACTAATTCTAATTTCTCTTTTGTACCATGCCAACCCATTAAAAAACACCCAGCACAGAAGATAAATAAAATGAGAGGCCTTTCACAGTACAAGTGTCAAGTTTATTTTGAGCACAGCACAAAAGTGTCAAGTGCAGACTTTAACAGTAGCCTACAAAGGTTTTTGTAGGCGTCTCCACTGGCCGAACTGCGTCGCTGTTTTGATACAGAGGCGGAGCAGAGGCGATGATTGACATGAGACAGATCATGAAAGTCTCTGAACTACGCCATCTCTGGTGACTAGGTATATTATCTTTGCTACTCAAAAGGCCACAGAATGCAAGAGAGAAAAAAAAACTGCCATGGCTCTCTGTAGTGGAGTTTTAAGTTTTAACATTTTAATACATGTTTTAAAGGACAACTTTGCTTTTTTTTTTTACAAGGATTTATATTTTAGATTGTAATTAGAGAAAAGATAAAGTGAGTGTTAAAATGTTTTCATTTACTTTGTTCGTTTTAGCACATTTAACGTGTTAAAATGTGGGGGCATGTGTTCGCATAGGGGCATGTGTACAAGTGGCTAAATATGTATTTTTAGACACAATAAGCCTGCAATTTCTTTATTGCTATTTGCATTATCCCCAGAAGTCACATCTGCCCATGAAAGATTGCGATGCATCTTGGGAATGGTCTTATTCTGTGTAAAAATACATATTTAGCCACTTGTACGCATGCCCCCAGCCACTGAAATCAAAATAATTAAAATCTCTAAAAAGACTTATATGTTTGGTAAAAACAGCATGTAGTAATTCCTTTTAAGCTGTAATCCTGGGCGCTACTCTTCTTCTGCCAACCTGTGTTTAAGTTAATGTCTTGAATAACATTTGGGCTAGGGATGTTAATCGACGCATTATTGGCGAATCGACGCGTCGCGGCCGAAAATCGACGCGTTGATCGACTTTTTTCACTTTTTTTTTCGCTAAGCAGCAGCTGAGAGGAGAGCACAACGGCGCATTACTTTAAGCAACACAACGTATGCAGCTGCACCCATCAGAACTTGCATCAAAGCCCTAATAATAATTATAAATATAGCTGCAAGCAGCGATAAAGTGGCCAAGGCAGAAAAAGCAGGAAAGCAAAAAAGCATCAAGGGAAAGCAAAGAAGAAATCAAAGAAAAACTAGAAGCAGTGTTCTTCCGAACAGGTCTCCGGCAGGTCAGGTGGTTTTTTTTTGCCTAGTGGTGACTATAATAGGCCAAAGTCAAAAGGGT
Source organism: Nannobrachium achirus (assembly GCF_963921795.1). Taxonomy (NCBI): domain Eukaryota; kingdom Metazoa; phylum Chordata; class Actinopteri; order Myctophiformes; family Myctophidae; genus Nannobrachium; species Nannobrachium achirus. The sequence continues at coordinate 6,948,681 of NC_137814.1, forward strand.
ACCACGTGTTCTTGGGCCTTTCACGGCAATCGGACGCTGCATGCGGGATTTGAGGCATTTTGTTCCAAAAATGGGTTTTGCAAAAATTGACCCGCTGGTGGCGCTATAACAGGCCAATGTGAGAAGGGTGGCATCTGTTCCTTGGCCTAGTAGGAATGTGCGTGCAATATCTCACACAAATAGCAGGCTGCGTTTGAGACATTTTGTTCAAAAAGGAGCAATCCTGCAAACCTTGGAATTCAATGTTAGCCAATTAGATAGAATATGATATTGGACAAATCCGTCATGATTACATCACTGTAGAGATACTGTGTTCCCATTTGTGTGATTATCGGATAAAATCTGAAGGAGTAATATCGAAGAATGCGTTTTCGGCCTTCTGGTGGCGCTATAAATGGCAGACTCTGCCGATTTTACACTAATCGGCATAGTTATTGGTAAAAGCACAAATTGACCTCTACACAACATGTATGCAAAAGACTATATGCAACAGACATAAAATAGTTCCAAAGAACTCCTCAAGGTTTTAACTCAATATCTTTATTTTCCAACTTTTTCATTAGTTGTCTTTGTTGAAGAGTTGGTCATCAGGTTGTAAACCTTCAAAACAGAGGGTTATGTTTTCAAATAATTCAAGTAGTAAACGTCTTCAAATAAAGTTTTTAAACATTAAGTATTGTGAAGTCTGAACCCAAACCAGCACACGGAAACAGTTCTCAAGGTGAAAACGCAATAAGCGTTGTTTTATTCAATGGGGCGTTCCCCTAAAACATGAAATAAAGTTCTTCCCAAAACCGGGGCTTTTAACTCAAAATATGCTTCTTTCCAGAACTTAACAAACAGGGGTTACATTCGAAACACATGTTTCACAGTATGCAGTTGCTTCCATTAACACATGCCATTTCTCTTCCAAGATTCAGATGCAGCTCCTAATTTGCCTACAATGGGAACAGATAGAACCACCATTAGCAATGTGGCAAAATACAGAGCAAATGTGCGACAGAGGAGAACATAGTGGAGTTTTGCTTACTGCTCGATGGAAGAGTCCTTTCGAGAGCCAGCTACACAGTGAAGCAGAGCTCGGTGGTTAAGAGCAAAAACATTTGGATTGCCTGACTCGGAGAAGCTGTGTTGCGGCCAGGTGCTGACAAATCAAACTGATTGCAACAAGCAGCCATCTTAGCTGCTGCATTCTGGGAAATGTAGTTTTCTGAAAACCAACAAAGCCATCAGTTAGATTCAGTTCACATGCAGGGCCTGGATAAAAAAAAGAAATGAAAAATCAACTAATCAGCCGATCTACAAGGTTAAAACAAAATAAAGTCAACAGATCTGCTGATTTGGAGGTTGTGATTTGCCATCCAATTTGCGTGATTTTAGGCCAAAATCTGTAGGAGCAGTGTTGAAAAATGTTTTGCAAGAATCGGCCTCATGGTGGCGCTGGAGGGCCATATGAGAAATCAGGCAGCCAAGGAGTGTGTGCAAAGTTTGGCATGGATAGGGGCAATGGTAGCGGAGATATGAATAGGGCAAAAGTATGATGTCACACGGACAGAGTGACAGCCGGTGGAGGTTTCGATAGTAACTGCGACCTAACAGTCGCAATAATACTCACATCTCTTTAGTTAAATGCTTACATTAAAGAAAGAGATGAGGCCACACCCCAAACAATAGTGGACACAGGCAATCATCCACAACTAAACACTCCTGACAATATAAAACACATTCTCACTGTAAACCATAGAACCAAAATAACACAGTAAAACGGTAAAAGAGACCATACAAAACACAAGCAAACAGTCTTACCGGTTAACAGAGCAGCACACAGCCTCCTCAACTCAGCAGTGTTTTGCTCAAACTGTTCAGATGGATTCAATCGGCCGACACCCAACAAGCAACCATCTTAGCTGCTGCATTCTGGGAAATGTAGTTTTTCTGAAAAACAAACAATTAGATTCAGTTCACAGGCAAAAAAACAAAAACAAAAAAAATCAACTAATCAGCCGATCTACAAGCTTAAAACAAAATAAAGTCGACAAATCTGCTTATCTACAAGCAATAATTACATTCCCGAAATGAATCTTTTTACATTCCAATCCCAAAACCAGAAACAAACATTTCCGAGCCACATGTTCACTTACCAATTATCTTAGTCACGCAGCCTCAGTGTCAATATCAGAGTTGGTCAGGTGGATCTAAAAGCAATATAGTGTGGGTTAAATATAAATGGAGTAATGCTGTTAGAAATTGGAATAGTCTTGAAATGAAATGTGTACAAACCTGCAGGAGCTCCAATGAGGTTACTGAACAAACTGAAAAAAGACTGGCTTTATACAGGGTGTGGTGATTAAGAATGCTCGGCAGCTGTGACTCAGGGACCGTGGTCAAAACATTGCATGTGAAAAATAAGAATATATTCCATTTGAAAAATAAAATAAAATGACTGTAATTCCCGCTGAACCGTGGGTTACAAGTGCACAAGTGCACAGTGCACTAACCTACATTATTGCAAAGTGTGATTAAAATGTGACTTTGAATGTATGTTTTAGAGGCAGAAGAATAATTTGCCAGCAGCATCAACCATGCTTCCCAACACACTGAGCACGCACGCACGCACGCACGCACTCACACACACACACACACACACACACACACACACACACACACACACACACACACACCTGTGCCTAACCATTCTGCATTAGAGGTGGGATTTATGGCTCTTTGAAGTGAGACAGTACCATCAATCTGGCTCACTAAAAAGAGCCGTTCAAAAGACTGGCTCATTTGGCTCCTTGTATATTTATATATTTGTAAGAAGAATTTGTTTAAACATGAATCCACAAGGTGGCACCACATTCCTCTGCTGACAGTTGAGATCACAATTTAGTATTTACCCTTTTCATAAAATGTGTGTGTAAATTAAGCTACCTTGACTTTTGTTATTCATAAAACACCAAAAAAAACAAGCAGGCAACAATGAACTCGCTCCTCCACTTGTTCTCTCTCTCTCACTCACTCACTGTACTCAGTCAGTACTCAGTGGAGTAGCAAGGAGATGTTGAATTGGGGGGAGGGGGTCTCCCCCCCAAATGAACGGCTCTCTACTGCGCGAACCGGATCCCAACGTTCACTTCAAAGAGCCGTTCAAAAGATTCAATTCGTTCGCGAACGTCCCAGCTCTATTCTGCATCTAGCCTAAGGCCCAGATCATGGGAAAACCCTACTCACGTCAGGGTGGGGGGTCCCCAGTTCAAATATGATTATTTTTGGTTTCAGTGATATTTGGACTTACCCTCTACAGTAGTTCATCATGAAAATGTTACTTTGCATGTATGTTTAAGAGGCAGAAGAATAATTTGCATATACTTGCAATATGCATTGAATTATTAAAAAAGCATGCTTCAATTTTTAAAAAGTCCGATCTGACAGATCTTTAGATATTGGTCCAAAGTTCATGTAAAAAAAGTTCCGTGCACGTGACGCGAAAGTTCCGGAATAAAGGCGGGTTTAAGTCTTTTACAAACTGCTCAAAATGGCGGAAAATCTAAGGGCGGAGCTTACTTAACAAAGACACAGATGTCTTCCGCTTGAGTCAAGGCACGCGTGTAAGTAAGTTGCATGTCTTCAAACGAAACGAGGCATGACTTATGCCCCTTTAAAGTTTGAGTTTTCAAACGCTTCGTATAGCGCCCCCCTTTGGCCAATTGGAGTAAGATTGCTTTCAGTGATATTTGGACTAACCCTCTACATATTTGCCAAATGCCATGAACGTGTCACTTTGCATGTATGATTTAGAGGCAGAAGAATAATTTGCATATAACTGCAACATTGAGTGAATTATTAAAAAATAACGTTTCGCTTTAAAGAAAATCCGCCTAACTTCTCAGACCGTATTGGTCCAAAGTTCATGTAAAAAAAGTTTCGCGCACGTTACGCGAAAGTCCCAGGAGGAGATACATTTTGACTGTTTTTCATATAATTCAAAATTGTGGGAGAAGTAAAGGTCAGAGGTCAAAAGTCAGAGCGTAAAAGTTGTTCGGCATGAGGAGACGCATAAGTGTATACAGGTTTCATTGCTGTACCTGAAACAGGGCATGAGCTACACCTGTTCAAAGTTGGCATTTTTCAAAGGCTTCCTACAGCGCCACCCTTTGGCTGATTGTTGCGAGCTTCGCATTTTAGCCGTTTGGCATAGTCCTCTGCCATACTGCCGAGTTTCGTAAAAAGCGACTGCACGGTCTAGCCGCTAGAGAAAAAGTGGCGGAAGAAGGAGATGAAGTCCAATATCTATAAGTGGCCAAGGGCTTGGCCACTTCGTGGCCCTTGGCCACTAATAAATAATTGCTCTTCCTTGCGTTAGCATGGAGTCTGTTCTTTAGAGACTAGAAGCGGAGTTACACAGTCCATGGAACGTAGTGGGGGCGCTCAGGCTAGCGCACCCCAGGCTAGTGTATCAAATGTGGAGCAGTGTCTGACTCGCTCTCTCCCCGACCGAGTCAACGGGTGTGTCGCATTAACGTGTATTTTGCGATCATCGCACACGACGGCGACGCTGCCATTAACAAGCGAGCTTTCGTGTCAAGCATGCATGCAGAGGCAGGAGGTAAACAAAAGCATCCAGTCCATAGAGTTGATACAGTCAGGCAAGTCGGCGCGCACTGCTATGACGCGCACATCAGCCCGGTCCAGCAGTGTTTCTCAACCTGTAGTCCGCGGACCTGACTAGCGCTGCATGCATGCGAATGCACAACACATGCAGGCATGCACTCGTCTCCGACACAGACACACACACACACACACACACACACACACACACACACACGGTCCTCTCACATATGGAAAACATTAACGCTTATAACGTTTTTGAACGATTAAAACCTTTTTTGGGGGAAAAACTTTTGAAAAATAAAAAAATATATATATTTTTCGATTTTTTTGAGTACTTTTTGAGTCGCGGTGAGCGTGAGTCGATCGACGCGTCGATTTCCGATTTTTTTCACATCCCTAATTTGGGCTAGTGTCTTCCCATCTAGTGAGTAGTGATGTGTGTTGCATAACATAATATGACACGAATACATGTTAATAAAGTAGTAGACATCTAAATGAAGAACACAGTGTATTACAGAAATGGTTCTATTGGCCCCAAACATGGACGTCACTGCTGCACTTTGACGCTGAAAACCATTCAAACAGATTAGGCAAATGTGATGGTTTGGAATTATAGTGAGCACCCTTCATGTATGCATAGTACAAGTATAGGCTCATTTATATTTTGTAGTGTTACACTTTTATAAAAGAGTAATTTAACAATATGACGTAACTTTAAATGAAAAGATAGACCATAACACTGATCTTGACAAAATAAATCCATAAGGAGAATAAACTAAATCCAATGAGAAAATCACTTTTGAGTTGTTCTGCTGATGCTGACCTCTTCTCTCCTCCTTCTGTCTGTGTATAAAGATGATTCCCTTGAACAAGAGGAGCGTCCCCGTCTGGCCCAGGAGGAACCACGACCTCCACAACATGAGGAGAGGAGCTCCAGTCTGATCCAGAAGGAACCAGAACGTCCACAACCTGAAGATGGGAGCTCCCGTCTGGACCAGGAGGAACCACAACCTCCACAACGTGAGGAGAGGAGCTCCAATCTGGCCCACAAGGAACCACAACGTCCACAGACGAAAGGTAAACAGGAAGAGGAGGCTGATGCAGGGGTTGACACTAAGTAACCACTCAGCAACTCGCCAGTATTAGAAGTCTTTTGACTTGGTCCTGTCCCTGGTCAGTCTGGCCACCTCCACTTCCAGGTCCACCATATTGTTGAGGACACAGGGCCTGTGTCCATACAGAGGACCAGTAGCCTGTGTCCATACAGAGGACCAGTAGCCTGTGTCCATACAGAGGACCAGTAGTCAGACAGGAGTCCATTAAACTGGAACCTCAGGTTTCTTTTAGAAGGTTTCATCTTGAGTTGCTTTGGGTAACAGGACCAGGGGGGTGAAATGAGACAGAAGAGCAAACATTATGTTTTTATAGGCTAAAACCCTTGAAAAATGTTGCTATATTGTGGTTGGAGGTGAATAGCTCTGGGTGTGTGTGGGAATGGTATAGTCTGATGAGATGAGAGGGTAAACATACCCAGGACCAGAGTAATCTTTGTCCTGGCCCGCACCTGGAAGCTCAAGGTCAAGGTAAACGTTATTTGTCCACAAGGGAAATTTGTCTTGGGCTTTCACCCCTGCTACAGCCACACACAAAACATCAGTAACAACATACATAGTAGAAATACATGACAGAGGGGGGGACACAACATTACACATTAATCAATACTCTCAGTCAGTGCTGTTTCAGAGCCTCGTTCAACAATTTAGTGGACACGGGTACAAATGATCTTTTAAACCCTATGTACTTCCACTTCACTGTACCTTCTTCCAGAAGGTAGAAGTACAAACAATGTAACACATGGGTAGCATCACCAGTTATTTTTCTGAGCCTGCGCAGCTCTTGCTTTGTGGGGAGCGACTCTTGCTTCGCCCTCTTGGTCACCTGCTGGTGCCGCACTACAGGCAAGTATATACTTTTAATCAGCATGCTGAATGTGCACTGCAGTCTATGCTGTACCAGTCAGATGTGTTCAGCTTGCAGGCCGGGCCCCGGCTCTCCTTAGCGTGGCACAAAAACGGCTTAATACCCTGGAGATAATGCAGCACTGATGTTGGCTTCAGGGTAGAATTGAGGCTCTTGTAAAAGTTGCAAAATGTGGAGATGATGTTATATTGATGGTGATATACTACAGAAAATAAATAAAACATAGAAAATCACACCCAATGTGAAGTGAGCGGTGGTCGTGCTTGCATAACGTCTTCAGACTAGGATTTGAGTCTAGGATTTACATGCTATACTACACACACACATTTTACTATGGCAAAACGCTGAGGAAAAAGGCTACAGACACACGCACAGCCACTCTTAGGAGCGGTCTACCACCGCTCAAAAATCGAACACCAGACTTTACCCCCGATTGGCCATCAGTCACTCCATCAAATTCACCTTCTGATCCTCTTTATCACTTAAAGGACAACTTTGTTTTTTTTTTTTACAACAAGGGTTCATATTTTAGATTGTAATTCGAGAAGATAGCGCCGTCCATGGCTGCTGTGGTGACTACGTGTTGCGTTCTGTCGGTGTTTGTCTGTTTTTTGTTTTTGTTTATGTTATATGTGAAAAAATTGATTTGAATGCAAAAATGTAGTATGCCAAAGCAAATTCCTATGTGTATTACACAATGGTTAATAAAGAAATCTGAATCTGAATCTGAGAAAAGACTTTACCCCCGATTGGCCATCAGTCACTCCATCAAATTCACCTTCTGATCCTCTTTCTCACTTAAAGGACAACTTTGTTTTTTTTTTACAACACGGGTTCATATTTTAGATTGTAATTCGAGAAAAGAAATAATGAGTGTTAAAATTGTTTCATTTACTGCTTTCTATTGTTTTAGTGATTTTAATTACTTTGATTTCAGTGGTTGGGGGCATGCGTGTGTAAGTGACTAAATATGTATTTTTAGACACAATTCCCAAGATGCACCACAATCTTTCATGGGCAGATGTGACTTATGGGGCCTAGTAGTGTTACTGTAAAGAAATCACTGGCTTATTGTGTCTAAAAACACATTTACATATTTAGCCACTTGCACACATGCCCCCAACCACTGAAATCAAGCTAATTGAAATCGCTAAAACTAGATAAAGAAGTAAGTGAAAACATTTTAACACTCATCTTTTCTTTTCTCTAATAACTAAAATATGAACCCTTGTTGTAAAAAAGGACAACTTTATGTCCTTTATGAACCGCCAGTGTGCTGTCTTTTGCACGCTGTGCAACATGTAGAGGATGACAGCTTTTACGCGGCTGACCTTTAGAGATGGCATTTGAGTGTGCCGTAGCACTGGGATCTGCTCCCTCACGGGCCTCCTGATAGGTCTCCAATACCGTTTCTGTAATGGCACATGTTACACACATTGTTGAATACAACATTTTTGTGCCTGGATAGTTAACCCATTTAGAACGGGTACACATTATAGTGTATTATTATGTTATGCTTTAACTATTGAAAAATAGCAGATATACAAGCTCACAGCACGGCACCGGTGCCGCGCTGCGAGCTTGTATATCTGCTATTTTTTCACTGGTTAAAGCATTCAATAATTCTAGGCCTAATTAATACAGTAGAGAATGTTCTGTGTGGCATATGAAAGGCTGTGTGTGTGTGTGTGTGTGTGTGTGTGTGTGTGTGTGTGTGTGTGTGTGTGTGTGTGTGTGTGTGTGTGTGTGTGTGTGTGTGTGTGTGTGTGTGTGTGTGTGTGTGTGTGTGTGTGTGTGTGTGTGTGTGTGTGTGTGTGTGTGTGTGTGTGTCATGCACACTCACGGAAGGACAAGGGCACAGATGTTGCACATCCTATTTCCCCTGCGATTCAGCATGTGCTAGTGATGCATTTTGCATCATATGATGCAAAACGCATCACTGGATGATGCAAAATGCATCACCAGTACATGCTGAATACTAAAATATCTAAAAAAAAACAGACTGAACACAAAAAATAACTCAGGATTGTGTTCGTGTCCCAAACAACAATAAAATAAGATAGGGTTGTCCCATAGGTGAAGTGGCCCTTTAAGCTGGTTGCACACTGCACTGCGTGGGGGAGAGAGAGGAAAGAGAGAGAGAGCAAGGGACTCAGTGGCGACAGCTGCGAAAATCGGAAACAATCAACCCTGGTCCGAAATAAATACGAAACGGGCGGCAGTGTGCAAACGTGATTGACATAACGTGAGGTTGATTTGGCAAGAGCCGGCGGCTGTCACCTGCAATGAAGCATAAATGTTCAATCCGCCCTTTTCCATCCTCCCAGGAGAGCCGGCGGTAACATCCCGGATTTCATCCCAGCTCTCCCATTGACCAAATACTGTATCCTGCATACAGTATTTGGTCACTGGTGTCGCACCTAATTCTGGGCCCTGGGTACAAGGATTCACTGCGGGCCCCCCATGAATGTTCTTCATGGGGGGAGGGACTGTTTAGACTGGGAACGCATTATGTATACGATAAGGTCTTGCTGCGCGGTCATTATGGCTTATATGGACACGACAGGCTAATAATTCTCCGAGGCGGAGCCGAGGGGAATTATCAGCCCGAAGTGTCCATATAAGCCATAATGACCAAGCGTGTCTGTCCATATAAGCCATAATGACCAAGCAGCAAGACCTTATATCACTTATTACCCGGCTAATACATAAAATTAATAATTTGACTCAAAACTAAAATCAAAACAAAGTATTTCCTTGTTTACAGACGGCTGAAAGTGCGTCCCCCCGAGCGCAACACAGTCGCCTTGGAAAACAAGGAAGTGCTGATCAAATAGAATCCATTTTCTGTTACTGCGTCGTCTATTTCTCGCCTCAAATGTTTTTTAAAACATTCTTCAGAGCAGCATTTGGTTGTAAATGATGCTGTGTGTTTGTTTACATGGCTACCATGTTGGATACGGCACTAAATCCACACAGTGCAGCCTGAATGCTGCAGCTGCTCTGAGCCGTTGATTAGGCAGCGGTGAATTATATTCTCCATGGCATGAGTAATCAATAGAAAAAAAGTCATTTTGGGGGTGAACTACTCCTTCAATAAGACAGACAATAAATCCTGCTCTCTCTCTCTCTCTCAGATGTCTCCACTATGACGGTGCAGAACATGGCGAGTGAACCTAAGAAGCGTGGCCGCCCCAGGAAGCTTGACCGTCCAAAGAAGTACCCCGTCAGCCTGCCTTCCCCTGCGGTGCAGAGTGTGGAGAGCAAGGCTAAGAAGCGAAAACGTGGCCGTCCAGAGAAGGCCATGTGGCATCCAGGTGACAATGGAACACTTTATTTTTGAATTTGAGCAACTTGAGCAATTTATCCACATTAAAGGACACCTTTGTTTTTTTCAAGTGTTGATATTTTAGATGGTCATTAGAGAAAAGAAAAGATGAGTGGTAAAAGGTTTTCGTTTAATTCTTTCTATCATTTTAGTGATTTTAATGATTTTGATTGTGGATTGTTTGATTGCATGAAAGTGGCTAAATATGTCTTTTCAAACACAATAGTCGGGGAGCCACAGGCCCAAAAGCTCAAAGAATAGGGTTTTACCTGTGACGTCATGACATACTTTTTATTTTTGTTTTTTCTATTCATTTGGTGATTAAGGTACACAAAATGAGAGGCCTGCTCTGCCGGAAACATTGCGAAAAAAGGGTGTGGCCACTTGTATATTCACTCCATCGACTTCACTATACAGGAAAAAATAAATCTGCTTTGATTGGCATGTGAGGGGTCAAACTAGGGGTTCTTCATGATTCCGAATCCATTGCAAGCATTGTTTTGCATGCAATTCCTTGGGCTAGATTTTGGCCTCTCAAAACTGTGATTGTTGATGACTCATCACTTTTCACCGTTTTGTGGGGCTGACATCTAGCCTAAGGAATGTTTTTCATGCAAAACAAATGCTTGCAATGGATTCAGAATCATGAAGAACCCCTAGTTTGACCCCTCACATGCTACTTAAAGCAGATTTATTTTTGTATTAATTTCCTGCATTGTGACATCGATGGGACTTTCTTTTTCGCAATGTTTTGCGCAGAGCAGGCGTCTCATTCTGTGTACCTTATTGACCAAATTAATAGAAAAAATAAAAAGTATGTTATGACATCACAGGTCCTCTCAAATTTTGGGCCTGTGGCTCCCCGGCTACAATAAGCCCGTTCCCAAGATGCACCACAATCTTTCATTGGCAGATGTGACTTATGGTGTAAATAGTAACAAAGAAAATGACGGCTTATCCTGTCTATAAAGACATATATAGCCACTTATACGCATAGAAAGCAGTAAATGAAAACATTTTAACACTCATCTTTTATTTTCACTAATTACAATCTAAAACATGAACCCTTGTTGTCCTTTAAAGCTATACTGTGCAAGTTGCTGTGGTCAGTAGCGTTATAGCAAACCGCGGTCGGCGTCTGCTTTTTTCGGACGTTTTTCGCCGCGGACCGGGCCTTCAGACCACCGCGTCCGGCTCGCCCGCCTCGCCACGCATCCGTGGAGGTGTCTCGTGTCCCTCTGCGGACCGGCGTTGGGGAGTTACAGGCTAGACTTCTAGACCAGCGTAAACAAAGCTGTTGAAGCAAGCTATTTCCTGAAGAGACGCAAGATGCACTATGATTGGCCGGTAGTGTATCATGTGTGTATGATCTGCAATGTGATTGGCCAACGAATACACAACGTATACGGATGATGCAGATGACGTCATTTTGCCGGGAAATCCCACCCCTGTCACGGCTAAGTAGAAAACATATAAAGAAAAGGCCTTTGGGGCTGAAATTAACGGAGTGGGGGTTCTAAAACTTTAGCTATTTAATAGTTAGGACAATTTTAAGATATGTTTTATAAAAAAAGTTACATAGTATAACTTTAAGAGAATGACTTCGGTAGATGTTTGGGATTATGCAGTAACCTTGCCATGAAGTAACTCCAAATATTGTTGAGATAACTTTAATTGTTAGAAATGTATGCTACAGAATGTTCTCCCCATTGACTTGCATTGGAAAAACGAAATGGGTTTCAAAGTCACTATTTTAGCATGTAAATCTTACAGTGTGATTGGAAAACCAGTCAGATTAAAACAAGGAGGAGCCCATCTTCTTGGAGTTCACCACCCGTGGTACAACGCTGGCACCTGTCATATATTATTGTGATCAATTCTCTGATTGTGACAGCCTACCAATTGATAGCCTACCAATTGACACCTTTGGTGTGAGTTGATCTGTGTTAAACACTAGAGCAGGGGGTCCGGGACCCCTAGGGGGTCCTCAGAGTTACTACAGGGGGTCCTCCAAATCTTTGAGCGATAGAAACCTTTTTTCTTCTTTTTTCTATTAAAGGAGTAGTTCACCCCCAAAATGACTTTTTTTCTATTGATTAGTCACGCCATGGAGAGCAGAGTTCAATAATATTTTTTGATTTTTGTCGCATTCCTAAGACAAACATTTGATTCGAGTAAATTTACCCCCATTGATTCCGGATGGGGACCCGTTTCGAAACGGGTCCCCATCCGGAACGAATGGGGGTAAATTTATTGTTATCACATTTTTGTCTTAGGAATGCGACAAAAAACTAAAAATATTATTGAACTCTGCTCTCCATGGTGTGACTAATCAATAGAAGAAAAGTCATGTTGGGGGTGAACTAATCCTTTAACCTCTTGAACCCTAGCATCCATATTCTGAGAACCTTTGCCGAAAATAGCAGATCTACAAGCTCGTTGTGAGCTTGTAGATCGGTAGGTCGCTGTACTATAGTAGCTACTTCACATTCCCACGGTTCAGTGAGTGAGGTCTCTCGAGAAAATGGCTGCGAACGACGAAAAAACATTGGAGCAGCGCCTTCAGCTTTTAAAGCTGATATATCTAAATAGTGTTGCAATAGTATCGTGTCGCAAAGATTCGCAATATATCGTGATACTATTGCATCGTGACCCGAGATTCTTGCTAATATTCACCCCTAGTCTCTGCCACACCTTCGGCCTGGAGGAGAGACATTAAACAACTGAAAAACACAAAACAAAACTACTAGGAACTATGATGTGGAACCTTTGGTTTCTACCCTGCCGTACCATGTACAACCACCAGAGGGTAGTGTTGGGCTACTTTTAGAATATCATATTGTTCATTTTTAATTGTGTACATTGTAGTCTTGTTTCTCAGTCATCTGACTCATCTCAGCTTCGAGCCAAAACACATTACTTTTTAGCAGATATGCAAGCTCATAGACAATCTTATAATATATTATATATCATTTCAAAGCGTAATTTAACTAAAGTCTTTGCTTCTGTGGGTCCCCTGGCACAAAATATTTTGAAATGGGGGTCGGATCCAATTGCATATCCTTTAGGGGGTCCTTGATATGAAAAGCTTTTGAGAACCGCTACACTAGCTGATGTAACACTTTTAGAAGACAATAGTGGAATCTGCATGACTTCTTAACTCATAGGAGGTCCACGATGTGCCAATGCGTCAAACACGTTGTCTCCCGCTGCCCATTGGCGCGTTCAGCGCGTTGTACAGTAAACTATATTAATCTGTAGCCACTGTACAAAGCTACCGCTGTGACGAAAAACACTCCATTTCCTGAAATGCAGCACAAGATCACGTGCCCGGAAAGTCCTGTGCATTTTTTTCCTAATCTAACTTTAAATCACCTTCATGTTTAAAACACGGCCTTAAAACACGGTTAAAGTTATACCATGTAACTTTTTTTATAAAACAAATCTTAAAATTGTCCTAACTGTTAAATCGCTAAAGAACACCCATTCCGTTATTTTCAGCTTCTAAAGCCTTCTCTTTATATGTTTTCTATGATCCTGGCCGGGGTCCGGTTTTCGCGGAAAAATAGTGTCATCTGCATCATCTGTATACGTTGGCCAATCACATCGCGGATCATACACACATGATACACTACCGGCCAATCACAGCTTATCTGCTATGGTCTTCAGGAAGTAGCCTCGCTCAGCTACAGTGTTTACCATGGTGAAGGATTCTTAACCTCTTAATCCCCAAATCCTGGCCAGAAAATTACGTTCTACCATGCGTTCTACCCCTCCACGGATTTGTATCGGTCGCGGTGGTTTGCGGCGCCGCTTCGGTGGTCCGCAGCGGTGATCCGCGACGACTCCGGGCGAAAAACGGACGAAAAAAGCAATACCGCTACTGACCACTAGTTTAGCAACTTACACAGTATAGCTTTAAGTCCAAGCAGTGAATGAATTTCTCTTATTGTATCTTTTCTCTAGATGAACCAGAGCCTACACTGATCAAGGCTGATGGATCGACGACTACATTGCAAGAAATGCTCTGTGAAGAAAATAACGAAGCCAGCACTTCAACCAAACACATGTCCAAAACAACCCTCGACGACCAGCTCCTCGACGACCAGCTCCAAACTCCTGGCAGTTCTGGATCGAACGCCGCTGCAGACAGCGACGAGTGGCAGCCCATGGAGGAATCTGACACCGAAGACCGAGACGAGTGGGGGACCAGCAAAGATCAGTCGGTTCTAAAGACAACGAAGTCACCGCAGAAGGCGGACAGCGTGCAAAGAAAACGATTGTACGTGAGCAACAAACTGTTCCGGGACCCGACGTCGTCGGAACAAACTCCCTCCCTGAGGAGTCGCATGGGGAAAACTTTCGAATGTACAGAATGTAATAAAGTGTTCTATAGAAGAAAGAATCTGAGCACACACATGACGGTTCATACGGGGGAAAAACCCATCCTTTGCTCGGTTTGTGGCAAAGGCTTCCGCGAAAGACAAGGTCTGAAGAGACACATGCGGACTCACACGGGCGAAAGGCCCTACGTTTGTAAGGTTTGCGGAAAAGGTTTCGTTCAGAGAAGCGGGCTCAACACGCACGCGAGGAGTCACACAGGAGAAAAGCCGTACGTTTGTATAGACTGTGGCAAGGTCTACAGCCAGAGTAGCGGCTTAAAAAAACACATGCGGACGCACACGGGCGAAAAACCCTTTACCTGCAACGTTTGCGACAAAGCGTTCGTCAGAAAAGATCACCTAAAAAACCACGTGAAACGTCACGCGGGGGGAAAGCAGTTCCTTTGTACCATCTGTGGCAAGGGGTCGAATCGGGTGGAAGGGCTAAAAAGACACATGAGGATTCACACAAACGAAAAGTCCGTTACCAGTGACACGGGAGAGAAGCCGTTTACTTGTACGGTCTGTGGCCAAAACTTTATTCATAGTCTATCCTTGGTAAAACACATGAAGTCTCACTCAAGTGAAAAGCGCTGGGTCTGCACCGTCTGTGGCAAATCGTTTAACACGGTGGGGTATTATAGAAACCACTTGACCACTCATACCGGCGAAAAGCCCTGTCTCTGTGCGGTCTGTGGCAAAGCGTTCGGCCACATGCCCGGGCTGAAAGCGCACATGCGGATCCACCAAGGGCAAAAGCCCTTTGCTTGTAGGGTTTGTGGCAAAGCCTTTATTCGCAAACACGACCTGACCAGACACATGGTCAGTCACACGGGGGAAAAGTCGCATTTTTGTAGGATTTGTGGCAAAGGCTGGAGCACACTGGATCATCTGAGACGACACATGCGCAGTCACACGGGGGAAAAGCCCTATATGTGTACGATCTGTGGCAAAGCTTTCACTCAAAATGGTGACATGAAAAGACACATGGGGAGACATACAGGAGGGGAGAACCTCTAAACGGCTACTCGGATGAATCAGTTCCTTGAACAGCAAAAAAAACGTAGCTTCGCTTTATTTGTTCATTTCCAGGACAGTCCACATAATTGAACAGGTCAATCCATGAACATGATTTCATGTAAACACGATGGATTTAGCTAGAAGGCAAGTTCCATCCGTAATAAAAAAGACCAAGACAAAAAAAGTCAATTGTCACATATTTGAGACATTTGTTTAATTGATGCTACTGGCATTCCTCCGCCCTCTGAGAACAGAGTGAGGCTTGGGGCCCTATTTAGACGTGTCTTAGGTACCTTGTCTTTTGACTTAACTTAAGACCTGTAGGCATGGCCAATGCTGTTTTCACCATTTTGAGTGGCAGTCACTTGTCACAGAATTTTTCTGAGCATAGTTATACACTCAGAAAAGTCTCCTGAGCATCTCCTTATTAACGTTGAGATTTCTTTTTTACTAACTATTAACTATGAGTAACTGTTAAAAGAAGATTGAGTTTTTTATTGTTTTTCTTTTTTTTGTTGTAAATACTTTTTATTTGCTTTCAGTTACTTTTTAACATGCACATTTGAAGAAATGCTGAACAGACGTATAGAAACCTTTTGTACATAACATCACAAGCAATTTTATACAGAAAAAGAAACAAGAATGCACAAATACAAAAAACAATCAAACTAAAAACAGTCGTACTTACCGATTACACATTAGCCCAGCCGCTCCATTTCCCTCCCCCCACAGAACACAGACATTCTCAAAAGCATTTGGTGAATAAGAATGGTATTCAATTAGGCATGTTTGATGATCCTCTATATCAGGGGTTTTCAAAGTGGGTGTCGGGGCACCCTGGGGTGCCGCGACGGCAGTCCAGGGGTGCCGTGAGATAATTTGATAATATTTGGAATTTATTTCGACACTTAAAAAAGAATATTTAGTATAATTTTAAACTTGGTACAAACGTATTTTCAGTAAATTCTAACCAAAATGGCTATTATCTCAACGTTTTCCTTGCAACATAATAACTAGAATATCGTCACTGTCGGGAATAAACCTCATATCTCCAAGTTTCAGATGTGTACGTCTTTTGGTAAGGCAAAGCCCTGCTTCATCATACAAGACCGTCGCACAAAACTAGCACACAAACTAGCACACAACGCCTCGCATCGCAAGGCGTTGTGCTTGTAGATCTGCTGTTTTCACTACTTTAGTATATTTTATAGATGATAAATACATAACGGTTTTGGACATACAAGGTTTCCACCCGACAACGACGGTATGCTATAAATATAAGGTAAAGGGACTGAAAATGATAATGTAGCGGTGCCTCGGATTAAAAAAGATATTTATGGGGTGACCTGAGACAAAAAAAGTTTGGGAACCCCTGCTCTATATTATGTCAGTCAGTTGCCAATAGATCCAATATATGGACCCCATATCTTCCGGAAATTATGTAAACTGTTATTCATTTTTGATTTTTTTTTTTTTTTTACTGTGTAACCTACTTTGAAGTTCCCACCTGAGCTGTGTTGTATAGCTGTCTAAGACGAGTCCCTAACTAAAAGGGTATTCTGTTTTTACTGTGTAACCTACTTAGAAGTTGACTCTCATCAGCTGTGTTGTTATATAACTGTTTAAGACAAGTCCCTTAGTATTACTTTATAGTCCTGTATCTCTGTATATTATCTTTCATTATTTTTAGTGCGTTTCCTGTAGGCAAACAGACCAAATAATCATTTTGTATCGATACTAAGTATTTGTGCATTGTGTTTAGAAACGTTAATAAGAACAAATGGACTAACTACCTTTCATCGCTACATTTGGTTTATCGATAAATGTGTGTAATCTTTGTATGTCAAGGTGCGGTCCATATGTGTTCAAATAAAATGAAAGTGCAAAATGTGGAATATTTTTTTTTTAAACATTTTAACAACAGATATTTGGTACAGGGGGTCCCTGGAACGTAATATCATTTCCAGTGTTGTGCCCGAACGCGTTCAATGAACGATCGTTCACAAACTCGTTCATATTTTGAGCGCACTTGAACGGACCGTTCTTTATTTCCGCTTGAACGCGCTGTTGTTGAACGCATCTTGCGCACATTGACACGTTCGTTGCCGTGCCTGGTCTTTGCAGTCCCAATCGCGGAGGTAAACGTGTTGTTCTGCTGAAGGGAGCTCACTGCTTGTTGGTGCTGTGTTCCCCACCTTGCATTAGAATTTTATATTGCGGCGGTTGTGTGAAGTGAATTCTACTAAGCAACACCTCGACCTCAAAGTATTCGAATAGTCGAATATTCAACAGGACTGGCCAAACTGTCAAATATTAAGTAAGCAAGAGGCGAACATTGTGAAAATAGACGATCTACATGCTCACAACGCCTCGCGTTTTGCTGCTATTTTCACAATATGTATCTGCGGAACCGAGTCACATTAAATGTAATACCTACAATTCCAAGTGCTTGTCAGGGTGGGGGTCCCCAGTTCAAATATGTTTATTTTGGGTTCCACGGCCTAAAAAGGTTTGAGAGGGGCATTGACAACTCATTCTTATGACTTTCTATCTAAGTTTTATAAACTATATTTTTTTAAAGAGGAAAGAAAAAAGGCGAATATTCGACTTTGGTGAATAACGTCGAATAGTGACGAATATTCTAATATTTGGTGAATGCCCTATGACACGGATCTGCTATTTACAGGATGAACACCTGTCCTTTTTTCTGGTGACTCCTGACACCCTCTGAATATGTGAGCAGGCCGTGTTTTTTTTGATAAGATTTTTCATAGATTTTTCATAATCTTTTATTGTATTAAATAATTTTTATTTCTCCCAAAAACGTATAGAAATCAATGAAAAATGTTATCGAAAAAAACACTTACAGTGAGAGATGGTTTAGTGCTGATCAGACCCTCAGCGGTGAGTTTCCATGTTCAAATCTCAGTCCTCCTATGTTGCTATATTACTTTGACATTTTCAAGGTTATAATACAAATTTAAAGGAATACTCAAAAGCTCTAGAAAACACCTGCATTGAGAGATTAGTGTAGTGGTCTGAGGATCAGACTCAGTGCAGATGTTCCATGTTCAAATCTCAGTCTTTCAATGTTGTTCTAGTAAGTAGTACTTTGTCATTTTCAAGGTTAAAATACAAAGGAACCAGAACAAACCTGCAGTCATAATGGTGTAGTGGTCTAAACAGTGCAAAGTTTATGTGACATGTTCAAATCTCAGTCCTCTTACATTGCTATACTATAAGGGTGTAACGATATTATAATAACTGCATCGAAATATCGTTTTTTAACTTCGAAGTATATCGAAATGAAAACAGCTAAAATCGAATCGTATCGTTTGATTTTGTATCGTATCGAATCGGCAGTGCAAAGAATCGATTGTATCGATACTAGGCTACCTACTTATGCATTGTATTTAGCATTTTTAAGAAGAAAAAAATAAAAGGAGGGGTTTAATTATTTTTCCATTCCAAATAGCTACACTGGTCTATCGATAAATGTGTGTAATCTCTGGGTTCATGTCAAAGTGCAGGTTTGTTAATATACAATGTCCATGTATTTGGCAGATAATTACAGTGTTTACTTATTTATATACATAATACATGTTTCCCTTAAAAACCTGCACTATCCACACCTTTCACACATATTTAATTTCTTTGCTAAATAGTCACTATATCGATGAAATCATTGAATCGAATCGTATCGTATCGCCATGAATGAACCAATATCGCCCATGTATCGTCAACCACGTATTGTGATATGTATCGAATCGCTATTAAAATGTATCGTTACACCCCTACTATACTACCTTGACATTTTCAAGGTTATAATACAAAGGAGTAGTCAAAAGCTCTAGGAAACACCTGCAGCCAGAGATAGTGCCGTGGTCTGAACATCAGATTCTCAGTGCAGAGGTTCCATATTCAAATCTCAGTCCTCCTACAGTTCCATGCAGGAGTGCTTTGACATTTTCAAGGCTAAAATACAAAATAACAACTCAAAAGCACCAGGAGATACCTGTTAGAGTAATTAATTATTAATTGTATAAACATTTTTAAAAGGCTTTCATATACTCTTGATATATATATATATATATATATTCTCAAATGAGATTTGCCCTAATTGATCGAAATGTGCTCAGTTTTCGCTATTTTCTGGGTGTTAATTTCAATACATAAATGAATTTTCAGATTAATTAATTTTGTGGTAAAAGATGCCCTCAAAGGTCCACAACCACAACCCATCATTGATTAAGTAAAGAGCCTGTCACAGAAGTGGCCTGGGTGCAAAGAAACTGACACAGCTGTGTAACAACTTGGACGAACTACGACTCAAACAGGACTGTGTCACACGATGAAACTCAACATATCAAACGTTGCAGACTTTTCTGACCAATAAGGATCCCATCGCCTCCACCCTGGCCGTCATGGACGCAAATTGGATGCCCTTTATCCCAAAAGGAATGGACTGTCTATACTGCAGTAGGGCGGGTCATACTTTTTGAGCGGTGGTAAACCGCTCCATAGAGTGGCTGTGCGTGGGTCTGTAGCCTTTTTCCTCAGCGTTTTGCCATAGCAAAACGTGTGTGTGTGGCATAGCCTGTACATCCTAGACTCAAATCCTTGTCTGAAGACGTTATGCAAGCACGACCACCGCTCACTTCACATGTGTGATCTTTTTTATTATGGAAATCCAAACGTGTTGGGTGTCTATTTCTTTCGTTTTTTGATGGTCTGCAGAACACAAATCTGAAGACATTTTTCAATTCTGATAAACCTGACCCACATCAATTTGCAGTCGATTATTGTAATTATTTTGATTAATTTGCGATTTTCTTCTGGAAGTTGGGAGGCTTTAATAAAGAGGTTCTGTCCAAAGTAACAGATTTTGGTCGGTAAAACACAAATATGAAGACATTTATTAATTCTGGATAAACCTTAACTTACATTAGTTAGCAGTTGATTATTGTAAATGTTGTATTAATTTGTGATTAATTCACGCATGCCAACTGCGGCAATATAATCTACAGCTCTAACTGATGCAGGAATCATCACAGAAGACACCCTATGCAAAGCGATTGATAAGAAAGAGAGCACAGGAGAAGTTGATGAGAGAGGAGGGGAAGAGTTTGAGGAGAAGTGCAGGGAGGAGGGGGTCAGGGGCGTCACACCAAATTCTGGGCCCTGGGTACAAGGATTCACTGCGGGCCCCCCATGAATGTTAACTATTGAAAAATAGCAGATATACAAGCTCTGCTGCGAGCTTGTAGATCTGCTATTTTTGAAAAATCGTGAAATTGTGTGCAAGAAACCTATGTCAAGGACCCCCAAGATGATATGTATTTGGCCACGGACCCCGATCTCAAAATATTTAGTTCCAGGGACCCCCAGAAGCAAAATTTGAGTTAGACATGTTCGCTTAAAAAATACATATTATATTCAAAGATTTTCACAACTTTTCAAAAATAGCAGATCTACAATCTCGCAGCGCGGCACTCGGTGCCGCGCTGTGAGCTTGTATATCTGCTATTTTTCAATAGATAAAGTTATTAGGGCCCCTCCCACCTTGGGCCCCAGTAACTCAGTCCCACTTTCCTACCCCTTGTGACGCCCCTGGAGGGGGTCACCTGCATCCTCTTTGATGGGTGGATTGACCTGACCAATGTAATGATGGAAGCAGAGGGCAGTGACCAATATCTTCCTGCAAAGATGAGGGAAGAACACTTCAGTGTTGCCAGTGAGTCTGGCAGCAACTATCGACCTTGTGGGCCATTGGAGGAGACTCATTAAATGGTGCGAAAGCTAGAGTAATGTGTAATGTTAAGATCTGTGCTTTCACAGCACATTTTGTTGCAGTGTGAAAGCACTGATGTGTTCCTAGCTGCATGATTCAGCTATAGAGATGGATATCAATCCACAATTCACCAAGGATCTCTGATAGCCCTCCACTGATCAAGCTACTGTCCCTCCCTTTACTGTACTTTACTGTGATGTATTGTAACTTACTGTACTGCCATGCCTTCATCTTGGGGAGCTATACAACGTACTAAAATATCAGTGCTTAAAACCTATACAACGTACAAAAATATCGGTGCTTAAAACCTATTGGTTTCCGAGTTATTGCATATTTGAAAAATCTAAGGTTAGTAGCAAAAAAAATAAAAAAAAGTAGGGTTCCAAGTGTCGCACAGCAATGGGTCACACATCCACACGTTCGCCTCGACGAGCTATACAACATACTAAAAGACGGGCACTATCTGAGAATTAAGACTTAAATTCTTTGTTTTTACGTCATACTATATAGTCTTATGTATTTTTGGGTTTTTTGAAGACAATCGGAAAATAATGAATTAAACTCATATCCACGCGTTCGTCTTGGGGAGCTATACAACGTACTAAAATATCGGTGCTTATTGGTTTCCGAGTTATTGCACTTTGAAAAATCACAATATAGACCTACTGTATTTAACACATGTAGTATCCTCTAATAGAAAGAGAACACAAACAACATTAAGACAACCTTAAAAGACACTGGTATGGAACTCCTGGTTCACTGGGACGGGGTTCAATTCCCTGCGGTGTCCTGCTGTCAGATAGTGATCTATCTGTCATGTTGTCTATCAAACTGTATCATCTATTATCAGTTCAGGGGAGCGTTCTTTAGGTTAAATAATACTTTATTGACAAGAATGGCAGCGTGAAGGCAGCAACAGCAAACATAAACAGCAGCATGACATATACAGCAGCAGCATAAAGCAAAAAGCAGCAGCATACACTAAGCATAGGCGCAATAACAGCATGAGAAATATTACAGGCATCCTATACAGACTAAGCAGAGCATGACATATGCAGCAGCAGCATAATGCATGAAGCAGCAGCATACACTAAGCATAGGCACAATAACAGCATGAGAAATATTACAAGCAACAGACTAAGTAAAGCATGACTATGGCCTTGGATTCTGCGCTCGGATCAATTCCCGCAGGCCCACGATCCCAAGTGCAACGCACATCGTGGGCTTCAACCTATCGCTGCGGTCAATTGATCCGAGACCCCCCGCGGGGACTGACACAGAAGCCATAGGTGGATCTGGGAAGGTGGCGGGGCAGCAGCGCAGTGGCAACTGAACAGCTACGGGGTAGAACCCCCTAAGTATTCTGGTAGGGGTCCCGACCGCGTGAGCGTGCACACAACCTCTAGACCACTCCCCCGAACTGGCTACGTCACTGGTTCCTACGCTAAATTTATGAAAACTGTTATCTTTGTGTTGAGTCAGGCAGAATTAGATTTAGAATTGAGCAGAAAGTCGCAAAAAATGCTAAAAAGTAGCTAAAACAAGCTAGAAATTTGCTCAAAAGTAGCTGGAAAGTTAAAATTAGGGTTAGGGTTCCAGGGGTCGCACAGCAATTTGTCACATATCCACGTGTTCGTCTCGACAAGCTATACAACATATGTGCTTAAAACCTATTGGTTTCCGAGTTATCGCACTTTGAACAATCTAAGGTTAGATTTAGAATTAAGGAAAAGTAGCAAAAAATTCAAAAAAAAAGAAACTAGGGTTCCAGGGGCTGCACAGCAATGTGTCACAAATCCACACGTTCGTCTCAACGAGCTATACAACATGCTAAAAGGCGGGCACTATCAGAGAATTAAGATTTAAAATCTTTGTTTTTATGTCATACGTCATACATCATTACGTCATACGTCTTATGTATTTTTGGGTTTTTTGAAGACAATCGGAAAATAATGAATTGAACTCAAATCCACGCGTTCGTCTTGGGGAGCTATACAACATATTAAAATATCGGTGCTTAAAACCTATTTTGTTCCGAGTTATTGCACTTTGAACAATCTAAGGTTAGATTTAGAATTAAGGCGAAAGTAGCAAAAAATGCAAAAAAAAGTAGGGTTCCAGGGGTCGCACAGCAATTTGTCACACATCCACACGTTCGTCTCCACAAGCTATACAGAATACTAAAAGAAAGGCACTAACTGAGAATTAAGACTTAACTTTTTGGTTTTTACGTCATACTAAACTTGCCACAAAAAGTTTGGAAATCTAACTTTGGTCGATTATATCTCCCCTTTAATAAACCCAAATGGTATTGTGTTTTATATCATTTTTATCGTTGATTTGTCACCTTTACAACGAAGTACAGCTTGTAAGCATCGGGCATTCGAGGCATGAGCTACACAGCCAAACGTGTGGGTAGCGCCGACCAGAATTTTGCCAAAATGGCTTGCAACATACTGTTCTGCTGGCATTTACTCTCGTTTTGGGCTTTCCTGACACTGAGCCTAAAATTAATAAAGTCTAAAAATTGCCAATATGTGTTGTTTTTTCTTTTCCTTATTACTGTGGGAGAGTGCAATCATTCAATGCCCCAAGTAACAAAGGTGAAGACCAAAAGAACAGTATTGCAGGCCTGCCAGGCCATTTTGACAATTTTTGGAGGAGCGCTACCCACACGTTTGGCTGTGTTTCTCATTCCACGAATGCCAGATCCTTACAAACTGTACCTCATTGTAAAGGTGACGAATCAACGATAACAATGATATCAAACACAATACCATTTGGGTTTATTAAAGGGGAGATATAATCGACCAAAGTTAGATTTCCGAACTTTTTGTGGCGAGTGTATATAGGTCTATATTGTGATTTGTCTAAGTGCAATAACTCGGTAACCAATAAGCACCGATATTTTAGTATGAGTTTAATTCATTATTTTCCGATTGTCTTCAAAATTCCCAAAAATACATAAGACTATATACTGTATTTAACACATGTAGTATCCTCTAATAGAAAGAGAACACAAACAACATTAAGACAACCTTAAAAGACACTGGTATGGAACTCCTGGTTCACTGGGACGGGGTTCAATTCCCTGCGGTGTCCTGCTGTCAGATAGTGATCTATCTGTCATGTTGTCTATCAAACTGTATCATCTATTATCAGTTATGAAAACTATTATCTTTGTGCTGAGTCAGGCAGAATTAGATTTAGAATTGAGGAGAAAGTAGCAAAAACTGCTAAAAAGTTGCTAAAATTTGCTAGAAATTAGCTCAAAAGTAGCTGGAAAGTTACATTTAGGGTTAGGGTTCCAGGCGTCGCACAGCAATGTGTCACATATCCACGTGTTCGTCTCGACGAGCTATACAAAACACGGGCGCTTAAAACCTATTGGTTTACGAGTTATCGCACTTTGAAAAATCTAGCAGTTGTTAGCATTAGCATTTGTTAGCATTAGCATTTGTCGAAAAAAAGTAGGGTTCCAGGGGTCACACAGCAATGTGTCACACATCCACACGTTCGTCTTGACGAGCTATACAACATACCAACAATAAACACTATCGGAAAATTTGGACTTAAAATCTATGTTTTGACGCCTTACTATAGTCTTATGTAATTTTGGGGGTTTTGAAGTCAATCTGATTTTTTTTTATAAATGTCATATCCACGCGTTCGTCTCGAAGAGCTATACAACATACTAAAACACGGGCGCTTAAAACCTATTGGTTTCCGAGTTATCGCACTTTGAAAAATCGAGCAGTTGTTAGCATTAGCATTTGTTAGCATTAGCATTTGTCGAAAAAAAAGTAGGGTTCCAGGGGTCACACAGCAATGTGTCACACATCCACACGTTCGTCTCGATGAGCTATACAACATACCAAAAATAAACACTATCGGAAAATTTGGACTTCAAATCTATGTTTTGACGCCTTACTATAGTCTTATGTAATTTTGGGGGTTTTGAAGTCAATCTGAAAAAAATGAATGAATGTAATATCCACGCGTTCGTCTCGAAGAGCTATACAACATACTAAAACACGGGCGCTTGAAACCTATTGGTTTCCGAGTTATCACACTTTGAAAAATCTAGCAGTTGTTATCATTAGCATTTGTTAGCATTAGCATTTGTCGAAAAAAAGTAGGGTTCCAGGGGTCACACAGCAATGTGTCACACATCCACACGTTCGTCTCGACGAGCTATACAACATACCAACAATAAACACTATCGGAAAATTTGGACTTAAAATCTATGTTTTGACGCCTTACTATAGTCTTATGTAATTTTGGGGGTTTTGAAGTCAATCTGATTTTTTTTTATAAATGTCATATCCACGCGTTCGTCTCGAAGAGCTATACAACATACTAAAACACGGGCGCTTAAAACCTATTGGTTTCCGAGTTATCGCACTTTGAAAAATCGAGCAGTTGTTAGCATTAGCATTTGTTAGCATTAGCATTTGTCGAAAAAAAAGTAGGGTTCCAGGGGTCACACATTCTAGTCTTATGTAATTTTGGGGGTTTTGAAGTCAATCTGATTTTTTTTTATAAATGTCATATCCACGCGTTCGTCTCGAAGAGCTATACAACATACTAAAACACGGGCGCTTAAAACCTATTGGTTTCCGAGTTATCGCACTTTGAAAAATCGAGCAGTTGTTAGCATTAGCATTTGTTAGCATTAGCATTTGTCGAAAAAAAAAGTAGGGTTCCAGGGGTCACACAGCAATGTGTCACACATCCACACGTTCGTCTCGATGAGCTATACAACATACCAAAAATAAACACTATCGGAAAATTTGGACTTCAAATCTATGTTTTGACGCCTTACTATAGTCTTATGTAATTTTGGGGGTTTTGAAGTCAATCTGAAAAAAATGAATGAATGTAATATCCACGCGTTCGTCTCGAAGAGCTATACAACATACTAAAACACGGGCGCTTGAAACCTATTGGTTTCCGAGTTATCACACTTTGAAAAATCTAGCAGTTGTTATCATTAGCATTTGTTAGCATTAGCATTTGTCGAAAAAAAGTAGGGTTCCAGGGGTCACACAGCAATGTGTCACACATCCACACGTTCGTCTCGATGAGCTATACAACATACCAACAATAAACACTATCGGAAAATTTGGACTTAAAATCTATGTTTTGACGCCTTACTATAGTCTTATGTAATTTTGGGGGTTTTGAAGTCAATCTGAAAAAAATGAATGAATGTAATATCCACGTGTTTGTCTCGAAGAGCTATACAACATACTAAAACACGGGCGCTTAAAACCTATTGGTTTCCGAGTTATCGCACTTTGAAAAATCTAGCAGTTGTTAGCATTAGCATTTGTTAGCATTAGCATTTGTCGAAAAAAAGTAGGGTTCCAGGGGTCACACAGCAATGTGTCACACATCCACACGTTTGTCTCGATGAGCTATACAACATACCAACAATAAACACTATCGGAAAATTTGGACTTAAAATCTATGTTTTGATGCCTTACTATAGTCTTATGTAATTTTGGGGGTTTTGAAGTCAATCTGAAAAAAAATAATAAATGTAATATCCACGCGTTCGTCTCGAAGAGCTATACAACATACTAAAAGACAGGCGCTTAAAACCTATTGGTTTCCGAGTTATCGCACTTTGAAAAATCTAGCAGTTGTTAGCATTAGCATTTGTTAGCATTAGCATTTGTCGAAAAAAAGTAGGGTTCCAGGGGTCACACAGCAATGTGTCACACATCCACACGTTCGTCTCGACGAGCTATGTAACATGCCAAAAGATAGGCACTATCGGAAATTTAAGACTTAACATCTATGTTTTGACGCCTTACTATAGTCTTATGTAATTTTGGGGGTTTTGAAGACAATCTGAAAAAAATTAATTAATTTCATATCCACGCGTTCGTCTCAAAGAGCTATACAACATACTAAGAGACAGGCGCTTAAAACTTATTGGTTTCCGAGTTATCACACTTTGAAAAATCTAGGATTGCATTTGTCGAAAAAAAGTAGGGTTCCAGGGGTCGCACAGCAATGTGTCACACATCCACACGTTCGTCTCGACGAGCTATACAACATACTAAAAGATAGGCACTATCAGAAATTTAAGACTTAAAATCTATGTTTTGACGCCTTACGTTAAGAAAAAAAAAATCACATCCACGCGTTCGTCTCGTCGAGCTATACAACATACTAAGAGACAGGCGCTTGAAACCTATTGGTTCCCGAGTTATCGCAGTTTGAAAAATCTAGAATTAGATTTAGAATTAAGGAGAACATTTTTAAGATATTTTTGAAACGGGTCCTCATCCGGAATCAAAGGGGGTAAATTTACTCGAATTAATTTTTTGTCTTAGGAATGTGACAAAAAACAAAAAATATTATTGAACTCTACTCCCCATGGCATGAGTAATCAATAGAAAACAAGTCATTTTGAGGGTGAACTACTCCTTTAAAACCTATTGGTTTCCGAGTTATCACACTTTGAACAATCTAAGGTTAGATTTAGAATTAAGGAGAAAGTAGCAAAAAATTATAGAAAAGATGGCACTATCGGAAATTAAGACTTAAAATCTATGTTTTGACGACATGACGTCTTTTGGTGGGTTTCGATGACTTTGAAAAAAAAAAGGTTTTTAGATTCTGTGTTCTAGATCTATAACTGTGACATTCTATGTTTTCTAGATCTATTTCTTTAGATTCTATGTGTTCTAGAGCTACATATTCTATGTGTTCTATATCTATGTATGCATCTAGAAGAAATATAATTCAAGAAAAAAGCTTTTAAATGGAAAGGAACGAAAGATTAAAACATGAATTAATACATTTTTACAACCAATCCCTCAAATCAACATTCCTGTAAGTGCAATCAGCAGGACACCACAGGGAATTGAACCCCATCCCAGTAAACCAGGAGTGCCAGACCAGCGTCTTTTGCTTCTTGACATATTTACAGGTTGTTAGAGCTATACATGTTAACATGCTAACAGTTCCATGTTTGACTAACAATAGAACAGCCCTTTCACAGACATCAAGACCCCCAGGGGTCAAAGTGCTAATGGTCCAGAAAGACAGGGGCAGGCCAGGTCCCCCAGACCCACCAGGCCCTCAACACCCTAGGTGCTAAGACACTGAACAGGGCCCTATTATGATCCAGGTCATATGCCTTATGCCTTAACTTCTTTACCTTTGTTTCACTATTTTGAAAAACATTTTTAAATACTTCAAATGCTGATCTACATCTGCACGTTGTGAACTTGCAGATCAGCTATTTGAAATATTTTAAAAACAAAAACTAAATAGTAAAAAAAGGCAAAGAAGTTAAGGCATAAGGCATAAGACCTGGATCATAATAGGGCCCTCGATAGAAGAAAATATCCTTGCATTAAATGCATACAAAGAAACAAAAGATTTAAATAAATATATTTTAAAATAAAATATAACGTTTTTTTCAAAATGTTGTGTGTGTGTGTGTGTGTGTGTGTGTGAGTGTGTGTGTGTGTGTGTGTGTGTGTGTGTGTGTGTGTGTGTGTGTGTGTGTGTGTGTGTGTGTGTGACTGTGAGTGGTCACCTTTGACCTTAGAGAGAATGTGCCTCCTTTTTTTTTTCGGTATGTGTGACATAAAAGACCCCCAGAGCTTCTTTTCCGGTCCTTTCATGAAAGCAACAGAAATCAGTGAAAATGACTTTCCCGTCGGTTTTAAATTTAAAAATGGCCCAGAAGCTGACGTTTTTTCGTGGGACCAGAACGGTCAATGTGCGTCTTGCTGATTTCAGTGTCACACGCCTTGCAACGATCGCTGCTCGCCATCTGGCCGACGGCATCAACGCCACGCACGTTGAACAGGCCATAGAGAGTCATAGGAGGTACGTACAACTAGAGAGAGAGTTGTAGAGGTACGTTCAACAAGAGAAAGTTGTAGAGGTACGTACAAATTAAATCTTTAGGACAATTAGGAGTAGCAAAAAGTGTGTTTTGAAGGTTTTTTTTTTAATGTTCTTTCATGGTCGTTGACCTGGTTCAAGAAGAGTTGAACCACCAACCATGCAGTTGGGGAAAAAAAGTGTTAGCTTACGCATTGCAAGCTTTTCGGTCTCTGCTTGTTTTATATACATTTTTAACTTATTTATTATTTGTTTTTTTTATAAACCTGTGTGAGCAATCTAGAACATTTATTAGTGGGGGTTCATCATGGCTCCAGGCCTTCAAAATGGTTAGCCAATGACCGTTATGTTTCTACAAAATGGTGATCCTAGCCTGTGAGAAATGTTAAATTGAGAAGCACTCGACAATCGAACGTAATGTGTTATTTCTTTATGATGATTCGACTAATGGGTTTTGGTCTAGATATCAAAATAAATGTTGAAAGTAGTTAAAATTTGGAATATGTTTGGAAGTCAATGAAAATCTCAAGAATTAAAATAGGATTATGATTTATGTGGCTTTTTACAATTGGTGGACATGTTGGATTGATACTAATTAAATATTTGAGCAACTAATATTTTTTTAGGAGCTAGTATGATGTTAAATGTTCTGGACACATCATAGAAAGGATGTATGGTGAAAAATATTCACAATGACTTTGATGTAAATGGTGTCCTAACTTAAAATGTATTTGGAAGTAAATCTCACACACTGCAGTGTCATTCAAGTTCACCTGCCATCTGTATCCAAATCCCTTGTTTATTGTTATAGTATAAGTCTGTTGAGCTATGTCTACATTTTATTAACGGTTTTGGTACAACATATGTATGAGAAAATGGTGGGAAATGAATCATGTCATCCCCGTTTTCAGCTGGATTCCTCAAGCATTTCATCTCCTCGCCGAGAACGGGGATGTTGTTGTTCCGGGTGATGAGGGTTGACCCCTCAATCAAATATGAGGTAAAATATATTTGTATTTTTGAATTGTATGCCTTGTTTTGCCTTGATAAATTGTCCAGTACCATGTACTGGGTTTCACTGTGCTGTTGACAGTTTCTGTTAATAACGTATTCATTCCAAAAGGTATGTGGCAACGAAGCAGGAGCCAGTGCCCCACCACCGCCACCACCACCACCACCACCACCACCGCACCAACTGTCGCAACCAGGGGCGTCACAAGGGGTAGGAAAGTGGGACTGAGTTACTAGTGCCCAAGGTGGTGGAGGGGCCTTAATTATTTTATAATTTAGCCATTGAAAAATAGCAGATATACAGGCACTGCGTGCCGCGCTGCGAGCTTGTAGATCTGCTATTTTTGAAAAGTCGTGAAAATGTGTGCAAATCTTTGAATATATGTATTTTTTAAGCGAACATTTGTAACTCAAATTTTGCTTCTGGGGGGGTCCCTGGAACGAAATATTTTGAGATGGGGGTCTGTGGCCAAATACATATCATTTTGGGGGTCCTTCACATGAAAAGGTTTGAGCTCCACTGACATCGAAACATAGATTTTTCAAAAAACCTTAGAAGGATTTGAAATATTCAAAGATTTTCATGATTGTTCAAAAATAGCAGATCTACAAGCTCGCAGCGCGGCACTCGGTGCTGCGCTGTGAGCTTGTATATCTGCTATTTTTCAATAGTTAAAGCACAGGGGCCCCAGAGTGAATCCTTGTACCCGGGGCCCAGAATTTGGTGCGAGTGCGACACCCCTGGTCGCAACTGTCTGTAGGGCGCCTAACTCTACACCCCTCAGGGCATCCCGCTGGGGCGCATCGCGCATCGGTACAAACCGCCACGCTGGACCAGAGCTCCAGGTCCAATAAGGCCCAGACGAAGGAACCGCAGACGCACGCCACCATACTCAGATACAGCGTCCCTGATCCATTGTCACCGGCGGATGCCAGTGAAACTCCCCCGGGGGAAAATCCCCATATCATCCTACCCGACGCCCCCCAAAAAAACAGGTTATGCAGCTGCACTGAAACGGTAAGTGTACACTTTTTCCCCCTTTCACTCATGTGTTATAGAGCAGTGACGTCATGACGTGAGTCACGTGACTCGCTCATCCCCCGGTTCACGAAAGTAATTTCTCTAAGGAGAATAACATCTTAAAATTGTCTCATATAATCATTGTGGTCCAAAAATAAACAAACGGTCTCCTCGAGATTGTTGGGGAGGTGGCTATGCATCATTTATGCGTCACTCATATTTGATACAGTCTGTTTCTAGCGAATATTTTACTAATTCGGCGACGGTAACATTTTTCTCACCATCAGTTGATTCTTCATATCCAATTAATTTCCAATCCAATTAATTTCCAAAACCTTTCCAAGAATATTTAACCCGATTTCCAGGACTAAATAGCAATAATTCAGCTCAATAACGAGTCGCTTACTCCTATGTGAAATGCCCAAAGACAGGCAGTGTATGTCAGTGGTTCTCAACCTTTTCAGGCCGTGACCCCCGAAATAATCATATTTGAACTGGGGACCCAGTTCTGGGCACCAAGACAAGCACTAAGAGTTGAGGAATGTCAAGGTTTAATTGTGAAAATAGCCGATCTACATGCTCACAACGCCTCGCAACCGACCATTTATTTGTTTAATAACCCTCCTAGATGACAAATCCATTGAGACCTTTGCTCTCGTGGTCACGGAACTGCCATTTTTGACTCTACTAAGGGGCCTTTTGCTGGACTCCTGTCCACTCCCCAGCGCCAACCACTACCACCAACAAATAACAGGGTGTATGTATACAGATACAATGGGAGAAATAACAAAATGAGGATTTTTTTGTAATCACTTCTAATGGTTTTATATACAGTCAATATCTATATTTATGAAGTTTGTATTTCGTTCATAAATTTTACACAATAGGAACAGTCGAACTGAGAGCATTAAGATTACCGGATGAGGCAAAACCTTTTTGGACAGGGAACTAGGTGTCTAAAATGCAATTTATAATTGTGAAGATGTAAGGTACATCCAAATTACATCGCTTTTTTCCCCCATTGTTTCCCTAGACCCCAAATTCTGGAGTACGAACAAGCAGCTGCATCCGCTGGACTTTAACCTAGGTGAACCGCCGGTTTATTGGTTCCATCACTTTCACGAAACGGTGCTGACCTATTTCCTGCAGTCTATTCCTGGTCTTCAGTACCTTGCGATGGTGCTTCGTGCTCTCCCGGCTCCGTGGCAGCAGGCGATCTATAACCGTCTGCCAGTACGTGTGCAGGGGTGGATTTTGTTCCTGTTCGCCAACCTGTTCCCGCCTGCCAATCCACAGCCACAACTTGTAATCCAGTCCACATCGCCATTAAAGAGAGTGATTATACTGAATTCTTGGCGCGGAAGAGGAGGAGGGGGGCAACTTGGTAATTGTTAAAACACATTCAGGTGAACATCGATCTGCTGTGTTTGAATGCGAGAAGTTCGAAATTAAATTGTATCTTTGTTTCAGCAGTCGAGGCACCGCTCCCAAGGAGCTCCTCGACCATACTTGGTGTTGAAATGAAACCTGGATGTGGGGGCTCTTTCCACAGAGGTAATTAAGTAAACTATACATGAAGGGCGGGGCATGGGACCTGAACTGGATCTAACCGGATTTAATGCACTCGGCTCGGGCTCGGCTACTGCCACTACCACAGTACCACACATGGCAATGATGGAGTTGCAGCCACAATTCAACATGGATGAGGTACGTCGGTGGAGCTTTAAAGTGCTAACCTGTATCGTTTTTGAGCTGTGTGAGCTTGTAGATTTGCAAATTTCCAAAAGATTTTAAAACATGTCAAAAGTGAAATTCTGCATAGTGAGTACTTTCTACTTTTGGTACTTTTAAGTAGGCTTTAAAGTTTCTACTTTGCAGTATTGATACTTATTCGTCTTTTTCACCCAGGACAACAACACAAACGGCGGGCAGTGGGCCTCGCCCTCAGACGACATCCCCGAGAACCCCAACCCGGACCCGACCGACGAGGACGGCGTGCGCGGTCTCCCGGTTGCGGTGCCGCCGTGGAAAAATATCTCGGCCAAACTGCATGAGGTTCGCTTCAAGTACCCCACCAGCGGCCTGGTGGAGTACGCCGAGTACCTGGGCAAGAACAACGAGTTCAAGCTAGTGGACCAGTCGGGGCCTTCACACAATCCTCGGTCAGTTACTGTAGGCTGTCACTATTATGACATTTTACATGATGACGATTCATTTTTGCTCAAATATTTGATATCATATTTGATCAACATAATGATCACCCACGTTGACTGTTTATAGGGAATGTTATATTATTAAAAACCGATCTTTATTTCAACTGGGTTGGCAACTGGGGTGGCATTTCATTAATTTAATGGCAAGATGGCTGCCGTGTGAAGAAGGTGAATTATCGTCAATGGATGAATGTGGTGGCTGTTCTGATCTGCTTGTACTCTTTCTTCTTTCCTCAACACAGAGGCAAATGTGGAGGCAATTGGGGGGAAAGTCCAGAGGTGCTTTGCGTTGGAGGAGTCGGTGGTGCTTCCTCAACTCCAAGAAGCAGATGCTACTGGATGCTCCTGAATGCCAGGGTAACCGCACCAAGTTGTCAATGATTCCATCTTTTAGTTAATTTATGTAAACTCTGCAATAAACACCATATAATTTCAGAAGATTTGCCCTATAATCTAATAAATACACATGGTGGTGTTTTGATTTAAACTCTAGGCTAAGCTTTGAGTGCTCGGCCAGCTGTCTAGACCAGTTATAGGAATGGATTTAAGCGATACACCTGATTGAGAGATGTAGTTAAAAGGTTAAAAGGTTATACTTGTTAAGATGTAAGGTACATCCAAATTACATAGCTTTCCCCATTGTTTCCCTAGACCCCGAATTCTGGAGTACGAACAAGAAGCTGCATCCACTGGACTTTAACCTAGGTGAACCGCCGGTTTATTGGTTCCATCATTTTCACGAGACGGTGCTGACCTATTTCCTGCAGTCTATTCCTGGTCTTCAGTACATCTTCAGTACATGGTGCTTCGTGCTCTCCCGGCTCCATGGCAGCAGGCGTTCTATAACCGTCTGCCAGTACGTGTGCAGGGGTGGCTTTTGTTCCCGTTCCCCAACCTGTTCCCGCCTGCCAACCCACAGCCACAGCTGGTAATCCAGTCCGCATCGCCATTAAAGAGAGTGCTTATACTTAATTCTTGGCGCGGAAGAGGAGGAGGGGGGCAACTTGGTAATTGTTAAAACACATTCAGGTGAACATCGATATGCTGTGTTTGAATGCGAGAAGGTCGAAATTAAATTGTATCTTTGTTTCAGCAGTTGAGGCACCGCTCCCAAGGAGCTCCTCAACCAGGTGCAAGAAAGGTGGTCGCTGCCCGCGAGCTCCCTAATGTTGCGGAGTACATCGAGCGGATGACCCAGTATGTAGGAGCAACGAGGGACTTCACCATGGCACTGACACCAGTGCAGGTGTCATCGCTGAAGGACATTTTCCAGTGTCCCATATGTGAAGGTTGGTATGCTACATGTTGACATAAATCCATTTAGCTGATTGTTTTGCTTTCATGTTGTGTGACAGTTGAGGCGGTACTATCTGGGCCCAACCAAATTTAGTGGAATCATGAAAGTGTATCTGTAGTTCGTACACAAAAAAATCTTTTAAAAATCCCTAAATGCCTAAAATGTTTAAAGCTGTTCTGTAGCAGGACTAAACTGCAAGCTATCGTGTATGAGTCGATGTTGAACGAATGTAGTTTTGCTTGTTTTTTTCTTGGCAGATGTTATGACGGGCCCTGTGGCTGCACCCTGCTGCCAAAAAATGATTGGCTGCCGTGGGTGTATGCCAGTTGGCGTGGCTGAAATGATTGGCTGCCGTGGGTCAGGTCAGGTGTATGCCGGTTGGCGTGGCTGGCAGGTGCCCAAACTGTGAGGACACAGAGCAGTACTACGAGCTAACGGGGACGGCAGACCTGATGAACATCGTCCATCCATCAGTGTTGATTTTGTCGACTAAAACTATGACGGAAAATGTTTGTCGACTGCGTTTTTTTCACTGACGAAAACTAAATAAAAACTAAGCTGTGATGACTAAAACTAAGACTAAATATATTGACAATTTCATCAACAAAATAAAAAATAGTGCGACGATTCGTAAGGATCAAAGCGAGTTCAGGGGGCGGTCCTAAGGGAGCGCGCGCGCGGAGGGGGGTGGGTCACTAGGTCCTGCCCCCCCCCCTTACCCATAGTTCTTAGGGAAGTCAGATGGTGGGACTCAGTCTCGTTGCATAGCACTGCTACTGCTACCACGCTGCTACTACACGCTGTTTCTCTGCTCATTCCACTACCGTGTTAACTGTCGATGAGGTTGGTTGAAGTGTTGGTGTTAGGTTGTGTGTTACTCACCATGTTCAGCATGTCCGCGGCGGTATCAGACGAGGAGGGAGAAGTCTTCGACGAAGTGGAAGTAGAGGAGGCGATCCCGGATACCGGTGTTCCGGCGGCTCAGCTGGGGACGGTCGTTCCCCCCACCCCCCGCAGGAGTATCAGGCTGAACCCGCAGACCCCGCAGATAAAAATAGCCGACTGGCCAGTGAACAAAATACTGGAGGTGTTGTATGCAAATGGGCTGTCTGCCCCCGCCGGGCTTGACCATGAAGGCTTGTTTCAGTTCCTGGTAGAGGCCGAACAAGCAGCTCAAGTGGAGCCACAGACGTCCGGAACACCCAAAGCCAAAGCCCGGGGAAAAAGAGCGGCGAAAGTCAACAATACCGGCCCAGCAAAAAAGAAAAAGCCCGCAGAGGGCAATCCATCCAACGAAGGGGCGCCCGACAACGGCACCCCCGCAGGCACCGTGGATCCCACGGTCCTGTTAGCGCTGACGGATATCAAGAACGCCTTGTCCGGGATGAGCCAGCGCCTCGACTCGCTCGAGGCAGGAAGCGAGGCGGGCCCAAAGACCGGAGTCATGGAAGCAGCCATGCATTTGCCCTCCGACATGCACAACCTGCCACGGAAGAATCTGGGAACGGCCGTTCCCGCTCCAGCCACAGGATCCGCTTTCCTGTCCCCAGCCGCCGCCATCCCCGACGCGCTGCGCAGCCAGATCCTATCAGGTAAAGTGCCGTTTCTCTTTGCTTGCTGGTTAGTAGGGTTAGCTGTTTCTAAAAATGCGCTGCTTGCCTCGACAGGTCAGGACGTAAATCTGGTGAAGATTCTGCTCTGCGCGGCAGAGTCCTCAGCAGACCGCTTTGTGGATTGCGGGGACTTTTCAGTGATCCTTAAAGATAGCGACCCCAGGCTCTCCAGAATCTTGACCCTAGCAGAGTTCATTGTAGCATTCGGTGTCTACAGAGACACTCTGTGCGAGATATACCCAGAGCGCAGAGCTGAGCTCGATGCGTATTTGTCCATAATTGCCGATATGGCGTATACTTACGGGGGAGGGCTGTTCTATGAATATCACAAAAGTTTCTCATCCAAATCTGCAATGCATATCCAGCGTTTCAATCAGCGGATCGACTGGTCCGTCCAGGATCTAAGCTTGATAAGCCGCCATTTCTCAGCCCATCCCCCTTTGTCCTGCTCGCTGTGCAGCTCGTTCAGCCACAGAACCGAGCTGTGCCCCAAGGCTCTAGCCCACGAGGCACCGACCAAGCCCACCCCAAGCGGCCAGCAGCAGGCGAGGGGCCTCGGGCTTCAGGCTCCAGCCTTTACGAGACAGGTGCCGTACGATCCCAATCGTAAAGTTCCCATATGCATTCAATTTAATGAGAACGTATGTACCTTTCCACATTGTAAATACATGCATATTTGCAGTTGGTGTGCGGACAACCATCCCCGGTCGGTCTGTCCCAGGAGGTCTCGCCCAACGCCCAAGAGTGGGAAATAATAAAAGAGAATCACCCATCAACTCCCGTGGATGTCCCGGCTCTTACTGCTGCTCTTTCTGAACACCCAAACAGATGCTGGGTTAAATATTTGATTGTGGGGCTAATGCGGGGGTTTTTAGCAGGGCTATGCTGGCTACCAAAAACATCATTTGTGTGTCCAAACCTCAGGTCTGCGCTGGCAGAGCCAGAAGTAGTTGACGAGCTCCTAGGGAAGGAAGTTAAGAAAGGTCACTTAATCGGTCCGTTCGCTAGGTCTCTTTTTAGCTGTTCAGAGTCAGCCCGATAGGAGTAGCGACAAGGAAATATTCGGGAAAAAAGCGCCTCATATTTGACCTGTCCGCGCCCCATAACAGCCCCACTCCTAGCATTAATAGCTTGATTCCGCTAGCGCCGTTTTCTCTCTTTTACGCATCAATAGATAACGCTATTCAAATGATCAAAAGTGCGGGGCCGGGGGCCTGGCTGGCAAAAGCGGACATAGTGGATGCATTTAAAGTGATGCCTCTCCACCCCTCGCAGTGGCACCTGTTCGGAATTCAATGGCGCTCTAAATTCTATTTTGCGGTTAAACTGACCTTCGGGTGCCGCAGCAGCCCGAGGATTTTTGACACTTTGTCAGAAGCGTTGTGCTGGGTCCTGTATAACGAGTACAAACTCCCTTTCGTTTTGCACCTGTTAGACGATTTCCTCACTATTGATTACGCGTCGGCGCCTCCGGCAAGGTGCATTTCCATTGTACGTCATGTTTTCAATTCTCTAGGCGTACCATTATCCGAAGAGAAAACAGTGGGGCCGGCGACTCGCATCGAATTTTTGGGCATTATGCTTGATAGCGTGCGCATGCAGGCGGCCCTACCAGCAGAAAAATTGGTGCGCATTAGGGGACTCGTAAAGTTTTTTTTAGACAAAATACAGGCAGCAAAAAGGGAATTATTGTCTCTCTTAGGCCATTTAAATTTCGCTATGCGCATCATTCCCCAGGGCCGCTCCTTCGTTTCCCGGCTTATCGACCTGTCAAAATCAAAAAAGGAGATGACAGACATGATAGAGTTAGACGAGGGGAGCCGCTCGGATCTTAAATTTTGGGCGCTCTTCCTAGAGCAGTGGAACGGTATTTTGTTTTTCTATAATTCAGAGATAGAATCACCAGAGTCTATGCAATTCTTCACGGACGCAGCCCTGTCCGTGGGGTTCGGGGGTTATTGCAACGGGGAGTGGTTTGCCAGCAGGTGGCTAAAGGAATTTAATGACTTACCTTCTGTATGTAAATCTACTGCTTTGTATGAGATTTATCCGATAGTAGCGGCAGCATCTCTCTGGGGAGGCGAGTGGGCTCGCAAACGGATATGCGTCCTGTGTGATAATGAAGCAACGGTGCAGGTCATTAACAAGGGCCGCTCGTCGATTGCTATGATTAATACATTTGTAAGACGCCTTACCTGGCTATGCCTCCAGGGTAATTTCATTATTCAGGCAGTCTTTATTCCGGGGAAAGAAAACAGCATTGCTGATGCGCTGTCCCGCTTTAAATTCCAGGAGTTCCGCACGCTGTGCCCAGGAGCGGCGGAGCTCGGCTGGCAAGTTCCAGCTTTCTCGGAGCTGGTACTGGATTAGGCCAGGAAAGGCCTCTGGCCTACCTCATGGATGCTGCCGCGAAGTACATGAGGAAAGGGCTGGCGCCCAGTACAATTAAATCATATGATTCTGCATGGTGGTTCTTTCGTTTTTTTTTGTGCCAGGTTCACATGTCCCCCCCTCCCACTTAATATTCCCCTGATCTGCGCATTTATTGTACACTCGTATGAGTCTAGGAAATTACAGCCCCCTTCTATCAAGGCGCTCATTTCGGGCGTGCAATTCCACCTGCGCTGCCTCGAACCTACCGTCCCAAGCATTTTAAGTAACCCGGCCATCCAGCTCCTGCTCAGCGGTCTCAAAAAAGATCAAGCACAAGGCAATGACCGCAGATTACCCATTACTATCACGGTGTTGCACGGGATGGTGGGGAAGTTAAGGGGAGGCATGTATTCTCAGTATGATAATCTCTTGCTAGAAGCAGTGCTTCTAATGGCTTTCTATGCTTTTCTTAGGTGCGGGGAATACACAGCAAACTCACTGGCTTTTGATCCAACTAGGGATCTCTGTTTTTCTGATCTATCTATGCAGCCCACGCATTATACCATTCTGCTAAAGCATTCAAAAAATGATAAATTTAGTGAAGGCACCCCAGTCGTGGTAGCAAGAACTAACACTGTGTTTTGTCCTTTCACCTCCATGCTCAAATACCTGGCGGTCCGCCCGATGTCTTCGCTGAATGAGCCCCTGTTTCGCACGGAAGGCGGACGCCGAATGACGCGCGCCTGGTTCAGCACCAAACTGAGAGAGATCTGCCAAAGCTGCGGCCTCTCACCGTTACTCCACACTCCACACTCCCTAAGGATTGGAGCGGCTACTACGGCAGCGCTGTTGGTGCCCTAGGCTACCCTTAAATCGCTGGGCAGATGGTCATCGGCGGCCTACGTGCGCTACATCAGATTCTGCAAACCTGAAATCCTGCACGCACATAGACTGATGAGCAATCACGGGGCCCAGCTGGAGTAATCAAGACGGCAATCGAACAGACTCTCTCCGATCAGCTGTGAGGTCGCGGCGTCATCGATAGGGCGTGGGCTGTTATCTATATAGGATTGGCATTATTGATAGGTGTGTTCGTCATGTTATGCATCGCTGCGAGTTATAAATTCTATCATGCAAAAGCTAGGTGGTTGCTGGGGTGTTTAGTTAGGTAGGATGTGAAGCTGTATGACGCTGTAGTTATATGAATTAAAGGTTTCATCGCTGCTTTTGGTTCTGCTGTCTATATATATATACGTCCATGTTGCTGCTTCCGCTTTCTCTAGGGTGTTTAGTATGGCTCAGTCAGATTGCAGTATATCATTATAGTCAGCAGTACCACCTTCCTCACCGTTGGGTTCGGTCTGCAGCTGCTAACATTCTTAATTATTAAATTGCTTTAGCAGTACTTATAGCGTTTTGGCAAGCTGCCAATATCATTGCTTAATATTTTGCTTAGTAATATTGGCTAGCACTGGCATGGGATTCTGAGATTTTGGCGTGCTTTGGGGGTTTGTAGTTTTGGGGGGTATCGGGCCAGGGCTCGCTGTAATTAGATTATGCCCTCGATGCTCATGGTAACATGAGGATCGTGGGTTCAGCGAGCCATGGCCCGAGGCAGAACCCCATGCCAAACCATGCTAACTTAGGCTATAGATTCTATGCTGTCTTATAGTAGAGCTAAGGTAGACTGCCAATACTATGCGCTTAGATATAGGCTTAGATTCTATGCTGTCTCTATAGTAGGGTGCTCAATATGCCATGTTGTGTGATGCTTGCTTTCTGCTTCATTCTGGTCAATAAAGTATATCTTAACCCAAGTGATCGTCTCCTGAAATAGTGCGACGATTCGTAAGGATCAAAGCGAGTTCAGGGGGCGGTCCTAAGGGAGCGCGCGCGCGGAGGGGGGTGGGTCACTAGGTCCTGCCCCCCCCCTTACCCATAGTTCTTAGGGAAGTCAGATGGTGGGACTCAGTCTCGTTGCATAGCACTGCCCCGCCACCACCCCAGCGCCACCTTCAGGTTCTGCCTTAGATCCCCCTCGGGGGGTATCGGGCCAGGGCTCGCTGTAATTAGATTATGCCCTCGATGCTCATGGTAACATGAGGATCGTGGGTTCAGCGAGCCATGGCCCGAGGCAGAACCCCATGCCAAACCATGCTAACTTAGGCTATAGATTCTATGCTGTCTTATAGTAGAGCTAAGGTAGACTGCCAATACTATGCGCTTAGATATAGGCTTAGATTCTATGCTGTCTCTATAGTAGGGTGCTCAATATGCCATGTTGTGTGATGCTTGCTTTCTGCTTCATTCTGGTCAATAAAGTATATCTTAACCCAAGTGATCGTCTCCTGAACTAGACTAAAATGTTGGGGAGGGACTATCGTGGAGAAGAGAGTCATTTTATGTTTGGTTGCTCTCCGGTGTTGAAAATAGCCGATCTACAAGCTCACAACGCGCCACAACGCGACACGTTGTGAGCTTGTAGATCAGTGTAAAATCAGTCATTACGATGGCATCAAGGCCTGCCAAAATACATGTAGTCGACTAAATCAGCTGTAGATTTAGTCACCTAAAATCTTATGATATTCAGTCAACTAAAACTAGACTAAAACTAAAACTTTTCAGGTGACTAAATTATGACTACAACTAAATGACATTTTATTCAAAAGACTATGACGAAAACGAAATCAAATTTGTTGTCAAAAACAACACTGTCATCCATCCATCTTCAACCGCTTATCCAGAATCGGGTCGCGGGGGTAACAGTTCCAGACCTCCAGATTTCCTTATCCCGAGCAACTTCCTCCACTCCCTCAGGG
Organism: Nannobrachium achirus; assembly: GCF_963921795.1. Lineage (NCBI taxonomy): Eukaryota > Metazoa > Chordata > Actinopteri > Myctophiformes > Myctophidae > Nannobrachium > Nannobrachium achirus. The sequence goes on from NC_137814.1 coordinate 6,990,015, forward strand.
GAGTATACCGAGGAGTTCCCCAGCCAGTTTGGAGATATAATCCCTCCATCTGGTCGTTGGTCTGCCACGGGGTCTCCTCCCAGTGGGACGTGCATCGAGGAAGGCGCTCGGGGGGGCATCCGTACTAGATGCCCGAACCACCTAAGCTGACTCCTTTCCAAGTGTAGGAGCAGCGGTTCTACTCCAAGTCTCTCTCGGGTGACTAAACTTCTCACCCTATCTCTAAAGAACTAATGCAGGAATATTTCTTCTAGTCTGCCAGTGCCATCCTTGTTAGCTCATTTTGAGAACAATACTTTTGTACTTTTGGCACAGTTTGTTACAGTACTTTACTTTTGATACAGAAGTAAAACATTACATTAAAGAACACAGAGGATACAGGTAATTATCTAACCTAAAATGTGTCTTTGTAAGCCAGCCATTTATATGTAAAAACCTCCTATCTGCATGTATGTAGGCATTGAACATTTTGATCTTTGAATATTATCACTTAATTAATTGCAGATAAAAAATCCAATGTGAACACCAGGGCAGCCAACGATCCAGGGGAATGTTAATGTTGGAGTTGGCTCTCAAGAAAGGCAAGTAGTGCTATGAATGCATTGTTGGGATTTCAACAAGTGCTAGACCAAAGGTGCTTTAGAGATAATCTTTTTTCAAAATTATCACTTCATTATCAAGAAGTTAGCCCAGCTAATTATTATTTTTTTTTTCCCTGGTTTATTTATCTCATAGTGTAAATTAGACCCTCCAGAAAAACGCGGGCAAAAATCCTTGATTATGCGGGCTAAAATCCTTGATTTTGCGGGCAAAAATCCTTGATTATGCGGTGAATTATGCAGGGTTTTTGTGTGAATTTATGCGATGACAATGCGAAACTATGCGGAATATGCGGGAACTTGTGAAAGTTGCGATTTAATGCGAAATTATGCGAAATATGCGGGAACTTAAAAAACATATTTATAGCCTATATACAGTATATATACATATTATAATAAAAATGTATAACTATTAATTAAACCACTTTAATATACAGTACACTGGCTATTTGGAAATAGACAATCTACAAGCTCACAACATCACTAAGAAGTCATCAAAGTAGTCAAAACACGAATTTAAGGGTCCTTGAGTGAATTGAGAAATGCAAAACAGACTTTTGACTGCCTTTCATTATTTTCAAGGCAAAAAAGCAAACCTCTGTCAAATATCTGCAATTTAATTACCTTAATGGGCTACATCAAGGCAAAAATAATTACCCTATGGCCTATGTGATTGCTAAGGATACAGCTGACTGCTAAAGCAAAACTCTGGTTTATTTATGTGGTTTTGCTCTATCTAAAGGGATTTAAGGGATTAAAATGTTATGCATTCAATTGCTGTTCCTATCCATCCATGGAATACTGCATGCTACTTTTTTTCGGAGAGTTGCTCGTACAATGGAGACCTCAAAACAAGTAGGATAAACTTTAATTTGTCGTTTCTTGAAGTTTGAGGACCGAGGAAGAGTGTGTTATTCTAGCGTCACGTTGGCGAGGGCCAACACTCATACCGTATAGCCTACATTATGCCTGCATCTCTCTCTGTCTGCCTGCAGTTCTCACAGTGCAGCGTGCACGCAATCGCACGGCACACACACACACACACACACACACACACACACACACACACACACACACACACACACACACACACACACACACACACACACACAGAGAGAGAGGAGCCACGGGTTTCACAGCGCATCATTGTTTTGCTTCTGTTTTGTGTCTGAACGTGATTGAACGGTGAAGTGATGACTTTATACTTTTATGCGAAAAAGTGCGGGGATTGTGAAATCAAGCGATGCCCGCATATTTTGCATATATTCCGCGGAAATATGCGAAATATGCGAAATATGCGGGGATTGTGAAATCATGCGAGCCCCCGCATAATCAGCGGCATTTATTGATTATTGCGGGAAATTCTGCGATCGCATAATCGCGTTTTTCTGGAGGGTGTAGTAAATGCTTCATTAGAGGAAGGAGGACACTGGGGAGACTGGTGGTGAATGATGACGGTCAATTTCCAGCCACACTTGTGTACCATATGTATTACAGTGTACTTGTGTACTAAAATAACTGAAAAAACAAACAAACACAAGAACACACTGTCACGGTTAGGAATCTATGGAAGAAGCTCATGTCCCACAGGGGATTAATGAAAGTATACGATTCAGTTTCAGGTGGAACTTTATTAATTCCACAGGGAATCGTTACGCAGTCACCGGTGTCTTCCCACAGGACAGAAGCCTTTCCACTGCGCACAGTGTGGCAAGAGTTTCACACGCTCGGCTCACCTGAAGAACCACCAGTGTGTCTCTGCTGCACTCGGTTAAAACCTTCGCTGTCAACATGCTCGCACGGTGTCAATGAGTCAGTTCACCATAGTGTTATCGTCCGTTTCCATTGGGCCATGCGTTGAGTGCTGCACCTTTGTTTAGATTAGTATGAGCGTTTTGTTGTTTTTGAATGGCATTTCTGTTTTCGTTTTATTTGACCCTTTTTTTCTTTTTTCTCCCTTTTTTGCTAACGTTAAGACTAACCTGTTTAATACGTAGTAGTATATATTATAGCATATATTAGTATTTGATGTCATTCTTTTTGGCAACATGGAATCGTTAGAATTTGTTCACGAAACAGTATAGTGTGACATTAAATGTGTTATTCAAGCTGGTACACATGGTTAGCTAGTAATGATATAATATGGAATAATCAGACTGGGAGATTTTCGTACTTGATTGTTGTAAGGTGTGTTGTTCATACACTCGGACTGAAACACCAGCAGAAAACACTCTCCCCAAGCGATATATGCTAACAGGAAATAGTGAAAAAAAAATAAGCAGAGAACACCCCCCCACGCACACGCAATCTACAAGTCCCCAACTCATCATGAAGACATTGACACACATTATCTGGTCAGTCATTGTCGCGTTGTAGATCTGCCATCGTACGATTAAGACCCCGCCTACCACGCCCAACAACAACACTCCACGCTGACATTTTCTGGAGAGAAGACCGCAGCACTGAGTCTGAAAGGTGAGTTAGCGTGCTTTGTGAGGGTTTAATAACTAATATGATACAGAAATTGTATTGCTATTATTGTATAGACTGTCGGTCAGTGACAATTCACAACCAACTTAAACGTTCAGTGTTTTAGTTGAGACCGTCTGAAAATGTGTGGGCCAAAACTATCACTCTCCCCAAAGCAAATACTCTGCTCCGGAGCATTGTCGCGTTGTAGATCTGCCATCGTACGATTAAGACCCCGCCTACCACGCCCAACAACAACACTCCACGCTGACATTTTCTGGAGAGAAGACCGCAGCACTGAGTCTGAAAGGTGAGTTAGCGTGCTTTGTGAGGGTTTAATAACTAATATGATACAGAAATTGTATTGCTATTATTGTACAGACTGTCGGTCAGTGACAATTCAGAACCAACTTAAACGTTCAGTGTTTTAGTTGAGACCGTCTGAAAATGTGTGGGCCAAAACTATCACTCTCCCCAAAGCAAATACTCTGCTCCGGGAGGGCGGGAGGGGGAAGGGGGAACTCCGGAGTTCTAAATAGTGTCGGCATCAAGTCAACATTTACTTAAAATAACAAAAATATTGGTACAACATGTTTGACTGAGGTTAGGGTTAAGGTTAGGTTTTGGTGGTCTAACATTAGTTAACAATTAATGCCATGAAACACGTTACGTTACACGGTTAACCTAACGTGTTTCGGACTAGGCCTACGGACTTGAGTACAGATACTTCAAAATTGTACTTGTACAGTAATTTAGTAAATGTTTTACACTTCTCGTATTGGAGTGTGTGCACGTGTCTCTCAACATCAAAACGTCGCATCGACATGTGAGCTAGTTCTGCTAATTATATGTTCATAACTTGAGCTATTTTCAAACAGGCCATATCCCAGAGGGCAAGCCAGTCTAGCTGTGGTTTAATACGGTTGTTAGTTGAACCTAGACGTTTAGCAGCAGCAGTTTCACATTTTGTCCTTCATGTATTTCTTTATTTCTTTATTAGGCCCCCGGCTTTTTTCCCTCTCAACGTTTGCATCTGAGACCAGTGCTTGCATCACAGGTTAATGCAGACTCGTTCTGTCTGTGGCTCGTGTGTGCCTCCACACCGGATCCCGCTATTCCAACGCATCTAGGTCGGCATTTGCTGGAGTGACCTGTAAAAAACACCACACTTGTGTGTGTGGTAGTGTGGAAGGCACACTGCCACTCAAAGTGACTACTGGACAATCACAGCGAGACTTATCCGGGACTTATCCGTTCGATTCAAAGGAACTTTATCTGCATGGAGAGGAAACAAAGGTTTGCAATTGCCAAAAACTACTTTGAGAAATAGAAAATAAAAAAAGTATATGAATAAGAATCAAAAAAGGATATTGCTCTATCATTATCGCCCCAAAATAAACAGTAGCAATATGGTCTGTTTGGTCTGTATTCACAATATCTTTATCTGTGTGAAACAATGTGGGCCATTCTCTCTGGTTTATCCCTCTGGGATACAGTATTCAGCATTACTTTGAAGTAATAACTGTCCAGCTTACCACTGACACTTTTGATGTGCCTATTAGTCATTGATGTTTGAGCTACATCATGAAAAACACCAAAGCTCTGTGGCAAAAAGTGATTCATCTTTTTATTTTTTGTTTATTTGTCTCATAGTGAAAATGCTTCACTAGAGGACGGAAAACTGGGGAGACTGGTGGTGAATGATTATCATTTGGATCCAAACTGCACCGTCAAAAGAGTGACGGTCAATTTCCAGCCACACTTGTGCCTATTTGCTCTAAAGGAAATCTTTCCAGTCGAGGAGTAAACGTATAACTATGGTGATTCCTCTTGGCCTTGGCGCTCAACGGTGTTTCAGTGATATAACATTATAATGGGAGTACATAAGGATATCTGAAATTATGGATAATGTTGCATTTCATTAAGTGTGCAGCCTGATGGAGCCACTGCTACAGCTGCTACGGGGGAGAAACCCTACCGCTGCGCACATTGTGAGAAGAGCTTCGGCCAGTCGGCTCACGCGGGAGAGAAAGAGTAAGCAGCGTGGCTGGGGCTAAGAACGAGTTTGACCGTTTGTTTGAGTTCAGCCCAGTGACTTTGGGGGACAGTGGTCCAGTCACTGCTACAGCCGGGGGACACAGGTGCAGCTAAAATAGCTATTAAAGCATAATCCAAACTCATGATGAACTAATAACATTAGAACCAATAGTTTAAATGATGATTTAACACATCATGATACTGCTAATACTGCTCTATACATAAAAAGCTCAATAGATGCATTTAACTTAAGAGGAAACATCAGTATGCTGCAGCCGTCTGCCCAGTGACTTTGGGGGACAGTGGTCCAGTCATTGCTTCAGCCACGGGGGACACAGCTATATATAGAGGCAATAATTAGAGGCAAAATCCAAGCGTCCATGAAAAAGAAAATATACCAGGTCGAGTTGAGTGAGCTAGGCTACAAGCTACAGTCGGTGACGTTAGGCTGCCATTCAGGCTTTTAATGATATATGCCACGTTCACTGGCTTTTCATTAGCTGCCATAGATTTATTTTATTGGCTGAAACATTTTATCTGTCGTTTGACTTGTTAAAATAAATCTGTGACGGTCTTGATCCAAGGCTAGCTTTCCATGTGTCTATAGTTCAGAATGGCTGTGATCTTACACACTGTAACTCTGCAACAGACTCAAATTGGCTTCCTTTTCAGGTCCCCTACCCGTGCCCCCCTCGCCTGGCCCTGCCCCAGTACCCCTGCCCCCCAGTCCATCAACTGGGTCCCCCTCATCCCCCCCTGATCCTCTACCCGTTCCCCCCTCGCCTGGCCGTGTGGAAGGGCCAGGTGCGTTTGAACGGGCAGATGACCCAGCGTTCAATGACTGGCTGAATCACTATTTTAACGGCCCGGAGGGGGAGTTGGGGTCCTCATTTGGGGAGGAGGAGGAACCCGGATTGGAGGAGGTCCAGGAGGGGGAGGAAGTGGAGGAGGAGGAGGAGGAGGAGGAACGAGGGTTTGAGGAGGTGGCGACAGCTAACGTCGCCAGCCTCCTCAATGTTTATGAACCCTTTCGGGAGTCACCCGTAACAACGTTCCTCCGCAGGGAGTCGGGGCCCCTTCAATTTCGAGAGGGACATAGACGGGGTGGTCATCGAGCCGGGGACCCTCTCTAATATCACCCTTCCCATCCATTTCCTGTTCCTTTCCACCTCCCTCCCCAAACGGCATATCCCACATTGGCCGTTCTTAAAAAAGCATGTCCCACTGGCAGAGTTGTCACCCGCCGCCCTGGACGAGTGGTTCCATGCGCATGGGACCACTCTGGCCTACCCGGACGGCGGGTGGCAACTGCACTGGACGCTGGTGCCCGCGTCCTTCGTGAAGCCGATTTGGTACCTGGGGAACACCGAGAAGGCGCAGCGGCTGTGCTTCAGCTACCAAAAAGCCATTGCCCTGAGTTTCCAGAGGCTCCTGCGGCGCACGTCTTTTGAGGAGAGAAGGAGGCCCTCTCTCCTCAAAAACAACTTTTCCGACACCGGAAGGTTTAACGTGTTGCCGCAGGACCAACCCTTCATCCTGGAACTGCTGGACAGGGCCATCGCCGACGTCGAAACGGCCCCGGGCACAAGGATTATGGTCACGCTAACCTGCTTCGGACAGAAGTCGCCGGCCCCGGTTGACCTCGGGGACATAGTCGCGGACACCGCCTCAGTCGAGGCGGTGTCCGTACACGCGGCTGTGTCCCTGAGGGACACCGACGGGTCGGTTGACCTTCTGTGGTCCCGCTTTGGACTTCACAGGATAATTGGCGGTCGCGGCAGGGTGTTCACCACCTATGCCCTGCACGAGGCTGCCAATTATCAAAGCAACCTGACCCACAACACTGCCCCGGACTGGAACGACCGCCTCACCGCGGTGTTTCCGCCAGCTGATGGAGGTGTGGCACAGTTGACGTTTGTGCAACTGTACACAGACGGGCCACACCTCCATCAGTCGCCGTTTTTTAAACACCCGGTGACGGCGGTTGTGTGTGGCACGGGCCTCGTCCACAGTGAGGTGGGGAAGAGCCAGTATGCGCGCGCTCGAAAGTACACCGCCCATTTCTCGGACATGGCAGGGTTAGTTGATCTTACACACTGTAACTCTGCAACAGACTCAAATTGGCTTCCTTTTTTAATGACAGAGGAGGACCAGGAACCCCCACCCAAATATCGGTTTCTCTAAAAATCAACATGGGAACCAAATAATAACCAAATCCCCAATCCAGTACGAGATCGTACACAGTACGTCTGGGAGGCAGAGAGGCAACTTAACATGCCCCCCATTGTTTCCTTAGACCCCAAATTCTGGAGTAGTCAGGAAGTGAGGTACAGCACCTGCGAGTGCCCAATCGGCAAAGACAAGTGCCAGCATATGGCAGCTTTGCTGATTTGGGTGGAGAAAAAAACGTGTCCCGCACAGACGTGGTCGTGGAATGTGTGTGGAAGAGGCCAAAGACACCAAAATCAGACAATATCGTTGCCAAGAGGGTGTCTGGGATTACACCATCTACATCACAAGGTAAGTAATTCATGTTAATGTGCGTACATAGTGATAGTGTCCACCCAAATATCGGTGTCTCGGCAACTTAACATGCCCCCCATTGTTTCCTTAGACCCCAAATGCTGGAGTACGAACATCAGAAAGATCATTGCCATGAAAGAGAGTGATTATACTGAATTCTTGGCGAGGAAGAGGAGGGCAAGGTAATTGTCAAAACACGTTCAGGTGAACGTCGATCTGCTGTGTTGGTGAAGTTGGTTGGATTTAAATTCTTATCTTTGTTTCAGCAGTCAAGGCACCGCTCCCAAGGAGCTCCTCGAGCAGCTGCAGGAAATGGTCGTCGCTGCCCGCTAGCTCCCCAATGTTGCAGAGTATGTCAAGCAAATGACCCAGTATGTGGCTGCAACCAGGGACTTCATAGCGCTGAGACCAGTGCAGGTGTCGTCTTTGAGGGACATCTTCCAGTGTCCCATATGTGAAGGTTGGTATGATCCATTTTGCTAATTGTTTTGTAGAGGCAGTACTATCTGGGCAAGTAGTGCTATTAATGCATTGTTGGTGCTAGACCAAAGATGCTTTACCCCATTAAGACCTGGAACATATCTGTGTTGCGTTAGATTTTAACCACTTAAACCATTATTTTAAGCTTTAGCTATTAAAAAGAAGGAAAAAGAAAAAAAAAAAAAACGGGGATCCCCAGCAGCAGAGATTTCAGATAAAAAGTTTGCATTGAAAAATACATTCAAATAATTTGCAAATGTATCAAGATTCTTCAGATCTACAAGTTTGCATCTCTGAGCTTGTATATCTGCTATTTTTGAATGGCCAAAGTGTGTACAGATACGTCCCTGGTCTTATACATTTTTCTAAATGATCACTTTAGAATTTAGCAAAGCTATTAAATTCTTAATTTTTTCTGGTTTATTTGTCTCATAGTGTAAATGCTTCACTAGAGGACGGAACACTGGGGAGACTGGTGGTGAATGATAATCACTTGGATCCAAACTGCACCGTCAAAAGAGTGACGGTCAATTTCCAGTCACACTTGTGCCTATTTGCTCTAAAGGAAATCTTTCCAGGCGAGGAGTTAACATATAACTATGGTGATTCCTCTTGGCCTTGGTGCTCAATGGTGTTTCAGTGATATAACATTACAATGGGAGTACATAGGGATCTTTGAAATGATGGATAATATTGCATTTCATTAAGTGTGCAGCCTGATGGAGCCACTGCTACAGCTGCTACGGGGGAGAAACCCTACCTCTGCGCACATTGTGAGAAGAGCTAATCCAAACTCATGACGAACTAATAACATTAGAACCAATAGTTTAAAAGATGATTTAACACATCATGATACTGCTAATACTGCTCAGGGACTATACATAAATAGATAACCCATTTTTTATATGCCGTGTAGCTACACTTACGCTCTTATATAACGGCCATTAAACATCTGACGACGTAAGCAAGTGTCAATGAGTCCATGGTGAATGAGTAACTAACCTACCGACGCTAATCGGAACAGCGGCCAGTCGGCATATTGAGCGGACCCATTGTTATTGTTTGGCTACATGGTCTTGAATGTGCTATTGCTTTATCACCCAAGTTGAGAAGGTGTGGGTGTTTTCAATGGATCCTCATATTACTCAGCATGTTTACAGTCCCGGACAGTATGCTGCAGTGGGCTGCCTGGTACCTGAAGACTGATGGATAGAACACTGTCTGACTGTGCGGTGATGCCATTTCCAACCTACAGAAGATCTTGAATCGATTGAACAAGTGATCGCCTTCATGGTCAGTAAAGACATACAAGGTACAGATTGGAGGAGGAGGCTTGGCAAAATCTATGAAATTATGCTAATATTATATTATATTACATTGTATTGCACATATTATATTATATTATGCTGTATTATACTATATCACACTATATTGTATTTCATTACATTATATTAGATTATAAGATATATCAGATTATATTGATATATTTCATTGCATTATATTATAAGATATATTATATTTTTATGATATAATATATCATAATGTATTGTATTATATTATGCTAGGTATTATGTATGGCCTGGATGTGTTTATATATAACTAGCCCTTACCCGTTCAAAGATATGAGCTCCGAAATGATGTGCAGTGTGTGGATTATGGGATGTGCACTGTGCACACAGTATATGAGGCATCAATGTAAGAAATACCCGTTCCATTTAACGGCTACAGAGATACTGTGTACCGATCTGCATGATTTTGGACAACATCTGTAACAGGGCCAGAACCCCCCCCCCCCTCCCCCCCGCCCGCCCGCCCGCCTGCACACTCCCCCCCCCCCCCCCCCGTGTGTGTGTGTGTGTGTGTGTGTGTGTGTGTGGGGGTTTGTGTGTGATTGTGCATGGCCTGAACACCCCCCCCCCCCGTGTGTGTGTGTGTGTGTGTGTGTGTGTGTGTGTGTGTGTGTGTGTGTGTGTGTGGGTTTGTGTGGGATTGTGCATGGCCTGAACAACAGCGTCCCTCCCTTAACATGTGGTCACAAAAGGTACTGTAGGCTAAATAGATATAGATAGACCATAAAAATGCTATTATACAGCATACGATTCGTGAAAGTGACAAACGGGCTTCACAGTTATGTCAGGTGTGTTCATATGCTGATGGTGATGCGATTTCAGATCAATTGCTCCAGCCACCGAGGAGAAACGCTGAGACAGACAGACACTCACTCAGACAGACACTCAGACATTCGCAAAATTATAGTATAGATGGTAGTAATGGTAATGTTAATAATCAGTATAACAGGCCTAAGGGCAAAAAGCGACCTCACCCTAGAGGTCTGAATTTGCACAGGACGGAATACATTTGCAAGTCTGATTCGAGTTGCGGTTGGTTGTTTATGCTGGACAAAATGTGGACCAAATCACCGCACTTAAGTGTTGGCAGTGCTTGACAGACAGGTACGCTAGTTGACCAGTAGTCATCGCGGCACTGTGCAGCAACTTGGCAAGACGCGCACACATTTCGATGGTGGAGCTCCCTAACCCCAAATATCCCCAAATCCATCTGAGGGATTTTACCAATACCAATGTGGAACAAAGGAGAATGGACGCTATATACAAGTACTGGCCTTAAGGTTGTATTATAGGAGGGAGAAGAGGGGCTGTCTAAGCTGGTCTACAGGACTAAAGAGGAAGGTGTGGCTCCAGAGTTAGTAGGAGGGGTGTGCTGTGCTGTGCTGCTGCATTAAGGACAACTGGATCTATGTGATGGCAGTGGCCCGCATAGAGAAGTACGATAAAGAAGTACGATAAAGAAAACGTTGTTGAAAGTTGCTTGAATCACCTGTTCGCGCGACAAACAAAATCTGCGTCCAACGGTGCACTGCAGTGCTGGATGGCGGCGTCTTTTGCCTGTGTACAAGCAAATGTCCAACAAACAACGTGTTATCAACGGCCACACAACGACACAAACAAGCAGCATCAACTTTTTAAGACTAGAGAAGCGTCAACCAGTTCCGCAACAATGCAGGCTGGTTCAGTGTTGGACCACATAGTTGAACTGTTTACCGTCTTCCCCAGCTGCCCTGCCTCAACAGACTCATGCAGCTGTTTCTCAGCCAGGTGCCGCAACACCAATTCAGAATCAGGAGTTTCCCGCACTGCCAACTATGTCTCGGGACACTGCCACTCTGCCAAATGTGTCTCAGGAGACTGCTGCACTTCGAACTCTTTCTCAGCCGACTGCTGCATATCCAACTGTGTCTCACTGAATTTCCCCCTTGGGATAATAAAGTTATCTATCTATCTCACGCTATTTATTCAGCACAGGAAGCACTGTCTCAGCTATTGTCTTCATCACCAGGCCTGTCAACTGGCTCTCCAGCCCTTGCAAAACTTTTCGAACCATCTCGCAGATCCACCACCAACAGGAGACTCCAAGCTCTGGCATGGAGTAAAAGGAAACCAACTGCAAAACCATGGGAGGATACCTTTGTTGTTTGTTAGTTAAACGCTCAAAGGAATCTATGGACACGTGAAGACCCACAATGCCAAAGCCATGGCCATTTTTAGTTTGTTCTGTTTTCGAATGTTGGGATGGCAAAAAAACACCCTCAGCCAAGGCCAAGCTGCTTGCCAATTTGAAACGGAGAGAAACTGGGAAAAAAAAAAGATAAATAAATAAATAAAGTCACACCGATAAAAACATGAATCGTCATCCAAAGAAAGAAAACTAAAAGAATAAATAATAAATAAATACAATAAGAAAATTAATTGTCATCCATTGTTTTGTTTCAGAAGGGACATGCGCTGACGAGACTTTGGAGAAGGTCCTTATCTTCGCCTCAGGGCTGGGAAAACTGCCGCCACTTGGATTTCCAGTGACACCAACCAGTGGTGCAGGAGACGTTTTGGAGTGGTATAGTATAGGGCGTTCTTTTGTTTTTGGTTGTGTGTTAGGCCCTAACAGTTAGGGTTATCCATTTGTATTATTTTGTTTATTATTTAGCTTTTAATTTGTATTAACTGTTGCTGTTATTCCATTTTGTTGCAACTGTACCTTATTCTGCCTTTGAGATGTACTTTGTAAACTTGTTTTAAAAATGCTTTATAATTAAAGTTTATTCTTATCTTACTATTATATATATATATATATATATATATATATATATATATATATATATATATATATATATATATATATATATATATTAAGGCTGGGACTTTAACTGATTAATTGCGATTAATTAATTACAGAAAATTAACGCAATTAAAAAAATTAACGCATTTTAATCGCACTTAGTTTTTGCACCACAGAACCTTCAGTTTTGGGCATACCGATCATAGCGATGCACGAATCAAGAAGAGACAACAAACGCAAAGGGAGAAGTAGCCGATCAGAGCGCTTTCCTTGGCCCAGTGGATGCGAAATTTAGATTTAAAAAACTCACTCGTTGATTCACTCGTACTACAAAATGTGTTTCACTTGAAAAAAAATGCTTCTCAGGTCAAATATCGATGTGCGATTAAAATGCGATTAATAATCGCGATTAATTAATCACAGAGCCTGTAATTAATTAGATTAAAAATTTTAAAAATATTCATATATATATTAAAAACTGCGGATGAACTGCAGACCAAACCACCCATGAGATTCACTGGGAAAGAAAATAGCAGAGGATGTGGGGATGCTGGATACCGCTCCAACACCACATAGTGTTAAAGAACATTTTGTGTGCTAAAATAACTGAAAAAAGAGCGGATCCTACTGAAATGCTAAAGATGGTGGACTCCAAGACTGGATGAGATGTTGAAGTTTTGCAGAAAGTCATAATGCATCCCAGAGGCGTCCTGGTGTTAATTAGGGTTAGTCTTGCAGAACTTATAGTATGCAGCGGTACATTGAAGTAATAACTGGCCAGCTTACTGACACTTTTGATGTGCCTATTCTTCATCAATGTTTGAGCCACATCATGAAAAACGCCAAAGCTCTGTGCCAAAACGTGATTCATCTTTTTTATGTAGTCTAATAATGTATTCTATTGAGTCTATTGAAAATATTTTTTTTGAAAAATCTGTCAGTAAGTCAATAGTGCTTTATTCCAAAGCAAGTTTCTTTTTCTTTTTCTTTTCCAAAGGCCTCTAATCACTATCATGCAATGACACAAAGACAAAAGGGTCTAGAAGTGGTGAACAAACAGAATGTCAGAGGGATCATCTCTCCAGGGAAGAGTCCTGTGGACGGGGTTTACAACATCGTGCACATATCAGGCCTGATACTACCGCTACCTGGACGACATCTAGGGCATGTGGCCCCACTCGAAAACCAATTCCTAGAATTCGTTGACATCTTAAACCAACACCACCCGTCCATTTCCCTAAAATATGTCCTGGACGAAAATCTCGGTGGACTACCTGGACACGACCACCTTCAAAGGCTGTTTTTGTAAGTTGGCTGTTTTGTAAGTTGGTCACTGTTTTCTGGTTAATTAAATTGACTTTGTTAACACGGTTCGCCTGGACACCAAGGTCTTTTTCAAACCAACGGACACCCACACGCTCTTACACGCTACCAGTTTCCACCCATCGCACACGTTTAGGGGCCTTGTTAAATCCCAACTATATTGATTCCACCACATCTGCTCCTGCCGTGAGGACTTCGGCAAAGCCGTGCTCAGAAACAGAGGATACACGAGTACCACCAGAGCCTGGTGGATGCCAGCGGCTAAATCCGGGCTTCAATGCAACCTTGCATTTGTTGATGCCGACCGTGCCGATGCCGGCCTTGAGGACATCTTGGTATTTCCCAACTGGTTTAGGTGTTTCAACTGACATCACCTTGATCAGATGGGCTTCGGCAAAGCTGTGCTCAGAAACAGAGGATACACGAGTACCCTCCTAAACAAGACCAAACGCACCTTTCTGAACACCAAGACCAAACTTGCGGGCAAACTACTCCCTTTCATCACCACTTTCGGCCCAAGATCGATGATTGCGAACCACACGCTCAAAAACAACTTTCAACTTTTCCACACTACCTCGGACCAGGCCCGCGACTGTAGACCGTTATTGGCGTACAAGAGGAACCCCAATCTGGCGGACCTCTTGGTAAAAAGCAAACTCCCCCCATTGAACGACATGAGCAAAAGGCACAGATGCGGAAGGACGGCCTTCTACCTACAGAGACCCGTAATCGCTCGAAACCGCGAGGTCTACCTGACCTCCACTTACGGGTCGGTCGACAACAACCAACCTCATACAGTGCAAACACTGCGATCACCGTAGGCAAAACCGGCGGCACGCTGCACAGGAGACTGACGCAACACCTCAACAACATCAACAACAACCACAAGCCGGACACAGCCCTCGTCCAACAGACCAACACTGTCGGCACTGACAAACTAAAAGTTACCGTCCTGGAACACGACCAAGCCTGGTCTACACGGACTCGCAAACGTCGGGAGTACATTTACTCATCAAAGATTCTGCAACTTATGTCAGTCTGTAAAAAAAAAGACCAGGACTACTTGGACCTCTTCAAAGAGAAGGACAAGCTGGAATCGAGCTATGCTCGCCTGAAAGTGCAAACTAGGAAACTGGATATAAAGGTGAAAGACCTGATGCTGTCCAGACCTGACAACAGGTTGGAGGATGTGGAGCCCTCCCTGGACAGTGACAGCGAGGACATCCACCAGCTCCTCCTCTGTCTTCACTGTCACTGTCCAGTGAGATGTCCTCGCTGTCACTGTCCAGTGAGAGTTCCACATCCACCAGCTCCAACTCCAGAGAGCGACATAATGGTCCTTCCTCCTGACACCACCACCTCCTCCTCGGCCACCACCACCTCCCTGATGTCCCTCATCCCACCACCCGCTGGCCTGGGCGTGGAGTCTGCAGGGCGGCTCTGCTCCACGGCGACCACCAGCAGCTCCATGAATCCCCCCACCCCGGTTTCCACCCTGAAGCCACCTGCCAGACTGGACCTGGCCTTTCTGCAGACACCTGTGGGTGGAGGAAGAGAGACGGCCTCCTCCTCCACCTCTCTGGTCTTCACCAACTCCCACCACCATCAGCCATCGCAGCAAACTCCTCTGAGCCGCAATGCACCCGCTGCCCTGGCGCACCGGACCATTCCTCTCTCCGTCTCCCTGCCGCTGCCCCTCTCCTCGTCTCCCAGCCACACGTCCTCTTCGTCTACCACCTCCTCCTCCTCCTCTGTCCCTTCCTCCTCCTCGGTGGGAGGGGCCTACGACGGAGCCATGCCCCCCCGCTCGCGGCTGGCGTTCTCGCAGAGCAAACCAAGTGAGGACCTCTGCTGCACTGGACAGCGGGCACCAGCTCCACCCCCGCCAGCCACCGCCCCCTCATGACCCGCCCCCTGCGGCCTCCTCCAATGAGCTCCACCCCCGCCAGCCACCGCCCCCTGCAGCCGAGATCACCATCATCAGTTCTGAGGAGGAGGAGGAGTCTCCAGGCCACCAGGGGGGCCCAGAGGACTGGAGAGAGGACAGAGGACAGAGGCATAGCGTCAAGCTCATAATGGTGCAACGGGAAGACAAATGCCACTCGTGCTCCAAGCGTCTCCAGATCGGCAAGTCGGCAGTGGGATGCCGGTCCTGCGAGGAGCAGCGATGCCTACATTGCGTGTGGAATAATAATGAGTACTGCAAATCGTAATACGAGGTGCAGAGGTACATTGAAGTAATAACTGGCCAGCTTACCGACACTTTTGATGTGCCTATTCTTCATCAATGTTTGAGCCACATCATGAAAAACGCCAAAGCTCTGTGCCAAAACGTGATTCATCTTTTTTATGTAGTCTAATGTATTCTATTGAGTCTATTGAAAAGATTTGTTTTAGAAAAATGTTGGTTGAAAAAAATAAATCAAATCTGTCAGTAAGTCAATAGTGCTTTATTCCAAAGCAAGTTTTTTTTTTTTGTTATTATTATTATTTTTTTCTTTCAAAGGTCTCTAATCACTATCACGCTATGACACAAAGACAAACGCGTCTAGAAGTGGTGAACAAACAGAATGTCAGAGTGATCATCTCTCCAGGGAAGAGTCCTGTGGACGGGGTGAGTGTTTACAACATCGTGCACATATCAGGCCTGATACTACCGCTACCTGGACGACATCTGGGGCATTTGGCCCCACTCGAAAACCAATTCCTAGAATTCGTTGACATCTTAAACCAACACCACCCATCCATTTCCCTAGAATATGTCCTGGACGAAAACTCGGTGGACTTCCTGTGCAAACTTCCTGTGCAAACTAGGAAACTGGATAAAAAGGTGAAAGACCTGATGCTGTCCAGACCTGACAACAGGTTGGAGGATGTGGAGCCCTCCCTGGACAGTGACAGCGAGGACATCCACCAGCTCCTCCTCTGTCTTCACTGTCACTGTCCAGTGAGATGTCCTCGCTGTCACTGTCCAGTGAGAGTTCCACATCCACCAGCTCCAACTCCACAGAGCGACATAATGGTCCTTCCCCCTGACACCACCACCTCCTCCTCGGCCACCACCACCTCCCTGATGTCCCTCATCCCACCACCCGCTGGCCTGGGCGTGGAGTCTGCAGCGCGGCTCTGCTCCACGGCGACCACCAGCAGCTCCATGAATCCCCCCACCCCGGTTTCCACCCTGAAGCCACCTGCCAGACTGGACCTGGCCTTTCTGCAGACACCTGTGGGTGGAGGAAGAGAGACGGCCTCCTCCTCCACCTCTCTGGTCTTCACCAACTCCCACCACCATCAGCCATCGCAGCAAACTCCTCTGAGCCGCAATGCACCTGCTGCCCTGGCGCACCGGACCATTCCTCTCTCCGTCTCCCTGCCGCTGCCCCTCTCCTCGTCTCCCAGCCACACGTCCTCTTCGTCTACCACCTCCTCCTCCTCCTCTGTCCCTTCCTCCTCCTCGGTGGGAGGGGCCTACGACGGAGCCATGCCCCCCCGCTCGCGGCTGGCGTTCTCGCAGAGCAAACCAAGTGAGGACCTCTGCTGCACTGGACAGCGGGCACCAGCTCCACCCCCGCCAGCCACCGCCCCCTCATGACCCGCCCCCTGCGGCCTCCTCCAATGAGCTCCACCCCCGCCAGCCACCGCCCCCTGCAGCCGAGATCACCATCATCAGTTCTGAGGAGGAGGAGGAGTCTCCAGGCCACCAGGGGGGCCCAGAGGACTGGAGAGAGGACAGAGGACAGAGGCATAGCGTCAAGCTCATAATGGTGCAACGGGAAGACAAATGCCACTCGTGCTCCAAGCGTCTCCAGATCGGCAAGTCGGCAGTGGGATGCCGGTCCTGCGAGGAGCAGCGATGCCTACATTGCGTGTGGAATAATAATGAGTACTGCAAATCGTAATACGAGGTGCAGAGGTACATTGAAGTAATAACTGGCCAGCTTACTGACACTTTTGATGTGCCTATTCTTCATCAATGTTTGAGCCACATCATGAAAAACGCCAAAGCTCTGTGCCAAAACGTGATTCATCTTTTTTATGTAGTCTAATGTATTCTATTGAGTCTATTGAAAAGATTTGTTTTAGAAAAATGTTGGTTGAAAAAAATAAATCAAATCTGTCAGTAAGTCAATAGTGCTTTATTCCAAAGCAAGTTTTTTTTTTTTTTTTTTTTTTATTATTATTTTTTTTTTTCTTTCAAAGGCCTCTAATCACTATCACGCTATGAGACAAAGACAAACGCATCTAGAAGTGGTGAACAAACAGAATGTCAGAGTGATCATCTCTCCAGGGAAGAGTCCTGTGGACGGGGTGGGTGTTTACAACATCGTGCACATATCAGGCCTGATACTACCGCTACCTGGACGACATCTGGGGCATTTGGCCCCACTAGAAAACCAATTCCTAGAATGCGTTGACATCTTAAACCAACACCACCCATCCATTTCCCTAGAATATGTCCTGGACGAAAACTCGGTGGACTTCCTGTGCAAACTTCCTGTGCAAACTAGGAAACTGGATAAAAAGGTGAAAGACCTGATGCTGTCCAGACCTGACAACAGGTTGGAGGATGTGGAGCCCTCCCTGGACAGTGACAGCGAGGACATCCACCAGCTCCTCCTCTGTCTTCACTGTCACTGTCCAGTGAGATGTCCTCGCTGTCACTGTCCAGTGAGAGTTCCACATCCACCAGCTCCAACTCCACAGAGCGACATAATGGTCCTTCCTCCTGACACCACCACCTCCTCCTCGGCCACCACCACCTCCCTGATGTCCCTCATCCCACCACCCGCTGGCCTGGGCGTGGAGTCTGCAGCGCGGCTCTGCTCCACGGCGACCACCAGCAGCTCCATGAATCCCCCCACCCCGGTCTCCACCCTGAAGCCACCTGCCAGACTGGACCTGGCCTTTCTGCAGACACCTGTGGGTGGAGGAAGAGAGACGGCCTCCTCCTCCACCTCTCTGGTCTTCACCAACTCCCACCACCAGCCATCGCAGCAAACTCCTCTGAGCCGCAATGCACCCGCTGCCCTGGCGCACCGGACCATTCCTCTCTCCGTCTCCCTGCCGCTGCCCCTCTCCTCGTCTCCCAGCCACACGTCCTCTTCGTCTACCACCTCCTCCTCCTCCTCTGTCCCTTCCTCCTCCTCGGTGGGAGGGGCCTACGACGGAGCCATGCCCCCCCGCTCGCGGCTGGCGTTCTCGCAGAGCAAACCAAGTGAGGACCTCTGCTGCACTGGACAGCGGGCACCAGCTCCACCCCCGCCAGCCACCGCCCCCTCATGACCCGCCCCCTGCGGCCTCCTCCAATGAGCTCCACCCCCGCCAGCCACCGCCCCCTGCACCCGAGATCACCATCATCAGTTCTGAGGAGGAGGAGGAGGAGTCTCCAGGCCACCAGGGGGGCCCAGAGGACTGGAGAGAGGACAGAGGACAGAGGCATAGCGTCAAGCTCATAATGGTGCAACGGGAAGACAAATGCCACTCGTGCTCCAAGCGTCTCCAGATCGGCAAGTCGGCAGTGGGATGCCGGTCCTGCGAGGAGCAGCGATGCCTACATTGCGTGTGGAATAATAATGAGTACTCATTATTATTCCACACGCATCTCCATTGATAACCCAACACTGCCATTATATATACACAGATAGTCTTGGTGCTGCTCAGGACGCTGAGAGGACGCTGGTCGCTGTCTGTGCGCCGCTTCTCCGTCTGAGTTTTAGTCTGAGATTTAGCCTTAGACCTTTATTTAGTTTTGATTTCTGCAGTTTTATTTTTATTTATTTTCTTTGTGTGCCCTATTAATTGTACTTCTTAGATTTTAACCTTTTAACATTGTCCTATTAAAGCTGTTTTTATTGTATCTTTTGTTTTGTAAAGCGACTTTGAGTACCTTGAAAAGCGCTATATAAGTTCGATGTATTATTATTATTATTATTATTACATTTGGATCCGCTGGCTCGACTCCAAGACTCCAAAGGGACTGAACGAACGTGGTTATAGGCACCCTCCTATAACCACATTCCGTCACGTACCGTAGAACCAAGGGACCCGAGTCTTTAGATGGCCCTGTGTTGCATGCCTACATTTTCCCTAATTTGTTCGCAAATTTCCAGGGTTTTTCCTGTTTGGTGTAATATTGACACCAACCTGACCCCACCTACAGTATTTCGTCTGAGCCAGTCCTACTACTGCCAGTACTACTACAGCCAGTCCTACTACAGCCAGTCCTACTACTGCCAGTACTACTACAGCCAGTCCTACTACTTTGCTGAGGACAGTCAAGAGATGGCCTTGAACGTTAGAAGGTGGGATCTCATGAACGTCATGCCTGCCCTCATTCACCAGGACATTGACTTGGCAGGTTTTGTAACAACTGTGCCGAGAGCCATTTATCGAAATATGACCTGGCTGCAGCTGCTCAACTATCTCGACATTAACTGCCCCAGAGCCTGGTGGATGCTAGCGGCCGCCCTCCTGGGATTCCCCCCCCCCCCCCCCCCCACACACCACACCGCTAAATCCGGGCTTCAATGCGGCCTTGCATTTGTTGATGCCGACCGTGCCGATGCCGGCCTTGAGGACATCTTGGTATTTCCCAACTGGTTTAGGTGTTTCAACTGACATCACCCTGATCAGATGGGCTTAATTAGGGGGGAGATATTTTGTAATTTTGTTCCATGGACCCCCAGTAGCTATTTGACCTGTACTGTTGTACAGTTGTTGTTTTATTGATGTGTACTGTTGTACAGTTGTTGTTTTATTGATGATCATTTTATGGTAATTTGTTAAAATTAAAAATGTCTTGATCAAATTTAAATTATTCTTTTTGTTTTTACCTGTCCTGACTCCTAACTAACATGGGTAGCACATGACCCATCACTTAACAACAGCAATATTACATTATAATTTATCGACTGGGCTGCACAAAGTGCACTGAACTCACTCCACAGCTAAATGTATGGCTCACCAAGTGCCCACCAACGTATTCGCCTGGTGGCATTAGTAAGATGAACACATGTCATGTTCAGAATGTAGGCAGCAGGTAATGGCTTAGAAAATGCCACTAGTAAATTGGCTTTCGGAAAGAAATTGGAAGCAATCCGTTTAAAAAGCCTTAATTTGACAAGGTTAATACAATACACCCCCAGGGTGATCAAAACATATATGGTAAAGGATGCATTTAGGTTGTCCTGCCAAAAAAAATCACACCCGTGTGAAGTGGAGCTGTGTGTGTGTGTGTGTGTGTGTGTGTGTGTGTGTGTGTGTGTGTGTGTGTGGATCATGTGTACCGATTTTTGTGACATTTGAAGAAAATATGTAGGAAAAGGAGCAAAAAGTGTGTTTTGGAGAAAATTCAAGATGGCGGAAAATCTATCATGGCGCAAATGGGCGTGGCCTATATGGGGAGATGCGTCATGACCCAAGGAATCCAGGGAAAAAATATTTTTAATTTTCCCACCTACGGTTCAAGAGTTACAGGCAAAAACGTAAAGTGGGGTGTTATGGCGCCACCATGCGGCCAAATGACACAATTATTTTTTATTTAATCCTTGAAATCATTATGAACCTCCTCTCCAAGTCTTGAAACTCTAGCCCCTATGGTTTGCGAGAGACAAATAATTGAATGTGAGTTTTTGCGATTCCCATTATAAGTCAATGGGGAAAAATAATTCATAAATTAATATCAATTAAACTATTGAACCTTTCTCTTAGCAAGTTACTAGCCCACGATTCCCGAGTAAGCCGGTCGATTTGACATATGGCGCGAGTGTGTGGTGGCAAAACTGTGGGACTAGTAGCGTGCCGAAGTTTAGGAAGTTCAGGCTACATACACACAGACAGACAGACAGACAGACAGACCCACACAGCCACGTATAGGGAGCCTGTGTTTCACACAGCTCCAAAAATGGTCCATGAACCAGTCCAGGGAACAATGTGCCAGGAGCACCACCGTGTGGCAGAGATCATAACATATTATTTAGAAAAGAAGGTGCAGCTCTCACAGATTGAAAAGAAAAGAAAATATGGTGTTTTTCAGCCGCTGATTTTAAAGATGCGATTTCTCTCTCTCAACTAAGGGCCAAGGACCCCTTAGTTGAGAGAGAGATGAAGCAGGAACCTGTGATAGATTCCATATAGTTTCATCTTTTGACAGCATAATCATCAGTGTATTTTTGGATTTATGTCAATTTGTGTTTTCACATATGTAACCACTTAACTCATTCCCCGCCTCCCCCGATAGTCCCGAGAAAATCCCAATGTCGTTCCCCGCCAGGCCCGATAGTCCCGAGAATTTGCTTTTATATAATGTAATGTTTAATTACATTCTTCCACAGCCCGTTACAAAGTCTGAGCCTTTTATCTTAAAGGGAACCTAAAATATCACACATCAAAGTAAGTGTGTTTGAAAAAAATACTGTAATAATGTATAAATTGCAATACAAATGTATAAATCTCCCCATAACCCACAGTGAACTGGCAAAAGACGCATTTGAGCTCAAAAGGCTGGCTGCCGGAAAAAAAAAAAGAAAAAAAAGTGTGAGAACAGCTGTGTGTGTGTGTGTGTGTGTGTGTGTGTGTGTGTGTGTGTGTGTGTGTGTGTGTGTGTGTGTGTGTGCTTCCCTCCAGGACCACTATATCTCTGTTTCAGTGGTCCCTGTTGGACCCCCTGATGGTGTTCAGTCCCATAAAAAAACAGTGCTATCAGTGAGATCTGCCTCTCTCTCTCTCTCTCAAGACACAAAACACACAATTATCGCCAATTCGCCATATAAATGCTTCTAAAACGTACCTGATAATGATGATGGTTGATTTGAATCCACACCCTGGGTTATAATCCATATATCCAGGCTATAATATTAGTTTTGTAATGGTATTTAGTCCACAAACAAGCCATGATCGCCTTTGCAAAGGTGGGGGTCCCTGGTCGCCTTTCTAACGGCGGGTCCAACGCTTCGCCGACCTCCCAGAGCAGTGCGGAGTTACATAACATTGTAAAATCAATCAATAAGCCGATCATTTGTTACATAAAGTTCACATGATCCAGTTGCAGGGACAAGTAGTCCCTGTCGATGGGGTCTCACAAAGGGGGTCCCCTGGTCTCCAGCCAACACTTAGGGAACCAGGTGGGCGTGGGGGTCCCTGGCCCACGCTCCACCAAAACAAGCATCAACTACAGCCAACAAGCGATCGATCAACTACAGCCTCGCCTCGTTAGCAAACTGCGTCTGCCCTGCTCTTGCCAGGGCAGTGCAGAGGATTTTTTAGGGGCAGGGGGAGACATTTTCTAACATGTGCTAGAATGTGAAAATAGCAGATCTACAAGCTCTACAAGCTCTCAAAGTGTCGCAGAGCGACGTGTTGAGAGATTGCTGATCACCTTGTTGAACAAATGTCATAGCAATCCATTCTAGAGGTGTATTCTAGAAGTGTTATTGCGACCGTCAGGGAGCAGTTTACTATGAAAACCTCCACCGGCCGTCCGTCGGTCGGTCACACGTCACACGTCACACCTTTGCCCTGCTCATATCTCCGCATCAGTATATAGGGCTTGTTTGTTTATTGTATGACATCACGCCACATCATCAGCTGTGGACTCTGTGATGTCATCGTATCGCATCAGTATATAGGGCTTGTTTGTTTATTGTATGACATCACGCCACATCATCAGCTGTGGACTCTGTGATGTCATCGTATCTCCATATATGGCCATCTCCGTATATGGAGATATAAGTCGTCCATGCCCAAGTATGGGCTGGTGAGGTCAGACTTTGTGTGATGCGTAGGTTATCTCAATATATGGAGATTCAACATTCCAGGCAATGCTCTCTTCCCTGGTGAGAATTGCCCCTTTATATAGGGCTTGTTTGTGTATTGTATGACATCACCCCACATCATCAGCTGTGGACTCTGTGATGTCATCGTATCTCCATATATGGCCATCTCCGTATATGGAGATATAAGTCGTCCATGCCCAAGTATGGGCTGGTGAGGTCAGACTTTGTGTGATGCGTAGGTTATCTCCATATATGGAGATTCAACATTCCAGGTGTAACTATGGCTACCCGTATGACGTGAGAGGTGGAGGTTGTGATATTTGTGGAGATAAGCGACCAACGGTCGCTTATCTCCCGATTAGGGAGTCTTACTGGTTGTAAAGACTCATGCCCCCTTTGATGTCAATGTGTGTGTGTGCACCTGTAGGCCTACAGAGCGCAACTAGCATTTACACACAGAAACAGAGAGACAGCGCCCCCAAGTGACTTGTAGCAGACTTGTAGAATACTGTAGCAGTAATAGTATATCAATGTGAACTTGCTGTTTTTGGTCAGACATATAAAAATATTTTTCTCTGCATTTTTCTAAACAGAAAATTCTAAAAATAATTCCTATTACATAATTACATTAGTACACTTATCTGATAAGTGCCTGACGCCATAAATACAAATATCAACTGAGTTATTCGCTCGAAAAGCCATCAATCACAAAAAGGTCAATATCTCCAGTTCTTTCAATTATAGCTGGATTTTGGTCAAAAATGGCTATTTTGAGATGGCTGCAACTATAGAAAAAAAAGCTTTTTATTTATTTATTTTATTTTTCGGTGAGACTAGAGTTTGTCCTGTTTCATTTGAGGTTCTGTATGACATTGTCGAAAAAATACAGAATTTAGGAAAAATGTCAATATAAAAAAAATATATCAATTTTTTTATTAAACAAAATGGCAGGAGAGCCATACAGTCAATGTTAAAATGGCGGCCAATGTGTTAAACTGTCAATACTAATAATCTTGACCTTTCACACTTCTCACTACTTAGTCTGTTCTATTTCCCCCCCTTTTACCGACTTGTGAGCTTGTAGATTGGCTATTTTTGGCTAAAGTTCTCAGAATATGGACGCTAGGGTTCAAGTGGTTATTATAAAAAAGGAGAAAAAAAAGTTTCTATCACACAAAGATATGGAGGACCCCCTGTAGTAACTCTGAGGACCCCCTAGGGGTCCCGGACCCCCCGTTGAAAACCCCTGGTATAGAGAACAAATAGTTTTCCTATATTTATATTTTGAGATAGAAGAGAATTCATGTTTCATTCGGTTTCCATACACCTTTTAATTTTGCACCAATGCAAGCTATTCATTTGTATGTTCTGATTGATTTGTAACAGTCACCTAGCTCATCGTATTGCTCCATGCAAGTGGACAACAATGTTTGGCACAGTCAGACATTGAGGTGCATATTTTCTTTGTTTACTTGAAACTGTTATAGTTGAATTATAGAGGGTCCGCTCAATATGCCGACAGGCCGCTGTTCCGACTAGCGTCAGCAGGTTAGTTATTCGTCACGGTTACTGAGGTTAGGTTTAGGATTAGAGTTAGGTTAGTTTTAGTGTCGGAATACCGGCCCGTCGGCATATTGATGCGGACCCGAATTATAGAATAAAAGGGAATGAAATATGGAAATAATCAGCTGAATGTGTCATGACTTTGTCCAAAGAATTCTTAGTCCCATAGTGCTGTCAACTTTATATGTGTTTGTGAAAAATGCTTCCCTAATCCCTCCCTATAGTTATGGTTGCCAATGTGTGTGCTCTGAGATTCTCAAAGTGGTTCTCCATCAAGGAGGTGAGGCATTTCTGACATTGGCTCTGGTTTGTAGGACTTTCAGAGACAGTGTGTCTATGAACTACTTCCAGAGACTGGCATGTTTACAGTAGCCTAGAAAACGGACTCCTCCTGCCTTCCGAGTCTGGTTTACGAGGCTACGTTTTCAGTGGCTTGACATCAAGTACTGTGGTTAGAACCAAACGGCCTCACAGACCGCCTAGTTGTTAGTTAATATTACCTATATTACTTGTTCTTCCTAACGTTTTTCTTTTTTTCTTTTGTCCTTTTAGCATTATGTCTTCTACGAGGAGGAGGCATTCCTTGGTTGCAGTTTATAAAATCAAGAATGTGGTGTCTTCTTTGCACATTTTCAATGGCTGTTACGACCCAGGCTAGGGGTAACATAACAAAAAGGGCTCCCTCCTTCCCAGTCCCCTAATAGCCAGGCCACACAGGTTTGTAATGCCAAGACTTAAAGATATATTGTACAATTAACCATGGCACTGCTGTGAATCGCTCCCCACAGCAGTCTTGAGTGAGAGTACACACAGAGTGATATTAGATTTGGTTTGGGAATTATGGGAAACGTGAAAAAGTGGTCTTAATCACTCTACATGTGTGACTTGGTCCGTGCTCGTGTTTAATTCAGACATATTGGTCAACCCACTGAGGAGGTAAGTGGATGGATGAGGACATACAATGACAGGTTTCCTCATTTTATAGTAGGCTAGGATCAAACTCAGGAGTCAACCAGTAAAGAAAAATAAGCAGGACTGCCTGGAGATGTCAGCCAAACTGAAAATAAAAGAGGGCAGCTTTGGCCAATTCTTTATAGGACTTCTCTCTCCTCTCCCCTCCCTAACTATGAAAGCACTAAATAAAAGCTCAAACAGGGCAACCAGTCATCTCCACTCTCCAGGCCAAACAGAAGTGAGAGGAATCAAGCAGTTTTTATATGTGTTGGGCGGGGCTGGAGCTCCAATCAGGAATGAGCAGCAGCTGTACAGCCTTATAAGAGCACAGTTTAACCATTTGTGAACTGGACCAGAGTTGTCTCTGTTAAATAACTGATCTAGGCAGGGGCGTCACAAGGGGGGGAAAAGTGGGATTGAGTTACTAGGGCCCAAGGTGGAGGGGGCCTTAATTATTTTATACTTTTTTATACAAGCTCGCAGCGAGGCACTAGCTTGTAGATCTGCTCATTTTGAAAAGTGCAAATCTGTGAATATATGTATTTTTTTAACATTTGTATTTGTATTTAGCTTCTGGGGGGTCCCTGGAACAAAATATTTTGAGATGGGGGTCTGTGGCCAAATACATATCATCTTGGGGGTCCTTCACATGAAAAGGTTTGAGCACCACAGACATAGAAACATAGGATTTTAAATATTAAAATAATTGTCGTGATGTTATTGTTTTATTTGAAGTTCACTGATCTTTGCCATCCACATTATGCACTCACACAGAAGTTTTGGTATCCTGAGAGCAGCAAGAGTAACAGGATCTATAATCCACCATTAGAATGAGGTTTCTTTTGCAAATTATTTACAATATCCATAAGAAGTAAGAAGAATAAAGAGTATAGTAAACTCTAGCATCTGTGTCTATTTAACATGGACTTATAACTTAGTATAATACTGTGCACTGCTGAAATCGACGAAGTATAGACAAATGGTAAACTACTGATGTGTGTGTGTGTGTGAAAAGTGAAAATAACCATCACTCCTTAACTTTAATTCTCTATCATTTCACGTAGCGGGACATGGCACGTATCAGGAAATGGTGTTGCATTAGACTGATGGAGCGGTTCCAGATTGATGGGTAAGAATTAATGTAAATGTGCTTCCTAAACACCATTATAGTTAGGCTTTAGTTTACTTTTTAATTCTGACACTAATATCTCATCAAAACGCCACAGACAGAGGTTTGCATACTGGACCAATGAGGCCACAGCCTTGCTGCATACTCCAAAATGCCATGAAGAGGGAACATGAGCAATTGAGCATGATATTGATGTCAGAGAACACCCAGGGGCTTCTATGTGTGAAACTCATGGGAATTCATGTTTTAAAAGTCTGGTTGTTTAGTAACTTATGCCATATGAAATCTATATTAATATAAATAACTTTCACTCAAAGGTTCTGTCTGAAACAGCTGAGAGATCTTTGATATTGGATTCCCCTTCTTTGTTTTTACTTGAACCTGTTATACAGTAGTTGAATTAGCCTACAGCCCAGAATAAGAGGGAAAGAAAGAACCGAAATAATCAATAGTGTGTTATGATGACAGATTCTTGGTAGTCACGTGCTGTCAACGTCATGTGTTTGTGAAAAATGCTTCCCTAATCCCTCCCTGGCCGATATTTTACATTTGCCAATGCGTGTGTGCTCTGAGATTGTCAAAGAAGTGGTATAGGCTACTCCAACCAGGAGATGAGGCATGTTTGACATTGGCTCTGGTTTGTAGGACTTTCAGAGGGGACCGTACCTATGTTCCCCAGGTTCTATGTTCCCCACTTTCTTACCACCTAAACCTACCCCTAACCCTAACCCTAAGGGTTGTTTCACACTCTAATAAAGAGCCTAACTAATTTCGGTTCGGGAGTGCTCCCCGACCCGAAATTATTTAGGTTCGGGGGGAGTTAATCTATACTTTCTTAACGGCTAGTGCCGAAGTCGCATGTAAATATTGGAGGTCTGTGGCATGAAAACGTTTGTGGCCGAGAAATGAGCGTTGCAGGGCGGATACATCGTACACCGTACATATCTGACTGGCCCTCGCGGCTGCACGCTGGAGGTCCAGTGACTGGCAGTGAGCAGCAGCGCAGCGGGGTCTCTCTGTCTCTCTCATCACTCTCACACACGCGCGAGCTCCGTCGAAAACATTCAATCTACAAGCTCACATTATAGACGTGCCGCCTCTCTTTCTGCATGCATCACAGTCACAATTTGTCGCGGAGCTTGCAGGTCGGCTATAAACCAACACGGAACACTAGCAAAGTTGTGTTTACTTTAAGCTCTTCTTTCCTCTTGAAAACGGTCAGCGACTAGCGAGCTGCAGCAAAGCCGTGTGTGTGTGTGTGTGTGTGTGTGTGTGTGTGTGTGTGTTAGTGTTGTAGTCGAGTCCACCTAAAGCGAGTCCAAGTCAAGTCCAAGTCATATGGGGTTCGAGTCCGAGTCGAGTCCGAGTCAAGAGCCCCTGGGAGGGGGTCGAGTCCGAGTCGAGTCCGAGACCAATGGTAGGCGAGACCGAGCCGAGTCCAGTTTTCTTTTTCTTTTTTTTGATAGGTAGGCTGCAGAAAACAATATATATATTTTATTTTTTACACACACACACACACACACACACACACACACACACACACACACACACACACACACACACACACACACACACACACACACACACACACACACACACACACACACACACACACAAACAATGCAAGAACCCCCCGTTCATGTGCATTCACCTGTCTGGTGTTTCCTACCAATACCTTTCAAATTAATGGCTTGTCTTCAAATTAAATCAATAGGTCTCCCCAAATTACCTTTGGTTGCTGTCAATGCTGTGGTTTAGGTTTGAGGGAGTTTTTTTGGAGAGGTAGTTTTTTTCCCATACCAATTTTCTGTCTAAGAACTAGACATTTGAGTTGCTACAATTACATTTTCTCCCAGGCAGAGAACAAGTACTTTAGTGTACAAATAAGACTTGGCATATACTGCAGTACAATATCCCAAATCACAGACGATAATTAGGACTATCCAGTCTAATATCATGATATGAATATAATATTGATGCCCATGCACCAAAAGGCCAAGTGATAACAAAAATAATATTATTTAAAAAAGAATTATGTCTACTACTGCAATCTATAACATTTTTAAACATGGCTGTTATAGTTGCATTGAAATAGAGCATGCATGATTTTTGCAAAACGTTTTTCAAACAAACTCTTATCTTAATATTTTATTTTGACTAAAAGCTAAAATAAATAAATATGGTTTTCCCATTCAAACACATAGCAGTAGTACGTCACGTACTACTGCTGTCATGTACTACTAGGCCTGTCAACTCTCCTGGATTTCCCAGGAGTCTCCTGGATTTTGAACCCCTCTCCTGGGAGTCTCCTGGATTGGCAAATCTCCTGGATTTCTCCTGGATTTTGTATCAAACTCCCAAAATTCACCAGAACACAGGAAATTACATCTACTATGTTAAAATTTTTCTGGGGGAGGACCCCCAGACCCCCCGCTTTAGGGGTGGGGGCAATGCATGCAAGAAAGATCATACAGATATTCACTTAAGTAATGACTTAAAGATGAGAAATCATTATTAAAGATGTCCTTTTGCTTCAGTCATCAAATCTGATAAACAACATTTGGCATTTTAAGGCTGAAATTGTACCCATGCTAGTAAAGTAAGCCTGATAAATGTATCAAACATGCACAAAATTCAACAGAACACAGGAAAAAATATCTATTAATACGTTTTGGGGAGAGGACCCCCCAGACCCCGGTTGGGGAGTTCCGCGCGCCCCCCAAAAATAAATCTCCTGGATTCTGACAGTCCAATGTTGACAACCCTGAGTACGTGCCTGTCTGCATTTCATTGTTTAAGGTGAGAAATGTAGGCTACCCTATGTCATTAGTCTGATGCCTTTCAAGTATACAAGGCAAAACAATACCCCATGTCACTGCTTCAAGTTGTTTTGATTCGTTTTAACCTCTCTACAGGGACTTACAATGTTACACTTCTCTCTGTTGATCAGTGCACTTTAAAACTTTCGGACGAGGCTTGCTTAACGAGTAATAGACTACACCTGGAAATAAAAAAAGACGTAAATTCTTAATCCAGCTGTGCAGGTGGATTAAACTACACGTGATCACAAAGGCTTGTGTTTGGAAGCTGTTAGGACTTATTTATTTGGGGACACAAGGATATCCTGCAGGTAAGAGGAAAGTGGACTGTTGTGCTGTTGTCTGTTTGGCGAAAAAAATATGTGTGTGTGTGTGTGTGTGTGTGTGTGTGTGTGTGTGTGTGTGCATGCTACTGTGTGCCTATCAGATGCGCGTCAGAATGCTCCGTTACTTAACAAGGCAGCTCTCTTAATGTTAAGTGAATGCACTCCTCATATGGATATAACATTTATTCCATTGCATTGTAGTGACTTGACTCGAGTGGACTCGGTGGGGGGCGAGTCCAAGTCAAATTAGACCGAGACCGAGACGAGTCCAAGTCAAATTAAGGGCGAGACCGAGACGAGACCGAGTCAGTGAAAATTTGGACTCGAGACGAGTCATTGACTCAAGTACTACAACACTAGTGTGTGTGTGTGTGTGTCACGCGCGCCTCCACTCTCCAGCCAGAGTGAGTGAGAACCAGCTGACATGTATCCGCTATGCGACACTCTAATCACGGCCACACAAGCATTTGGAAGTCGGCGTGTCTCCCTCCCAAATTACCGCTGTTTCGGTTAGAAAATGAACTTGAAGCCGGGCTGAATGAATGAGAAGACACCGCTTAGTACCGAAATTAAGTCGGGAGGTCACAACATTTTGGCAGCACCGTGGAGCCGAGTTTAGTCGGTTGACGCACCCCCGAACCGGGGACGACGACCCATATTTGGGTTTGGACAGTGCAGAACCGAAATTAGTTAGGCTCCTTATTACGGTGTGAATCGACCCTAACCCTAACCTCACTAAAACTAAAGCTGTGAGGTGGGGAACATAGAACCTGGGGAACATAGGTTGGACCCCCTTTCGGGAACACTGTGTCCATGAACTACTTCCAGAGACTGGCACGTTTTCAGTGGCTTGACATCAAGTACTGTGGTGTCTTCTTGGCACATTTTCAATGGCTGTTACGACCCAGGCTAGGTATAACATAACAAAAAGGGCTCCCTCCTTCCCAGTCCCCTAATAGCCAGGCCACACAGGTTTGTAACCCTAAAATGGAGGAATAACCTGCCCATGACTAAAAACAGCTTCTTCCTTGGCCATTTTTAAAACCAGACTAAAAACATCTGTTTTCCCTGGCCTTTTAAAATCCTATTTTGTATATACATCAATGTTGACTTGTGTAACATTGATGTTTTTTGCTCTGTTTTTTTCCCACACTGCATTCTTATCTGTAACACTGCATATTGTTATTGTTTTTTGTATGTTGTGCAGCACTTTGGTTGACCCTGGTGGTTTTTTTAAATGTGCTATAAATAAACTTAACTTGAATAAAATGTAAGGATTTATTGTACAATTAACCATGGCACTGCTCTGAATCGCTCCCCACAGCAGTCTTGAGTGAGAGTACACACAGAATGATATTAGATTTGGTTTGGGAATTATGGTAAAGGTGAAAAAGTGGTCTTAATCACTCTACATGTGTGACTTGGTCCATGCTCGTGTTTAATTCAGACATATTGGTCAACCCACTGAGGAGTGGGTGGATGGTGGATGGATGAGGACAGACAATGACAGGTTTCCTCATTTTATAGTAGGCTAGGATCAAACTCAGGAGTCAATCAGTAAAGAAAATCAAACCTCGGTTCGAAGTGGAGCGGTGAATTTGAGCAGCTGTACCCTATGTGAGTGAGTGAGTGAGTGAGTATAAACTGTGCCTGTGAGTGAGTGGTGAGTGTGCCTGGCCTGCACAAAACAGCGCCCCTCCTTTAACTAGTGTGTTGTGTGTGGCCACTCAAGGTATTGCCAGACTACGGACACGGCCAGCCAGCCACCCAGCCAGCCAGCCACCCAGCCAGCCACCCAGCCACATACCCACGGATATACCTGTTCATTGGGAGCGCTTTCACCGCTCCAAAAATAAGCAGGACTGCCTGGAGATGTCAGCCAAACTGAAAATAAAAGAGGGCAGCTTTGGCCAATTCTTTACAGGACTTCTCTCCACTCTCTCCTCTTTAACTAAAAAAACACTAAATAAAAACTCAAACAGGGCAACCAGTCATCTCCACTCTCCAGGCCAAACAGAACTGAGAGGAATCAAGCAGCTTTTATAAGTGTTGGGCGGGGCTGGAGCTCCAATCAGGGATGAGCAGCAGCTGTACAGCCTTAATGAGAGCACAGTTTAACCCTTTGTGAACTGGACCAGAGTTGTTTTTCCCCCTGTGTCTTCTCCTCACAAATAACTGATCTGGGATCTACAAACTCACAACACGTCACATTGTAGATCTGCTGTTTTTTAGCTAATGTTCTGAGGTTCCGGTGGTTAAAGGCACAGCCACATAATTACACATCAGAGATGATATCTTATAATAAATCTAGTATGCATAGGCTGCAAGTTGCATATAATGATGCTATGAGAATACTCCTTAAAAAAAACCAGAGGGGGCAGTGCTAGTGAGATCTTTGTCACTGCTGTGATGGAGTGAGGACTTTTAAAGCACTTTTAAGAAACTTAATATAAAAAAGGAGAAACAAAAGACTATCACACAAAGATTATGAGGCCCGACTGTAGTGACTCTGAGGACCCCCTGGTGAAGACCCCTGACCAACAGTGTAAAGCAGATTTGGGGAGGGCTCATTCATTTTGTCACTTTTCAGGGGCCCAACATATAGTTCTGTTCCCTTTTTTGATTGATTGAATACTTTATTAACACAATTATTAACACAATAGAGGTCAGAGGTTATATGCTCGAACTATAGAGTAGTGAAGTGTGACGTAATTTACACATCCTACCTGGTTCGCGGTTTTCTTCCCCCATTCTGAATTCCCATAGACCTTTTTCTTATCGCGTCATATAGAACTGTGTTCCAATTATAAACAAATGATCTCAGCGGTTTGACTCATATGGATATGAAGAATCAACTGATGGTGGGAAAACACTAATGTTACTATACTGTCGCCGAATTAGTTACATTTACGCTAGAAACAGGCTTTATCACTTATGAGTGACTGACTATCATAAACCATACAGAGCCACCTCACCGACAATATCGCAAAGACTGTTTGTTTATTTTTGGACCACAATGCTTATATGAGACGATTTAAGATGACCCAATGTTATTCTTCATACAGAATTACTTCCGTGGAACCGGGGGATGAGCGAGTCACATCATGACTTCACTGTTCTAGTCTATGCATTAAAGCCTCTAGATCTGCTTTTAGGCCATTTTAGTATCAGCACAGTAGCTGTGACAATCTTGTACTGTAGGGTTCCCCAATAGGCGGCCCGCGGGCCATTTGCGGCCCGCGGTGGGCTACTGTCAGGCACCCACCAACCCCAGTAATAATGGTGGTATAAGAGCAGCAACAACACTAGTATATCGTCATTGTCAGGTGGAAACCTTGTATCTCCAAATGTGTACGTTCTTTCGCAAAGTAAAGCCCTGCTTCATCATTCAAGGCCGTCTCACAAAAGTAGTGAAAACAGCAGATCTACAAGCACACAACGCCTCGCGGTTGTGTGCTTGTAGATCGGCTGTTTTCACTAGTTTAAATCATTTTTAAAATGATAAATGCAAAAACGAACGGTTTTGGACATACAAGGTTTTCACCCGACAACTGCAATATCTGAACTGTCGCTGGAGTAGTGGGAACTCCACCGTCGCCCCCTGCAATGTTGTGGCCCTCGGCTTGGCACCCTAGACATGATTCGGCCCTTGGGGAAAACTAATTGGGGAACCTTGTTGTACTGTATCAGTTGTGTGAGAGAGGCTGAGTGGGCAATAAATTACACAGTCTATTAATGAATCATTTAATGCTGACCTGTAATGCTGAAATGAAATGTGATGAGTGCAATAAAATGATTTTAGACACTTTATTATGGGATGACATTTAAGCCCCTTTTCGACTGCAGTTTTAGCACCACACTACACCACACTACACCACACCACACAAAATATCTACATTTTCTATTACACAAAAGTACCCCATATCGGTAAGAAACAAATTGACCCTTTTTATCTGTGATTATAATACATAATAAATTTGTATTACAACTATCCTAATTATAATGCACTATAATGGATTACAACTGTGATTATAATACATTATAAAGTATTAATGTATTACTATAATAATTATAATATACTATAGTAGATTATAATAGTTGTTATAACACAATAGAATTTATTATCATGTATTACAACTATATCCTGGTGGTCTAAATGAAAAGCCAGTGAGTGATCAGTCATTATGATGTGTTTGTGTTTACTTGTGTTTACTTAAAGTGTGGTTCCTGTGGAAATAAGCCTCGGCTTTCTAGGATCTCCTTTTAGTTGACCTTGAACCAGTGATTTGTACTGTCATGAAACTGTACTTTTTTCTATTGCAAACTTCTAATACATTCTTCAATCAATCAATCAATTTGGCCCTGTGTGGCCTAGCTCAGGCCTACTCTAGAGTGGATACTTTTTAGTACCCAGTTTAGTACCACTTTCACACCACTCTACCCAGGACCTTGTAGTGGAAAACCTCACACAAGTGGGCGGTGTGGTGTGGAGTGGAGTGGTGTGGAGTTGGGCCAGTGGAAAAGGGGCTTTAGGGTCCGGGGGCCAGCAGGGCCAAACCTTTATTCCAGCTAGACATGTCAGTCATGCCTACATACGTAGTAGGTAGGCTATCAGGAGCAATATGAACTTAATGTACTTCCCACCGCTGAATATTAACCTATATTCCAAATCATTTATTTTGCCAAGACATTCCGACACCAAGTGAAGAAACCCAGGCCAGTGCCATGCCACACTCCCAGTTACCCCCCGGCTCCACCGGGCGCGTCAAGCGTCGCGTCAACGTCAACGCTGGGAACGCTCCAGTTTTAATCAATGAAGGGAGCTCCACTGCCGACGGCAACGGCAGCGTCGGACGCTCCCGTGGCGGCGTCCAAACTCAAAAATCGCCCAGGTTAAAAACAAAATCCGCCATCCACAACGTCTAGTCATGTATAAAATATGATTAAATGCATTGTAGGCTATAGTTAAATGTAGGCTATAATAGCCTACGTGTTTTTCTGCTGTTGGCTATCCATTCACATCATTCACAAGGGACACTAGATGTCCCAAAAATCCTAGAATTTTTTGTATGTAATTACGTGGTCTTCTACTTTGATGAAATTATGTATAAACACAACAGGCTGGGAAACAACTCCTTTCTCATTTCTTCCTCCTAAAACAGGTCAGAAGTGAGTGACTGAGTCTGAAGTTCTCTGAACACTGAAGCCAGATTTTTATACATTGTCGTGGCGGCACGGGTGCACCGAAAATAGCCGATCTACAAGCTCACAAATCAGGTGTTGTGAGCTTGTACATGTAGATCTGCTACTTTTTTCGGCACTTTACACAGCATAAATGATAAATTAGGCATAACTTTACAGTTGATAATGCCATATCCTCATCTGATCTTTGATTGAAACATCAACAAATTCACGTTCAGTGGAGCCAGTCGGACGTCAATGTGACGGCGTCAATGACGCCGTCAAGACGCAGAGCAGCGCGACGCCACCAGTTGAGCCCTAGAGTTATACAGATTGTTTGTACGGAGTCAGCAGTGACAAATAGACACCAAAAAGCAGGTTCACGTCGTTCACACCATGCCAAGCATTGTGTGAATGTTGTAAAGTACAGTATCATTTACAGTTCCTTTAAAAGGACTCCTCCTCTCCTTCCTTGTCTCACTCATGCTCTCTGTTCAGGACGCACGCACGCGCACGCACGCACGCACACACACACACACACACACACACACACACACACACACACACACACACACACACACACACACACACACACACACACACACACACACACACACACAGAGAGAGAGAGAGAGAGAGAGAGAGAGAGAGAGAGAGAGAGAGAGAGAGAAAGAGAGAGTTCAACTCACCTCACTATTTCACTATAGTAATTTCTCTAACACAGGGGTCTTCAATGTTTTCAGGCCAAGGACCCCTTAGCTGAGAGACAGATGAAGCATGGAAGCAATATCTACAAGCTCTCAACGCTTCGCAGCGCGAGGCGTTGAGAGCTTAAAGATCTGCTATTTTAGGCCAAAGTTCTCCTCAGAGCAGGGTTGTGAGGGTTGTTAATCTAAAAAAAGAAAATCCTATCACACAAAGATTTGGCAGCCCCCCTGTAGTAACTGAGGACCCCCTAGGGGTCCCGGACCCCCTGTTGACGACCCCTGCTTTAACAACTTTGTAAGCTCAACAAAGAATGACCTCAACCTCAGGCTTCAACCAACACAAACCATGGCCCTTTGGCATGGCAGCTTTTCAACTAGCAGCCATCATTTCTCCTGGATGCACCACTGTGTGTACCACTATGAACACACATATGTGTGCGCACACGTGCAGAGAATGTTAGAGTGGCAGGGGCTGACATTTCTAAAAGGTCCTTTTGGTGGAAATATCAAAACTAGCTTGAAGGTCGGCTATTTTCGGTGCTTGATACCACACATAATCAAGTCAATACTGGAGATGCGGCGTAACGGCATGGATTTCTACACAGAGATGGAAATTCTTTCAACATAAGATGCTGCATTCAAGTTCAGGAGAGTTTGGACAAGGCAATTCTCTTGAACGCTGCCTTCAGTTATATCATGGAAAGAGGGCGTTTGCATTTCTTTCACCATTAGAAAAAACTGCATTCATGGTCTGGAGAGGACCGATAAAAGGGCATGGACTCAAGCCCTCTTTGAGTGCACGTGCCTGTATGTGCTAAACGTATAAGTTTAATGGTTCTGTCTGATGCCAAGGAGATTAAACTGCATTTGATTCAAACTTGTTCCTCTGACTCATGAAAAGCTCCTTGGAGAATACGAGCATTGATCCTGCTACCCTAAAGGGCGAGGTTGCGCACATGGGCGAGGTCGCGCACATGGGCGAGGTCGCGCACATGGGCGAGGTTGCGCACATGGGCGCGTGCACACATTCGCCTGGGTGACGGCGGGCTGCTGGGCGAGCGCTGGCGCTTTGGCATGGTATCAACTTTGACCAATAAAGTGCACGGACCTGGTTGGTTGTATAAGTTGGTATTCCCAGATATGGGCTATGTCCATACAGATGACATCATGGATCTCCATATATGGGCATACAAGGGATTGTATAGTGTGGTTGCCCTATAGGGCATTATCTGGGAATGCCCATGTATGGACTTCCAAGATATGGGATATGTCCATATATGGGCATTCCCAGATATTGGCCTAACATTGATGCCAACATGGATCTCCATATATGGGCATATAAGGGATTGTATTAGTGTGGTTGCCCTAACAGGACATCATCTGGGAATGCCCATATATAGACTTAATATTGACGTTTTTGGGCCGGGTAGTGCGTAAAATGTATGCTAATTAGTAAGGCCCGGTTAGGGCTGGGCCTTCATTTTCATACATTTTCACTTGATTTTTGGAGCGTGACATGAATATTTGACACATAGGATCTGGTGCGACGCACAGGATCTGTATGTTTTCACAGTAAATGCGACCTACACTCACAATAAGTATGTGCGTGTCACACAGCGCATATCACACACAGCGCATATCTCAAAACTACATGTGTGTACACATGTAGTTTTGTGTACACATTGTGAGCATGTAGATCAGCAGTTTTCACAATAGAACCGTGTTATACAAAATGTAATGCCTCAAAGGTAAATACATGTTCAATATGAAGGTTTATTAAGATGATTATCTTTAAGATTTAACTAAAGATTAATGTTCCATATCTAATAGCATATTTCTATTTTTAACAGGGAAAAGAAGCTGCTGAATAATTTCTCCAATTCAAGTCACCACCGTAAAGTCATAAAATATGACCCATTGTATTCAATAAAGGTGGCAACAAAATAATGTTGTTGTTAGTAAATCACTTTTTAGTGTCAGGTTTCTGGTTCCAACTCGCATGTCCACTAGATAATATTTTGTAAACCCACTCAAAACAGCACGGTGTAACGTTCCTCTTATTTGAACCCCAGTTTCTTGTGCAAGTGCTGACATTTTTTACCATTGAGCTAATAGAGCCGGGCTCCTTGCTTGGGGGATGAATTGAATCTTGACCATCAAGTCAAAATCCATGTCAGATTCTGTGTCTAGGTGGGAGGCGTTGAGAGCTTTAGTAATTAGTAATTAGGATCATATAAAAGAAAAAAAGCAATACTCAACATTTATCAGTTCAAAATATTTATTTCACATTATATTGGAATATTCCACACTCTTGCAAAATAAGGGGGTGATGTGTTCAGTCTAGCAGCATAATGAGGGACACATTCAACTGCCTGGTGTACACAAATAAAGTACTCTTTTCTCTTTATTCCAACTGTAAAAAGGTCTCTCCGTATCTCTCCACCTCATGAGATACCTCTTACTGTAATAAACATTATATGGCAATGATTACTATTGGAATATACACACAAAAATATGTGTAAGTCAAAGACCTTTCAACTGCCCACAACAAAATATAGCGCTATATTACGCAATAATCACTAGTGTTGGTGTTTGTTCAGTAACAGGGGTCTCCAATTATCTCTCCAGCTCTTTAGTAAAGCAACATTTAACTTTTTCCTTTTGACAAAAACATATCAAAAGCAACCCCATATGAACCAAAGGGGGCCATGTGAACAATACCATCCTAAGATAAGATATCGAAGATATCTTGTACTTCAAGAGGGGGTCCTGCCAAATATTTGTGTGACAGGAACAGTTTTGGGAGATTGTAGATGAGGTCCAGGGTATTTCAAGTCATGAAAATGTTTAATCTGCAACACAGTTTTATAAGGGGTCCTTGACCTGAAAAACCTTGAAGACCCCTGCTGTAGGCCATAGCCTACTGCTTAGAGCCTCCGCTGGCCCTACATTTGTTGATCAAGGCTCTCTTGAGCTTGCTTTCTTCCACTCCCGTCCAACCAGGCAAGGCCGCACATCTCAGTACATAGGCTGCAAGACAAAAGCATTCACAACTGATATGAGTGATTTTGATGAATATCTCATACCACAGACCTTACACAACAACTTTTAGAATGCAACATTACAACGTTACTACAATGTTCTAACCAATCATGTATAAGCTCTCTATGAAATTGCTATTCCCACTATCCTGGCCTGTACGTGTGTTTCTGTTCGTTGATTTCTATCACAATATAAAAATAGCCGGGGACCCAGTCACCCAAAATTTGAGAGGACCTGTGATGTCGTGCCGTACTTTTTATTTCTGTTTTATCTATTAGTTTGATCATTAAGATCCACAGAATGAGAGGTCTGCTCTGCCGGAAACATCGCAAAAAAAAAAAAAGTTATGGCCATTTGTATATTCACTGTCCCTTTGACTTCACTATACAGGAAAAGAAAACTATTTAAACATAATAATAATCTGCTTTTGAGGTAGCATTTGAGGTGTCAAACTAGGGGTTCTTTATGATTCTGAATCCATTGCAAGCATTTGTTTTTCATGAAAAACATTCCTTGGGCCCCACAACACTGTGAAAAGTGATGAGTCATCACTTTCTTTTTATGAGTCTTTTCACAGTTTTTTGGGGACGTTTTTAGCCCAAGGAATGTTTTTCATGCAAAACAAATGCTTGCAATGGATTCAGAATCACAAAGAATCCCTATTTTGACACCTCACTTGCTACATAAAGCAGATTTCTTTCTTTTTAAAATATATTTATTTTCTTGTATAGTGAAGTGAGGGGACAGTGAATATGCAAATGGCCATACGTTTTGTTATGCAATGTTTCCGGCAGAGCAGACCTCTCATTCTGTGGACCTTAATGACCAAACTAACAGATAAAACAGAAATAAAAAGTACGGCATGACATCACAAGTTCAACCCTATTCCTTGAGCTTTTGGGCCCTGTGGGTCCCTGACTAAAATAGAACTGTTGCACCACTTTTTAAGTAATGAAGTAACCTAATTTTGAGGAAACGTACTTAGAATTCCGTCGACCTTCTTCCGCTCAAGGATCTTCTTTCCTTCTGGGACCTTGCCATGGCGACCAAAGGGGATGGCGTTCACACACTCCTCCATGGGGAAGAGACATTCAAACAGCAGGTGAAACAGACGCATGGAGTCTTTTTTTGCTGACTGATGCATGGCAGCGAGGCGGAACGGCGAGACAAACACGCCGCTGTCGGGAAACAGCTCCTGTTGGTAGGGTTGTCACAATTATTACATAATCGTCTAATCGTGATTATTTGACATAATGGTGATTATTTTTCATAATCGTCATAATCGTTTCCATGTAAAAAATAGTGGAAATAGCCGAAAATAGTGGAAATAGCCGATCTACAAGCTCACAACGCGTCGCATCGCGACGCGTTGTGAGCTTGTAGATCTGCTATTTCCACTATCAATGTTATTTTTTAAGTATAAAGTTGTCAAATATATAAGTAATTTCTTTGTATATTTAGGTTATGTGTCATATCTACCATGTGTAACTTCAAAGCCTAAAAGCCAAACAGAAATGCAATTGTCAACGACAAAAACCCAATTAAATCGTTAATCGCAATTATTTGAGAGACGATTAATCGTCATGTAAAATGTCATAGTCGTGACAGCCCTACCTGTTGGTGTTGGTCTGTTGGCGCAGACAGGCTGGTGGTGGTGTCCTGCTCGTAATCTCTCTCTCCATTGAAGTCAGTGTGATTCTGAAAGTGTCTGCGCCGGCCTGGGGCTGCTTCTCCGCTGGCCCTACATTTGTTGAGCATGGCTTTCTTGAGCTTGTTTTCGCTGACTGATGTCCAACCAGGCAAGGCCGCACATCTCAGCACATAGACTGTAAGACAAAAGCATTCATAACTAGGGGTGCAGGAAAAAATCGATTCGATTTCGAATCGTGTTTCTAATATGGTAAGATTCAGAATCGATTCTCATTTTCCCAAAAAACTTTTTTTTTAATTAGATATTATTTATTAGATATTATGATTTTTATTTCATGATTTTTATTATGATCTTTTGTATTACGATAATTTATCAGATATTATGTTGTGTTTGCACAAGTTAAAAGAATGTTTGCAAGCATGAATTACACCCTCCAGAAAAACGCGATTATGCGATCGCAGAATTTCCCGCAATAATCAATAAATGCCGCTGATTATGCGGGGGCTCGCATGATTTCACAATCCCCGCATATTTCGCATATTTCGCATATTTCCGCGGAATATATGCAAAATATGCGGGCATCGCTTGATTTCACAATCCCCGCACTTTTTCGCATAAAAGTATAAAGTCATCACTTCACCGTTCAATCACGTTCAGACACAAAACAGAAGCAAAACAATGATGCGCTGTGAAACCCGTGGCTCCTCTCTCTCTCTCTGTGTGTGTGTGTGTGTGTGTGTGTGTGTGTGTGTGTGTGTGTGTGTGTGTGTGTGTGTGTGTGTGTGTGTGTGTGTGTGCCGTGCGATTGCGTGCACGCTGCACTGTGAGAACTGCAGGCAGACAGAGAGAGATGCAGGCATAATGTAGGCTATACGGTATGAGTGTTGGCCCTCGCCAACGTGACGCTAGAATAACACACTCTTCCTCGGTCCTCAAACTTCAAGAAACGACAAATTAAAGTTTATCCTACTTGTTTTGAGGTCTCCATTGTACGAGCAACTCTCCGAAAAAAAGTAGCATGCAGTATTCCATGGATGGATAGGAACAGCAATTGAATGCATAACATTTTAATCCCTTAAATCCCTTTAGATAGAGCAAAACCACATAAATAAACCAGAGTTTTGCTTTAGCAGTCAGCTGTATCCTTAGCAATCACATAGGCCATAGGGTAATTATTTTTGCCTTGATGTAGCCCATTAAGGTAATTAAATTGCAGATATTTGACAGAGGTTTGCTTTTTTGCCTTGAAAATAATGAAAGGCAGTCAAAAGTCTGTTTTGCATTTCTCAATTCACTCAAGGACCCTTAAATTCGTGTTTTGACTACTTTGATGACTTCTTAGTGATGTTGTGAGCTTGTAGATTGTCTATTTCCAAATAGCCAGTGTACTGTATATTAAAGTGGTTTAATTAATAGTTATAAATTTTTATTATAATATGTATATATACTGTATATAGGCTATAAATATGTTTTTTAAGTTCCCGCATATTTCGCATAATTTCGCATTAAATCGCAACTTTCACAAGTTCCCGCATATTCCGCATAGTTTCGCATTGTCATCGCATAAATTCACACAAAAACCCTGCATAATTCACCGCATAATCAAGGATTTTTGCCCGCAAAATCAAGGATTTTAGCCCGCATAATCAAGGATTTTTGCCCGCGTTTTTCTGGAGGGTCTAATGAATAAATCAGACATGTTGTCTTGGATTTACCTTTGTGTTTGTTTACATTATTGCAATAAGTTGATAAAACCTTTACAATTATAAAAGCTATGTAAATGTACTCTGCTTTCATGCCAGCAGACTGGAGTAGCTCCTGATATATGAATTGAATAGAGAATCGGTTTGAATCGAGAATTGTTTTTATATCGAAAAATAATCGTCTCTGAATTCGAATCGTTTGGATTTGAAAGAATCGTAAAAAATCGTGAATCGTGACCCCAAGAATCGATTCTGAATCGAATCGTGGGATACCCAAAGATTCGCAGCCCTATTCATAACTGGTATGCGTGATTTCGATGAAAACCGTTTTAAAACTCTTTCACTCCATTCCTTATTTGTGATTTTTTGATATTATTGAAATAGCATCATATACAGGAGGGGTTTTCAAAGTGGGTGACGGAGCACCCTGGGGTACCACGAGATAATGTGATAATATTTGGAATTTATTTGGATACTTGAAATAATATTTATTTAAAATGGCTATTATCTCAACGTTTTCCTCGCGACATAGTCACTAGAATATCGTCACTGTCGGGCAGAAACCTCGTATCTCCAAGTTTCAAATGTGTGCGTCTTTTGGTAAAGCAAAGCCCTGTTTCATCATACAAGACTGTCGCACAAAACTAGTGAAAACAGCCGATCTACAAGCACACAACGCGTTGTGTGCCATCACATGACCACATAAGGTGGCAGCCTGCATTACAAACCATTGTTCCTGATTAATATCCGAAAATCCCGATACATTAAGTTAAAAGGGCGGGGGGGACAGTTGGACCACGTTTAAGTAATGAGGCCTGTCCATGGTATCTCCGAAATGTTCGGCGAGTTGCGATTTCCGAACGCGCAAATTTCCGAACTCTCATCCGGCGTAATGCTTTTCAGAAGTGCGAGTGACGTAATTTTGTAGTCGAACCGGACCTTTTGACCGAAAAAGTTCGCTTTCGGTCAAAGTATGGAGAGGCCCTAATTTTTTAGGAAACGTACTTAGAATTCCGTCGACCTTCTTCCGTTTAAGGATCTTCTTTCCTTCTGGGACCTTGCCACGGCGACCAAAGGGGACGGCGTTCACACACTCCTCCACAGGGAAGAGACATTCAAACAGCAGGTGAAACAGACGCATGGAGTCTTGTTTCGCTGCCTGGTGCATGGCAGCGAGGCGGAACGACGAGACAAACACGCCGCTGTCGGGAAACAGCTCCCGTCGGCCTGCTTGCGCAGGCGAGAGAAACACACCGGTGTCGGGACACAGCTCATGTTGGCGCGACGGCTCATACGAGACAAACACACCGCTCTCAGGAAACAGCTCTTGTTGGCCTGACGGCTCATACGAGACGAACACGCCGCTGTCAAGAAACAGCTCCTGTTGGCCCGGTGACGCAGACGGGCTGGTGGTGTCCTGCTCGTGATGTCTCTCTCCAATGAGGTCAGTGTGATTCTGAGAGTGTCTGCGCTGGCCTGGGTCTGCTTTTCCTCTGGCCCTCTGACATTTGTTGATCATGGCTTTCTTGAGCTTGCCCTCGTCCACTGATGTCCAACCAGGCAAGGTTGCGCATCTCAGCACATAGGCTGTAAGACAAAAGCATTTAAAAACTGGTATGAGTGATTTTGATGGATAACTCATACCACACAGAACAACTTTTTAGAACAATGACACAATGTTAATACCGGTAAGACTCCCAGGACGCATGTATGCACAGATTGGCCTTAGCAACCTCATGGTGGC
Organism: Nannobrachium achirus; assembly: GCF_963921795.1. Classification (NCBI taxonomy): domain Eukaryota; kingdom Metazoa; phylum Chordata; class Actinopteri; order Myctophiformes; family Myctophidae; genus Nannobrachium; species Nannobrachium achirus. The sequence continues at coordinate 7,034,172 of NC_137814.1, forward strand.
GCTAGAAGAGTAGGGATGGAGCTTTTTATTCTTTATTGATAATGAGCACCTTATCAATCCTGCTTATTGAGCCGGGCTTTTATCGAGCTTACTCCCTACTAAATTGAGCATTTTCTTCTTTTCTTTTTTTTTTCTTCTTTTTTTAAGATTTGTTTTTGGGCTTTTTATGCCTTTATTTGATAGGATAGTAGACTGACAGGAAATGGGGAGAGAGATGGGGAATGACATGTGGCAAAGGTCGTCCGGATCGGGAATCGAACCGGCGACGCCAGCAGGCATCACAGCCTAGTATGTGGTATGTGCCTTGACCACCAGGCCAGCGGGCGCCCCAAATTGAGCATTTTCTAATATTTCTTGGAAAGATATGGACAACAAATTCAGAACATAACTGGTATCCGTTTTATTGGCCAGTTGTTGCGACTATGAGTTTGTTGCTGACCACCATCTGTGAATATGACACATTGACAATAGCAACAAATATCAATAAATATCATTAAACCAATCATTCATTAGTGTGCAATATTATATTATGGATAGTACTGTAATCATTTCTTGATCGCCTAATTTCTTCATTGTTTAAACATGACGTAATGGGCCACTATGCTCGATAACAAGCTTGATAAGCCCAAAGCTTATTGATACAGGGTACTCAATAAATCAGTTATCGGGATTCGGGTTATCGAGCTACCCCATCCCTATAGAAGAGGGGCATGTGAGAAATCAGGGGCGAACGTTGTGGTTTGCCAGCCAAGGAGTGTGCGTGCTAAGTTTGGCATGGATATGGGCAACGGTACCGGAAATAAGAGTAGGACCAAAAGTGTGACGTGACGTGACAGACAGAGGGACTGACTGACAGCCGGTGGAGGTTTTCATAGTAACTTGTCATAGACATATAAAGGGGCGTTGGTAAAAGAGGACTGGCAAGCTTCCGGAATTCTGAAGGACGCCTCCTTGGGCGTCACAAAAATGATAAATGCAAAACGAACGGTTTTGGACATACAAGATTTTCACCCGACAACGACGATATCTGAACTGTCGCTGGAGTAGCGGGAACGCCACCGTCGCCCCCTGCAATGCTGTGGCCCTCGGCTTGGTACCCTAAACATGATTCGGAGCTTGGGGAAAACTAATTGGGGAACCTTGATGTATAATCTCTCTATCCTGATGAAATTGCTATTCCCACAATCCCGGCCTGTAAACGTGTTTCTGTTTGTTGATTGCTATCACATTATCGATTTTTAAACAAAACAGTTGCACCACTTTTTAAGTAATGGAGTAACCTAATTTTGAGGAAACGTACTTAGAATTCCGTCGACCTTCTTCCTTTCGAGGATCTTCTTTCCTTCTGGCACCCTGCCATGGCTACCAAAGGCGACGGCGTTCACACACTCCTCCACAGTGAAGAGGCAGTCAAACAGCAGGTGAAACAGATGCATGGAGTCGTGTTTCGCTGCCTGGTGCATGGCAGCGAGGCGGAACGACGAGACAAACACGCCACTTTCAGGAAACAGCTCCTGTTGGTCTGATAGCGCCGACGGGTCAAACAAACCACTTTCAGGAAACAGCTGCTGTTGGCATGATGGCGAAGACGGGCTGGTGGGGTCCTGCTCGCTGTCAGAAAACGGATCTTGTTGGCCTGACGCTAGGGGTGGGCGATATGGAAAAATACAATATCACAATATTTTCCCAAGCTGTATCCCGACACACGATTTTACATGACGATTCTTTTTCATGTTGGTTTCTATGGTTATTTTTTCCAAGTTACTTGACAAAAACTAGACTCTCTGGGTTCCTTTTGGGGGGTCTAAATTGAACTTTACAAGTATGTAACTCTGACTGTATACAAATGAAACCAAATGGATTGGTTTAATTTGTATACTGTCAGAGTAAAGGGGGGACCTAAACATTTTTAAGTTTGAGAACTACTGATTTAGACCAAAATGCAGGTTTAAATTGAATTCTCTATATTAATTAAACAGGATTTTTTACAAGGCTCCCTCAATTGTATCACGATATATACGATACCTCTGAAAAGGCATATCGTGGAGACATTGTATCATCTCAACGATAATTATCACCATACAGTGTTGATTTTGTCGACTAAAACTATGACGAAAAATGTTTGTCGACTGTTTTTTTCACTGACGAAAACCAAATAAGAACTAAACAAAAACTACGCTGTGGTGACTAAAACTAAGACTAAATATATTGACAATTTCGTCAACAAAATAAGAACTAGACTAAAACGTTAGGGAGGGAGAAGAGAGTAATTTTATGTTTGGTTGTTCTCTGGTGTTGCGTGCTGAAAATAGCCGATCTACAAGCTCACAACGCTGCGACGCGTTGTGAGCTTGTAGATCTGCTATTTTCAGCACATAACCAAGTGTAAAATCAGTCATTATGATGCCATCAATGCCCGCCAAAATACATTTTAGTCGACTAAATCAACTGTAGATTTAGTCGCCTAAAATCTTATGATATTTAGTCGACTAAAATTAGACTAAAACTAATACTTTTCAGGTGACTAAATTATGACTAAAACTAAATTACATTTTATTTAAAAGACTATGACTAAAACTAAATCACAATTTGTTGTCAAAAACAACACCGTCACCATATCGCCCACCCCTACCTGACGCAGATGCAGATGGACTGGTGGTGTCCTGCTCGCGGGTGGTGTCCTGCTCGCGGGTGGTGTCCTGCTCGCGGGTGGTGTCCTGCTCGCGGGTGGTGTCCTGCTCACGGGTGGTGTCCTGCTCGCGGGTGGTGTCCTGCTCGCGGGTGGTGTCCTGCGCGTGGGTGGTGTCCTGCGCGTGGGTGGTGTCCTGCTCGTGGGTGGTGTCCTGCACGTGGGTGGTGTCCTGCTTGCGGGTGGTGTCCTGTGCGCGGGTGGTGTCCTGCTTGCGGGTGGTGTCCTGTGCGCGGGTGGTGTCCTGCTTGCGGGTGGTGTCCTGCTTGCGGGTGGTGTCCTGTGCGCGGGTGGTGTCCTGCTTGCGGGTGGTGTCCTGCTTGCGGGTGGTGTCCTGTGCGCGGGTGGTGTCCTGCTTGCGGGTGGTGTCCTGTGCGTGGGTGGTGTCCTGGCATCGGCCACTGTCAGGAAACGGCTCCAGCTGGCCTGATGGTAGGGGTGGGCGATATGGAAAGATATTGTATCACGATACTGTTCAGCAAATTATCACAATCACGATAATAGGCATAATAGCTTAAGCTGCCCGTTACTATAGAACATACGTACATGGGCAACTGGTGGCCCAATGCGGCCCGCAGGTTAATACGGTAATACTGATATATTATTGATTACAGCTGTTACAATTCCAATTAAAAAATAACAAAAAATAATTCAGGATTCCCATTCAAAAGAAGCAAAAATAGCCGTTCTACAAGCTCAAAACGCATCGCAGCACGATGCGTTTTGAGCTTGTAGATCTGCTATTTTTGCTTCTTTCGTATGAGATACTAGAATGACAAAGTAGGACGTAGCAATATGCATTGTGGCCCTCTGGAGTGAAGGTGGAAATATAGTGACCCTCGCCATCATCAAAGTTGCCCACCCCTGCTATAGAAGTATGAATTAAGATATAGAGCTGCGACACATAGAATGTGCAGTCGCTGTATCCAGAGCCTTTTGAGACGGTATCGCGATCCATACGATAAGCCCAATTGAAATGCGAAGACATCATAAAATCATCAAAATGCGAAGACATCATAACATTATCTCCTCCCCTTTTTTACCTAATCTGAGTTCCCAGAAGCAGGGTTCCTACACACTTGGAATGTCAAAAATACCACATGCTTACTCAGGTTTTAATGGGTTAATATACAGTTGCTCAAATTCAAAAGTAAAGTGTTTCATTATCACCTGGATGCCACGTTGGATCGCTATCATCCTGTCTTCCTGTCTGGTCTTCATCCTCTTCTCCCATCTCTCCTTCATCCTCTTCTCCCATCTCTCCTTCATCCTCTTCTCCCATCTCTCCTTCATCCTCTTCTCCCATCTCTTCTTCTCTTTCTTCGCCCCTTCCTCCTCTCTCCTCCTCTTCCTCCGGGTCCTCTGGCAGAGTGTAGGTCACAGAGGCGACACATTCACTGGGTCGGCCACGTTTTCTCTTCTTAGGTTGGATCTCCACACACTGCACCGCAGGGGAGGGCAGACTGACGGGGTTCTTTCTGGGACGGCCACGGCCACGCTTCTGAGGTTCAACCACCATGTGCTGCACCGTCATACTGGAGACATCTGAGAGAGAGAGAGAGAGAGAGAGAGAGAGAGAGATAGAGAGAGTTTAGTGTCTGTCTAACACTTTGGTTGCTAACTAGGGCTGTTACGATTGACATTTTACATGACGATTAATTGTCACTCAAATAATTGGCGATTAACGATTTAATTGTGTTTTTGTCATTGACAATTACATTTCTGTTTGGCTATTAGACTTTGAAGTTGCACATGGCAGATATGACACAAAACCTAAATACACAAAGAAATTACTGACATATTTGACAACTTACTACTTAAAAAATAACATTGATAGTGGAAATAGCGATGCGACGCGTGAGCTTGTAGATCTGCTATTTCTGACATTTTTCAACATTCATGATTATGACGATTATGACAAAATAATTGCGATAATGTCAAATAATCACGATTAGACGATTATGTAATAATTGTGACAGCCCTATTGCCAACCCTGAGTTTCCCGAGTTTGTATAGGAACCCTACCTGTGCCAACCCAGAGTTTCCCGAGTTTGTTTAGGTACCAAAATAAACATAAACATACCCTATCTGTGCCAACCCAGAGTTTCCCGAGTTTGGGCCGTTTTTGATGAAAGAAAAAGCATCTTTGGACCTCAAAAAATGTATTAGGCATGATCGCGATCGCGAAATTGCATGTTTAAACCCCATACCAACACCATCTTTCAAACATGGCAGCGATGTTTGTTTACATTTGAAGAAAACATAATGGCTGCTATCTCATGCCAGAACGGATTTCCAAGCAGATTTCTTTGTTTGAAAGCTGTGAACAGTGTGCACACACGTGGTGCATATGATCTAGGCATGGGCGTGCATGATCCGTGCACTATGAATTACATGGAAGTCTATGGAGACCATGGCAACTTGGGACCTTCAAAGAGATTTAATTGATAGCAACATAAGTGTTAAAAAGGATGCCTACATGAAAAGGAAACCGGGATGGAGTGAGTGTCCCCCAAATTCCACATGGACATAAAACATTTTAATTGTGGAACTTAAATGAAGAGATTGCGCATGGACATATTTATAAAATGTTAAACGTGTGGCTCAGCCGGGAATGGTGTGCTATAAATTTTCTTGGTGATATGCCTTACCATGGCGACGTAATTCGCAAAAAACAACGCCCAAAAACCCTATTGACTTTCAATGGGGGAACACAGAAAAGAAAAAAAAAAAAAGAAAAGAAAAAAACATTGGCGCCACATTACTCTGGCATACTATTTCTGAAAAGGCATATCGTATTGTGCCAACGATAATTATCTCGCAAACCCCTACCTGATGTTGCAGACGGACTGGTGGCGTCATGCTCGCGGGTGGTGTCCTGCTCGCGGGTGGTGTCCTGCTCGCGGGTGGTGTCCTGCTCGCGGGTGGTGTCCTGGCACCCTGCGAGCATCCTGCGAGCATTGGCGAGATGTCTCTCTCCAATGAAGTGAATGAGATTCTGAATCTCTCTGAGCTGGCCTGGGTCTGAGAGGGGGAAATGGCACAAACGGTACATTTTAGGGGGCAGCATAGCTTGAATGGTTAGGGAGCCCGCCTCGAATCAGAGCCCCTGGTTGTCCCTGGTTCGATTCCAGGCCAGGGTAGCAATGTCGATGTGTGTCCCTGAGAAAGACTCTTAAGCTGGTTGCACACTGCTGCGTTTTTCGGGCCGAATATCGGAGTGAATTTCGGAGCACGCAAATAAAAAAATCAACCTCACGTTATGTCAGTCACATTTGCACACTGCCGCCCGTTTCGCGCACCACTCGGTCCCTTGCTCTCTCTATCTCTCTCTCTCTCCTTGCCCTGAAAAACGCATTTCGCAACGAAAAACGCGGCAGTGTGCAACCACCTTTAACCTCTAATTGCTCACGCACTCCTTGTAGGAGTGAATCAGCTGGGTTGGGCTGAAAATACTGAAAATTATCTATGATTCATCATTATGTGTTCAAGGCCCTATCACAAGGTAATAGAACCACGCAGCAGATATGAATTACTTGCCTATTCTCGAGATGACTTCATCGAGTCTTCTCTTCTCACGTATCATTTTCTCAACCTCCCCCTTGCATCTGTCGCATGGTTTCCATGCGGTGCGTGGCTCCTCTGATGATGAGCTGCCCGATTCCCTCCAGGAGCATGGCGAGGTGGCTGCCTTTCTGTCGTCGGGTGGATGGACTCCATAGGGTGACGCACCGGTGGTGTTGTCGCCATAGGCGAGGCTGTTGCTGTGATGAAATGTTTGACATTGAACATGAATTACCGTTTGCCTTTCTTGCCCATGGATAACCTACAATGCAATTACTTTGACAATGACTGGTACCAACAACAGGTCATATTTAACCCATTTAGGCCTACGATTGTTGACTGCTTCAACTATTGAAAGATAGCAGATATACAAGCTCACAGCTGTGAGCTTGTAGATCTGCTATTTTTGAAAAAAGTCGTGAAAATGTGTGCAAATCTTTGGAAATATGTATTTTCAAAGCGAACGTTTGTAACTCAAATTTTGCTTCTGGGTGGTCCCTGGAACTAAATATTTTGAGATGGGGATCCGTGGCCAAATACATATAATTTTGGGGGTCCTTCACATGAAAAGGTTTGAGAACCACTGACGTAGTCTCTCAAGAACAGACTAACTGAGCTCCAGTTCAGTGAAAAGGACCTTTTCTTTGACCATGGCTAGCCAGATTGCTGACATAGAAACATAGGGTTTTTTCAAAAGACACTTACAGGTATATAATAGGGTAAAAATTCGAATTTTCACGATTTTTCAAAAATAGCAGATCTACAAGCTTACAGCGCAGCACTTGAGTGCCACGCTGTGAGCTTGTATATCTGCCATTTTTCAATAGTTAAAGCATAAAACAATAATACACATTAATGTGTACCCGTTCTGAATGGATTAATTCAAAAGAGTATGATTCTGCCTAATACTCAAATAATTGTATAATTATTATCTCATGTATTTCTTTTAATTATCTTGAATAATTGTGATCAAGTGATTATGTAGAAATTGTGACAAGCCTACCCATAGGGTGATGAACAGGCGGTGTTTCTTCCACTGTGTGGTGGGCTCACTGTGCTGTGCCAAAAGGGTGATGGGCTGCCTGCATTGCTGCCGTGGAGTGGTTGGCCTGCTGCAAGTTGGAGGGATGGGTCTGGGTTAAGTACCATGCATAGTGTAGTAGTACATAAGGACCGCAGGAATACACAAGAAACGGAGGGTGAGAGAGATTTGGACCGTTTCATCTGTTTTATCGTCCGGATGATTTAGGTCCGTACACGGACCCTTACGTACAGCTCCCAACTGGACGGACTGAACGTACAAGATCTGTCCGCGGCCACCGTTGTCATAGGCGTAGGCGCAGTAGTGAGGAAAATCACTTTTCCTCTGCTCTATGACAGCGGTTCTCAAACTATGTGCCCCAATGAGAAATATATTTTATCAAGAAACGGGAAAAAAGGAACGTCGCAACCACGTGAAGAGGATGCCTTGACTGTTGACTCCTCAGTCCTCACACACACATGCGCGCGCAAACACGCCACGCGCACACACACAAACACACTCTCTCACACAGTCACACACTTCCTCTACTCCAACAGCAATACAAGGCACACAAGAAGAGCTGATTAATTAGCTCAGCGGCTCATCATATACTTGGGAATTATATGAGCGGGTGTGTTTTCTTATAATTACTCCGGGTCCGGATCCATAATGTGGTTAAATCTGTACCACAAATCCGCGATGCAACGTTGCCGACAGACAGCAGAATCAGTCCAGACTGTTACCACTTATTACCAAACATCACGTTGGGTCAAGCAATTCTGTGGTTCTACATATTTTGGCTTAATGCTTCGCTTTTGTTAACTATTCTGTTATGTGCTGCGAGGCGCAATGTGGCGCGCGGCCCCAACGGCAGCAGAATTGGAGCGGAGAGCGGGTCGGCACGTACATCACGTCGAGGAAATGTGCATGTCGACGGATTTACCGTGCGCACTCTCTCACCCAAAACGTACACAAAATCAAGCATACGTAACTATAAATGGCCCTTTAAGGGCGGTTTAGCGGTGTCTGCGGCTGCTTTGCCCCAGTAGAGAGGTGTGCTGGCTGTATGCGTTTCCCCAGTCTGGTGATGGTCCGGCTCCATTAACCCAGCAGGTAAAGTGAATTTTAGTCTCATGAGTCAAAGCCAGCCAAGTTGAACTTGATGGTCACAACGATAAGCACTATGTTTGTGCAATATAGCCAATAATAATGGCAAGCGAATGTTAATCAGAAAATACTGCACACGAGACAAACTTGGACATTACAACATGACAATGATCCAAAATACAAGGCCAAGTTGAACAGGGCGGTCCATGCCCTTATAAGGTATAGGGCAGGAATACACTTGTAGCTGGATTCAGCTCCGTCTGACCACAATACCATGAAGCCACTTTGAATCACAACATGTGAAATAGAGGCTATATCGCAATCGCATGGATATGAATACAGGCGTGCCTTGAGATTTTGACTTGCACGCTGGTGTGCCTTGAGAAAAATAAAATACAAATAAAATATCACTGGCCTAGACCAGGGGAATACTTCACCTAAATGGTCTGCGGTCTTCTCCGCAAGGCCGATGTACAAGCTTGTCTGCTATATTTTGTATAGCTAAAATCTAAAACAACACATGTGCTTTCCCGGTTTTAATGGGTTAATACGGTTGCTCAAATTCAAAAGTAAAGTGTTTCATTGTCACCTGGATGCCATGTTGTCCGGTCTTCATCCTCTTCTTCTTCTCTTTCTTCACCCCTTCCTCCTCTCTCCTCCTCTTCCTCCGGGCCACGTTTACGCTTCTTAGGTTGGATCTCCACACACTGTACCGCAGGGGAGGGCAGACTGACAGGGTTCTTCCTGGGACGGCCACGGCCACGCTTCTGAGGTTCAACCACCATGTGCTGCACCGTCATACTGGAGACATCTGAGAGAGAGAGAGAGAGAGAGAGAGAGAGAGAGAGAGAGAGAGAGAGAGAGAGAGAGAGAGAGAGAGAGTTACCAATTTAGAACGGGTACACATTATACTGTATTACTATTTTATGCTTTAACTATTGAAAAATAGCAAATATACAAGCTCACAGCGCGGCACCGAGTGCCACGCTGCAAGCTTGTAGATCTGCTATTTTTGAAAAATCTTGAAAATTTGAATTTTGACCCGATTCTAGTGTCTTTTGAATCCTTCTAAGATTTTTAGAAAAACCCTATGTTTCTATGTCAGCAATCTGGCCAGCCATTGTCAAAGAAAAGGTCCTTTTCACTTAACTGGAGCTCAGTAAAGGCCTGTCCATACAATGACCGAAACCGCCGTTTTCGGTCAAAAGGTAAGGTTCGACTACAAAATGACGTCACTCGCAACTTCTGAAAAGCATTAGACCGAATGAGAGTTCGGAAATTTGCACGTCGGAAAGTCCAACTCGCCGAACATTTCGGTCAAAGTATGGAGAGGCCTTTAGTCTGTTCTTGAGAGACTACTATGTCAGTAGTTCTCAAACCTTTTCATGTGAAGGACCCCCAAAATGATATGTATTTGGCCACGGACCCCCATCTCAAAATATTTAGTTCCAGGGACCATCCAGAAGCAAAATTTGAGTTACAAACGTTCGCTTTGAAAATACATATATTCAAAGATTTGCACACATTTTCACGACTTTTTCAAAAATAGCAGATCTACAAGCTTGCAGCGCGGCACTCGGTGCCGCGCTGTGAACTTGTATATCTGCTATTTTTCACTGGTTAAAGCATTCAATAATTCTAGGCCTAAATGGGTTTAATGTGATTATCATCTACTGTAACTATTAACTTAGCAAATGTCTGTCCGCCGTCTGTCTGCAGTACTCTGACGCCATACTCTGACGTCAAAGTACTGACATCAAAGACTGACATGGACACGGAACACCATCTATGCATAAAGATCTGCACTCCAACATCTGAGACTCCTACATTCAATCCCTCAGATACTGTGCACACCCCTGTGCACAGGACTAGTTTATTACAATGTTTTACCTGAAAGAGTGCAGCTCTCCTCCGTATGCAGTAATGTCAACGCCTCCTCTTCCGGTTCCTCTTTAATCTGTGGAGGTCGTGGTTCCTCCTGGATCAGACTGTGACTGCTGTGGAGTTTGTGGTTCCTCCTTGACCAATCGGGGGCTCCTCTCCTCAAGTTCAGGAGATCAGAGGGAACCTCTATATACACACACACAGAAGGAGGAAAGAAGTGGTGGCATCAGCACAGCAGAACTCAAAACACCTTTCTCATTAGATTAGATTCTCCTACTTTAGTATGGCTTAAATTGCTCTTCTCTAAAAGGGTTGCACATCAAAAGATAAATGAGCCTATACTTGTGTACTAATATGCATACTGGAATTACCTATATCAATATCAATATGTGTAGCCTACTATTTTTCAATAATTTATTTAAACACAGCCTAGTCAAATAGATTACTAGCTACTACTACTACTACCCAGTAAGACACCTGTGAAAAGCGAGAAGTGTGGCTTAATAATAATATTGATGACATCTGGGATCTCCATATATGGGGAAAAAAAGGGATTCTGTTAGTGTGGTTAACCTGACATCACAGTGATGTCAGAGTGTGATGTCAGAGTGGCAAACCCATAGACCGTAGTAAAGCATACAAGGACAGACGTCCGGACGGTGCCGTTTCTCATACTAGTAAGACGCCTAAGGGCGTTGTGCCATGTCTTGGCCATCTGGCCAGTGATGTAGCCTATATCGGACAAGTTACCCATATGAAGACCCCTGGTACCCATATGGAGATCCATGTACTGTATATGGAGATATGCTGTGAGACCCCAAACATGCTTACTCAGTTATTCGTGAAGACATCTGACATCATACAAACAATTCATTTTATGCCCATATATGGAGATCCCTGTCTGTATAGAACCAGAGAGAGGAAGAGAGATGCCCATATATGGACATTCCCATATGACGTCCTGTTAAGATCTTAATGTTAGGGCTTAATAGTGTTCTTGACATTCCAAGAAGCCACTAGTTTACATTAATCTCAATAGACATGCAATAACACCAGTATCGTCCATTAACTGTTTATGTATGTTCTATTACAGTATCTATTTTTTGCAATGGCCAATAAGATTTTAGTGGTAGAACTTGTTTTCATTCGGGTTAATTCAATTCATTCAGTTCCAGGGGTCCTCAAGGACCCTACTTTGAGAAACACAAAACTACAGGGAACACCATCTTATGAAAAAAAAAATACCTAACGTGATATTCGCAAGTACAGCAGCTATGTCACAGTGTTTAAAATGATGCAGTTCAACCCACCTGTTCTGCGTAGTTTGACTTGTGGCTGTAAAACGTGGTCCAGCAGTTTGTTTCGTCTCTCCAGCAGAGTTTCTAGTGTCTCTATCTCTCTCTGGAAGAGGTTGAACATGAACTCTGCAGCCAAACCGAGACGCTCGCTGACAAACACTCTGACAACTTGCTTCACACAACGAACACCACTTTGTTTTTCCAAAACACACAATATCTCCTCTCCCACCGACGTCAGGTGTTCCTTTATCGTCAACCGTACATGAGACATTTTTCACAACGCTTGCTTGTTCCTTGTTTCTCACAGGTTTCTCACCGCCATGAAAATAACACGAATGAAGTTAATTCCGGGTTAAAGTGCTTCGCACATGCGTTGCGCAAACGAAGAACTAGGAACAAAGAGGAAAAGAGAAGGAAAAGACGCTCAGTGACCACGGCTATGCGCCATGACACTTTCGGTGGCAAAACTCGCACTGGAAGTTCGATGAATAACATTAGAGTCTATGAGCGCCGGCTGGGACCGATCATGGACAAAAAAATAATTCTGAATGATAGAGACCTTTGTTATATAATCGCCCCAGGAATGTAAAAGACCTTGATAGGTAGGTTTTTCCACCTATTAGTCTGAAAATAATCACGCAGTTGAGGAGAAAGACGTACAACATTCTTGGTTTTATTCGTGAGAGCTCTGAAGCATACAGTAAAAACATCATCTCATATACTGAGCCAAGTTCCTCCCACAACCCCAGGGAGGATGGACCAAGGCCCTAACACCTTTGGCAGACTGAGACAAACCTCACACATATATTAGAGAACAACACTGTCAAAAGGATTTCAATACATTAAGCTCAGACAGTCGTTGATTAGCAATCTGAAACAATAGAGCACACACACTTGACACTACATGGGGTCTGTGAGCCAAACTGGGAGAACCAGTTTGAAGATCAGAAGAATATGGGGGCTTGCCTTCAACCATCACTCTGTCGGGTTTCAAAAGTTCAGGGAGCATAGAGTGAAATACAATGTTTAAAATATGCATATAAAATTCACCTTATCAGACCTATCACAGGTATTTTTTACAATCACTTGCTTTTCGATGTGCACAGTACATAATGTTATTGAGGCAGCTATGCAGCGGCAGGTATAGTTTCTGTCTCAGAGCTATCGCGAGATTTGGATTCCAGACAGGGAATGGTTGAGAGTCTCGCGATACTAGCTAGTATAGTTAGTAGCTAGTTCAGAAACGTACTTTGTGCTCTTTAGATACCTCTATAATGTTATACAGTGTACACAGTACTCACCGAAAAGCAACACAGCAGAAAACAATGTGTGACATTTTTTCTTTATATTCCTGAGCCGAGTATTTTATAAAGGTCTCTATCGTTCAGAATTATCTTTTTGTTCATGAGCTGTCCAGCTGGCTCTCATAGACTTTAATGTTATTCATAGAACTTCTGGTGCGTGTTTTGTCACCGAAAGTGTCATGGCGCATAGCTGTGGTGCCAAAATAACTCAGCGTCTTTTCCTTATCTCTTTGTTCCTTTTTCTCTCAGGGGAAAGCCTGGTGAGGCGAGGTTACTTTGTTCCTAGATGAAGGATCTAGGCAGGCCTGGGAGATAGATGCCTTTCGCCCCCTGGTGGAGGAGGTATGTTAACTGTAAATAGAAAGCAGTTTTGATTCAAATACCATTTTGGGGTCTTTTATATATATATATATATATATATATATATATATATATATATATATATATATATATATAGACCTATATATATATTTTTTTTACACACATAAAACTGATGCACAGGGACCCCTCCAGCATTATTAATTTACCTGTGTTCATTTACCGTAAGTTTTTTTTTTCATCTTCTCTCTCTTCCTTACAGAAAATGAAGTAGGCCTAATGATTATTACTTAACCCAACTTAACCCAACAACGATTAACTGTAACCCAACATGCAGTTACAATATAGTTGTAATGTACAGGAAGCAGTGCTCAGTTGAGTGGCAATTTAAGTAGGCCTACTCGTTAAAAAGCTAAGAAAAAGACCACACAGCATCAAAGGTAATCAACAAACTAGCTGGCGCTGTGAGTTTGTAGGTCTGCTATTTTCACAATAGGCCTATTTATCTATGGAACCTAGCTAGCCAAACAAAAACGCCTTTTTTTTATTCGTTTTTTGGCTTTTATGCCTTTATTTGATAGGATCGTAGACAGGAAATGGGGGAGGGACAAAGGTCGTCCGGATCGGCAATCGAACCAGCGACGCCATCAGGCATCAGTGGTAGGCCTATGCGCCTGGACCAGTAGCAGTAGGGCAGGGGGTAGGTCCAACACCTACATTGCTTAAACATCTCGACAAAGCACCCCGCTCCACCCAAAGCAATTGTGAGCCCATCATTCCACTGAGACTGTAAACTGTGCCCTTATTGAAAAGGTGAGAACTTTGTTGGATGGGAATTGGTTTTCTTGACCTGAAGAGGGTTAGGGTTAGGGTAGGGTAAACCATGACATCCTCTTATATCGAAACTGTCATATTCCATGTTCCCCAATCCTGACACAAAAACTGTTCAGTGTTTGTGACAGGTGGTGTCGTAGCTTTACTGGCGCTAGCTCTCACACAGGCTGTTTTTTAGCTGTTCTCTTCAGCCCATAATGGCCCTGTAGAATTTCACCTGTGGAGTGCACGTTTGGGTGGTGGTTGGGTCTACAGCTGGTTTTATAAATATAATATTGGCAATAATATTATGACAATAGTCACACCAGGGGACATGGATTATGAAGGCCTCACGCTGCCTGAAAATTATAGAGTTGAGCACCATTGGTCTCACAATTCGATTACAATTAATCTGTAAGATTCCATTCCACGATGCATCTTGCAGCATATATTATGAACATGTTATAACATGGCATAATCACTCTCAAGCATAAATGGCATAACATTACTAAATTAAAATTTTAAATTTAAATAAAAAAACTAGTAAATGTTAATAGGACTAGCCTATTATTGTGAGAATGATGCCAAAACCTAAATCCTTCATAGCTGCTCTAATACATAAGAAATCCCTTTTTTATTTTTTTTCCTTTCTCCTTTCCCTCTGACCAGAATGTTCTGGAATATGTCTTGCACACACTTTTGTAAAAGCGCAGTGGAGACGATTTAACTCACCGTTTGGCAGATGTTTGGCAGCATCATGTGTTGTCAGCAGATTCAGGCTCTCTGGAAAAGAAATAATTGAAAACTAGGAGCAGTGCTCTTCCAAGCACAGTTCTTCGACAGGTCAGGTATTTGCGTGCAGATTTTCATGGAACTTGCACCCTGCGTTCATTATTTGAGGCATTTTGTCCAATTAAGATGGAATATGAAATGTCTGTCAGATCCGTCTTGATCACATGACTATGGAGATACTGTGTACTGATTCGTGAGATTTTGGGATAAAATCTGAAGGAGTAATATCCCAAAATGTATTTTACATAAGTTGGCCTACTGGTGGCGCTCTAAAAGTCAGATGAGGTATTTCCATGGCCTCTAGGGAGTGTGCATACAACATTTTACACTGATCGGTGGAGTTTAGTCCAGGCGTTTCGGGCAGTATTTTGATGTAATCGTGCACTTTATGAAAGAAGCATGAAATTTGGCACACAATTAGAACATGCCATTTGGAAACTTTTTGGCTATAGGGGCATCGCAGATTTGTCTTGGGAAACTTGTGGGAGCCAATTAAAGTTGGGCTCTCATAGACTTTACTAGAGTAAAATAATACAAAAAATACATATGCTTCAAGTAGCATGTAAGGGGTCAAACTAGGTGTTTTTGGGGATTCTGAATCCAATGCAAACATTTGTTTTGCAGGAAAAATATTCCTTGGGCTAAAAACGGACACCATAAATCTATGGTTTAGTGATGAGTCATCACTTTTCAAAGTTTAGTGGCGGCCGTTTCTCGGAAAGGAATGTTTTTCGTGCAAAACAAATGCTTGCATTGGATTCAGAATCCCGACTAACACCTAGTTTGACCCCTCACATGCTACCTAAAGCATATTTATTTTTAGTATTTATTTGACTCTATAGTAAAGTCTATGAGAGCAACTTTGATTGGCTCCCACAAGTTTCCCAAGACAAATCTGCGATGCCCCTATAGCCAAAAATGTTCCATATGGCATGTTCTAACTGTGTGCCAAATTTCATGCTTCTTTCATAAAGTGCACAATGTTTGCCTGAAACGCTCGGACTAGTTATAGGTAAAAACACAAATCGGCCTGTGATAGACTTATAGTGCCACCATGCGGCTGATTAGAAAATAAAAATAAGTGGCAATTCTTCCTCGGTATAGTGGGAATGTTTGTGCAAAAAACCATGGAAATCGCATTCTGTGTCAAAACAAAGGTAGCACTTTGGAAGCCAATCTTAGCCAATCAGGATGGAATATGAAAAATCTGAAGTGATTTTTGGACAAAATATGTAGGAGTAGTGTGAAAAACATGGGTGGCGCTATAACAGGCCCATGTGAAGAAATGGGGGCAGAGGTTCTGCTCTGCTCTGGCACATGGAGGTGT
Organism: Nannobrachium achirus; assembly: GCF_963921795.1. Lineage (NCBI taxonomy): Eukaryota > Metazoa > Chordata > Actinopteri > Myctophiformes > Myctophidae > Nannobrachium > Nannobrachium achirus. The sequence goes on from NC_137814.1 coordinate 7,050,289, forward strand.
GCATGGGCGGTTTGGCTGCCATCATGCCAACGGTGCCAGAGATTAGCTGTCCACAGACCGATGGAAGGACACGCGGCCGGACACGCACGCACAAGGACGGATGGACAGGGGAGAAAACATAGTCTCAGCCTGGCGGAGACATTTAACCACTTCACTGTAGAGTCCCTATTCTGGGACAAACATTCGGGAAAAAATAGCAAATGTACAAGCTCACAACTTGTCACATTTACAACGCATGGAGATCTTGTAGATCTGTGTAGAGAATTAGTGTTCAAAAAGGAGGTTGTCAAATAATAGACGGCATACAGAATTAGAATAAACTATATTAGGTCAACTTTATAAAGTATAGGCCTATAGGTTAATTTCGTGTTGCAGACCAATATATAGATTTGTAACATGTGAGATGGATAAATGCACAACCAAAGGTTCTCAAACAATTTTGGCTCAGGTCACCCCTGCAAATAATGTTTTAATCCACAGCACCCCTGAATTACATTAACTTTACAGCATCTTACATTTGTGTAAATATTGTATGAAATATGAAAAGAAGTTCCCCTAAAATACAACATGTCTTGAGGAAAACGTGACAGAATAGCCCTTATTTTTTTTCCTTTATACTTTATGTTTAACCACTTGGACCTCAGTATCTATATTCTGGAGGGAACATTTCTACAAGCTCAGTTGTGAGCTTGTAGATCAGCTATTTTTAGGTGAAGAGACTTGGTGTATATTGAAAAAGAACACACTGTCTAAAACAGTGGTTAAACTGAAGTGATATTAATATTACTCTATTGATTAATTCTAAATTGATTAATTTAGAAACATCGTTTCTAAACTGTAGTTGATATTGGGCTTAAGTTCCACTTCCAGGTTTGATTATTTTTTAAAACAGTTGTTCTCAACTATTTTCATGTCAAGGACACCCAAATTAATGTGTATTCTTCCATGGATCCCCATCTGAAATTATGATTTGTGCCAGGGACCCCCTTGCAACATATGTTGTTATATTTCAAAAACATTCCACATCTTGCACTTTTCTTTTATTTGAACACAAATGGACAAAACCACACCTTGACAAACACTGAGATTACACTTATTTATTGATAAACCAAGTGTAGCGATATGCAATGAAAAGTAATTCAACCCCTTTCCCTTTTTTATTTGGAAAATTGCTATATACAATGCACAAGTACTTAGTATCAATACAATTGATTACTGAAATCAATTATTTAGTCTGGTTGCCAATAGGAGTCACACTAAAAATAATGAAAGATAATATAAAGATATACAGGACTGTAACATAATACTTAGGGACTTGTCTTAACACAACTGCTGCCAAAAGAAATACCCCTTTGTAGGGCTTCTCCGCCATGCCAGAGGAACCCGAAGATAAGCTTTAATAAAATAAAAAAATAAGAAAAAAAATATCGAAGCCGAACTAAAATAGGCCGGAAATAATGCTCCGGGATCGGTTTCTACACAGACACATTATGGAGCAGACCGATTAACATTGAGGCCGCAAAACGGAAGTGGATGGTCCGTCCTCTATTCCGGCCTGTTAGCTTTCTGTGTAAACACCACGGCTTACAGATGGAGAACGGATTGATCAATTTTCTAAATTTCAACGGATTTGAGAAGCTGATGGAATACGCGAACACACGATGCATAGCAGTGTCCGATCGCGCACGATGGGAACTGGATTAGCGCCCGCGTTTAACAGGTAGGAGAAGCCAGCAGTACATAGAAAAATCTTCGGTTTCCTCGGCTGTAAACAACCAATGAGTTAAGACAGTTATATAAGAACACAGCTGAGGAGGGCACTTCAAAATAGATTACAAAAAAAAAGAATATATATATATATCAATATGGTACTAAAACATGCAAAATAGGGCCCTCAGCCTCACTCTGTCCCTCAGAGGGAGAAGGAACGGCAGTAGCGTAGATTTCGTACATTTCATCGATGAAGAATCGCACAAGGCCACATCGTGATAGATGTCTGCATCGATTATTTTCCACACCACTACTGAAACAAAATGTTAATACGGATGGAACTTTTACCCTCTAGCTAAATCTGGCATATTCACATGGAATCAATACAATAATGTGGACTGTCCTGGAAATTCACAAATAAACCGAAGCAAAGTAAATCAGATGACTACTTTGGGGCAATCAAATATATTTCTCTGTTCAAGGAAATGATTCATCAGAGTAGGAATTACCAGTTCTCCCCCCTGTATGTCTCCCCACATCACCATTTTGAGTAAAATCTTTGCCACAGACTGTACAAATATAGGGCATTTCCCCTGTAGGACTAATAATAAAATAATCCTTTGTACTCCAGCCTTTACCACATATTCTACAAAAATGAGTCACTCAAAGTTAAAAAAGTATTTGGAGTGGATAACGGTAGCAAAATGTTGAAATATGCACCCCCATGGCCAAAAAAATGTATTAAAGTCTGTGTGTTTGACTGGACTGCTGACTTACTACAATGACAATAATGCTTTGGTGCCATGTGACACCCTGTGTGGTGGGGGAGGCCGCATGAGGGTGTGACTTACATTCTCCCCTCCTGTATGTCTCCCCATGTGTCTTTTCATGTCACCATTTTGAGTAAAAGCTTTGCCACAGACTGTACACATGTAGGGCTTTTCCCCTGTATGGCTGCGCATGTGTCGCTTTAAATAATCCAGTGTGCTCCAGCCTTTGCCACACGTTCTACAAAAATGAGTCTTTTCCCCCGTGTGACTGGCCATGTGCCTTTTCACAAGATCGTGTTTGCGATTAAAGCCTTTGCCACAAATCTTACAAACGAAGGGCTTTTCCCCCGTATGAATCCTCATGTGCGCCCTCAGCCCGGGCATGTGTCCAAACACTTTGCCACAGATCGCACAAAGACAGGGCTTTTCGCCGGTATGAGACGTCATATGATTGTTTAAATTTCCCGGTGTGCTAAATCCTTTGCCACAGACTGTACAAACAAAGGACTTTTCCCCTGTATTATGACTCTTCATATGTTTTTCCAAGGATAAACTATGGATAAAGCCTTTGCCACAGAGTGTACAATTATTAGTCTTTTCTCCCGTGGGCTTTTTCTCCTCACTCCTAACAGGTTTTTCATTTGTACCGGTATGTTGAAGCCGCGTGTGTCTTTTTAGCCCCTCTACCCAACTAAATCCCTTGCCACAAAGAGTACAAAGAAACTGCTTTGCCCCTGAGTGACGTCTCACGTGATTTTTTAGGAGATCTTTTCTAAAGAACGCTTTGCCACAAACCGTACAGCTAAAGGGTTTTTCGCCTGTGTGTGTCCGCATGTGTTTTATTAAACCACTACTTTGACTGTAGGCCTTGCCACACTCTGTACAGACGTATGGCTTTTCTCCTGTGTGAATACGCATGTGTGTAGTGAGCCCACTTTTCTGAACAAAACCTTTTCCACAAACCTCACAATTGAAGGGCTTGTCGCCTGTATGATACTTCATGTGTCTCTTTAGACCTTGTATGTCAAAGAATCCTTTGCCACAAACCGTGCAAATAAAGGCGGTTTCCCCTGTGTGACTCATCATGTGTTTGTTAAATTTTCTTCTTGTATCAAAGTCTTTACTGCATTCTGTACAGCTAAACCCTGTCTTCTCTGTGCGACTCCTTGTGGCGCGAGGTTTTGATGATTTCGGATGTTCCAAAGTTTGTCCTTCCACATTTTTCTTCTTGCGTGGTGACTTTAGAGCCGATTGAGCTTGCCCGGTCTCCCACTCGTTGTCATGGTCTTCGGCGTCATCGGCGTCATGGTCTTCGGCGTCAGATTCTCCCGTGGGCTCCCCCTCGTCACTGTCTTCTTCTTCGTCACTGTCTTCTTCTTTCCAGGGCTCCCACTCCTCACTGTCTTCATTATTAGACTCGTCATTAGAACTGTCAGGAGATGGGAGCGTGTCATCGATAGTTGTTTGTCCACAGTCCTCTTCGTCAGCTTGTGTTTCCAGGTGTTCGGTTGAAGTGCCGGCTACAGGCTCTGTCGCGTTACCATCTTCACCGATCATTTCTCGTATTGTAGTAGTGGATCCATCAGCCTTAATCAGCGTAGTCTCTGGATCTAGAGAAAAGATACAATAAGAGAAATTCATTCACTGTTTGAACTTAACCCATTTAGAACGGGTACACTGTATTGTGTATCATTATTTTATGCTTTAACTATTGAAAAATAGCAGATATACAAGCTCACAGCGCGCGCTGCGAGCTTGTAGATCTGCTATTTTTTTTAAATTGTGAAAATTATAATTTTGACTCGATTCTATGAGTGTCTTTTGAATCCCTCTAAGAGTTTTTGAAAAACCTATGTTTCTACCTGTGCTGTAAATAAGTGCTCAATTTCCAAACATGAATCCATCATTATTCATCAAAACACATCTGTTATCAAACACAATCTGTTATTGACTGCAATAATCAAATTCACCAAATAGACTTTCAGACCTCTGTGATGCTCTATTGGTTCAACGATCTGCACACCTGTCCCCACCACTCCCCTCTTCCTATTCTATGCCCCGACGTCACAACATTGGAGCGACGGCCCCTGCACTCTGGTTGGTTAAAGGGCCATTTCACCTCTGGGACAACCAAATCTTATTTTATTGTTGTTTGGGAGCCGATCAACACAATCCTGTGTTATTTTCTTTTTTGTTCAATCTGTGTTTTTTATTTTTTTATTTTTTTATTTTAGTATTTCAGCATGTACTAGTGATGTGTTAGTAGTGCTGAAATACTAAAATAACACAGATTGAACACAAAAAAATAACTCCCAAAGAACAATAAAATAAGATTGGGTTGTCCCAGAGAAATGAAATGGCCCTTTAAGGTCGATATGCATTTGCTCCGCCTAAAAGTAATCACGGCATGCATGCGAGCACGCGTGATGCCTGATGAATGGTAGTGATGCCTGCTCAATGATTTCATCCATTTGAATTGGAGGCGGGCGGCAGTGCAGTTGGCGACTCACTGTGCACTCACTCAGACAGACACTGACCCACAGTGGAGATTCGATGGTCAAAGACTGATCTGTTTTTCCACCTGATGTGAACAAACTCATCCCTGCCCAGCTCTGACTGATTCATGTTTAGATCTCTTGATAGTCGAAAAACAACTATGGAATAACAACTTTGGCAGTACTGTTAGCTATTATTGAATCCGTAGGAGACGGTGGGGGAAGGAGCGCTTCTTTTCGCTTCACCAGTGTCGGCAGGTTATAGCTACTCGCCAGCGTCAGGGTTGGGTTTAGGCATAGTTATACTGAGGTTAGGTTTAGGCATAGTTTTACTGAGGTTAGGGTTAGGTATAGGCATAGTTATACTGAGGTTAGGGTTAGGTTTAGGCATAGTTTTACAGAGGTTAAGGTTAGGTTTAGGCATAGTTTTACAGAGGTTAAGGTTTGGGTTAGGTTTAGGCATAGAGGTTAACATTCACCCGCGCGGTCCAAGTGACCACAGCCGAGCGCTCCAGCCAATCACAGGTCGTGCCTTCCAATGTATTCAACCCCGTCTCCTACGGATTCCATTACCGCATACTGTTATGGTGCTGTGCTGCAACAGAGATCTGTTGCTGTCGTTATATAGGTCTATGTTATGGCTCATGGTTGCTGTTAAGGCGTGCAAAACTCGGAAAACGCAGCAAACAGCCAGTTGTGCGTCGGGCACCAAAATAGATTGCAGCGGCCCTTGCTCCAACTTCCTATGCCTGACATAGTCAACACGTTAGTTAGCTCTTTTTGAGCCGAACAACAACGAAAGTAAAAGCCAGGGTACAGTGAATCTCACATCGTCACTTTAAAGGGACAGATCTTACCTACATACTTATATGGGAACATGCAGGCCTGCATGTAAAATCCGTACATGTTGGCATATCTGCACTTTGTAATCTTTTAATATATGTTGTACAACACTCATCACTTCATCAGTATTACTCAACCTCCTTATGTGCACGTGCGATAATGTCCGCAAAACTAAATTGGCGCCCTGATAGCGATTCACTCCACAGATTTTTCTTGGGTTGGGATTAATTCCACAATAATAATAATACACATTTACAGACAACGTCAGTCACACTGATAAGAACCAGTATGCACGCGCAGGTCAGAGGCAAAAGGAACCGACCGCTCATAAGATGCAAAGTGGTTACCAGCCTTGTGTAAAAAAGCATCCCATTAAACTTTCAGATGCAGTTTTTCTCCCGGTGTGGAGGAAGAATGCTTTGGATTTTTAGTGTGATTTCTCGCTCATCTCTCTGCTGTCGGGCCAAAACCTCTTAACTCCAAAATGTTCATTTTCGGAAAATAAGCTTAAGTGGAGTTTTACTACTTTTTACTACTTTTCATTGGTTCAATATTATTTTAATCAACACACAGACATAAAGGGTGTTCAATAGCCCTGACTTATGCCACACAATGAAAAAACTCAAAAATGGAGTTAAGAGGTTTTGGCAAGACAGTGACGATATATTAGTTTCTGTTGTGTGTAAACAATAGTGGCAATTCAAAGCAGTTGTCCTCAAAACCACTCCTCCAGTCGGCGTCATTAGAATGGAGGGAGCGCTCCTCATAATCACGGCACCAGAGCTGCTCTTGCTAGTGCAGCTGGAGCCCATCAAGCCGAATTTATGCTCAATCCTGCGACGGCCGCAAATAGCAGACCTCCAAGCTCACAACAGTCGCATCCGCAATGCGATTGTGAGCTTGTATGCCAGCTGTTCTCGGCACGGAATTACCGTTGCAGGGTGAAGTATATATGTCTCGCCAGCCAACACTCAAGAGGAGGTTGAATGAACATGAAGCCAGCGCTATTCTAAAACAACAGGTTTGGGAATTGATTACATGAAACAGTCACCTGCATGTGCAGTCTCAATGTTGGTAAACAATAAATCTGTCTATAATGGGAGCATTTGAAGAGCAGGCAAGTTGTATTATGTAGTAGATTGACTGGGTCCGCTATAGCTATTGTAGTTCAGGCATCTAGTGCAGGGGTTCTCAATCTTTTTTAGGCTGTGACCCCCAAAATAAACTGAGGACCCCCACCCTGCAAGCACTTGGAATTGTAGGTATTACATTTAATGTGACTCGGTTCCAGAGATAAATATTGTGAAAATAGCAGATCTACATGCTCACAACGCCTCGCAACGCAAGCCATTGTGAGCATGTAGATCGGCCATTTTCACAATGTTCGCCTCTTGCTTACTTGCTTAATATTTGACAGTTTGGCCAGTTTGGTATTAAAACGGTCTTGAAAGTCCTTAAATTGTGACTTTAAAAATGTGCAGATACCCTGTATACACTTATACTGTATGTTAGTTTGTTTACCGTTGAGTGAGGAATAAATTACATTAAGCTAATCATCTGGGGACCCCACAAAATAATTTGGGGATCCCACTTGGTCCCGACCCCAAGTTTGAGAATCACTGATCTAGTGTGTCAGGTTTCAGCTGGGGAGGAACTGGTAAAATTCAGGCACCTGGTGAGTAGATTTTTAGTATGGTGTTAGTTAGGGTATAAGGTTTTCAGAAACCACCGCAAACGAGTTGGGCCTGCACCCTAGTGGTCGGTTTTCAGTGAATTCAATAGCAGATAGGTCAGTATATGGTTGAAACCCCATATAATTGATTAAAGGGATTCTGTTACTATTGGGTATGTTAAATAACTACTGGAAAAGCATAATTTGCAAGATGGCGTCAATGATGAGCTTAAATACCTATAAACTGGGTGGGAATATGTAAAAAATCTTGGAAAATAGTTTTTGATTGTCGGTATGGTGTTAGGTACGGTTATAAGGTTTTCAAAAACTATCACAAACGAATTGGGCTTGCCCCTAGCGGTCTGTTTGCAATGATTCCAACACTAGATAGGTCAGTACATGATTAAAACCCAAAATAATTGATACAAAATATTTTTTTAATACTAAAAATTTAGGAAAAGAACTACCGGAAAGGTGTCATTTTGAAGATGGCATCCACGATGGCGGAGTTTAAAATACCGTAATTGCCGGACTATAAGCCGCTGCTTTTTTCCCATGTTTTGAACCCTGCGGCTTATACAAAGGTGCGGCTTATATAAAGATCTTTACAGCTAGCGGCCAGTTAGTTCGTTTTACAATGGTCTTTAACAAGGATTTATATATAGATTTATACAGCTAAAGTCCATCAGGGGCGCTCTAGCGGGAAGCAGGAGGGACAACTGCGGCTTATAGTCAGGTGCGGCTTATACATGTAAACATTTTTTTTTCTTCTAAATTTAGCTGGTGCGGCTTATATTCAGGTGCGGCTTATAGTCCAGCAATTACGGTACCTATAATCTGGGAGGGAATATGGCTAAATTATTAGGCTTGCTGTGGAGTACAAGGTCAGCCTTTGTTGTGAAGAGGTGGTACAGTAAATCAGCTTTTTTTTCTCCTGAAGTTATTGACTGATGAATTGAGAGCTGGTCTTTATTTTGACTATCTTTGTGGAACTTCTGACAACCATATACTGATATGATATTTGATTCATTGAAAACAGACCACTAGGAAGTGAGCCCAACTTGTTTGCAAGTTGCAAAGTTTGAGATCCCATAAAGTTCATTTAGGAACATGTTGGGGGTGGGGAAAAGGATTACCATGTTTCAAACACATTTTTTGGACACTGCTCCTACACATTTTTAAAATCACGCTGCAACCTGACGGTCGCTTATCTCCTGATTAGGGACTCTTACTGGTTTTATTGATCAGAGATTTGTTTTTCTGAGAATTAAACCACACTTTGGATGTGTGGAGTGCAACTTTAACCCATTCAGAACGGGTACACATTATTGTGTATCATTATTTTATGCTTTAATTATTGAAAAATAGCAGATATACAAGCTCACAGCGCGGCACTCACGCGCTGTGAGCTTGTAGATCTGCTATTTTTTTTAAATCGTGAAAATTAGAATTTTGACCCGATTCTACAAGTGTCTTTTGAATCCTTCTAAGGTTTTTTGAAAAAACCTATGTTTCTATGTCAGCAATCTGGCCAGCCATCGTCAAAGAAAAGGTCCTTTCCACTTGAACTGGAGCTCAGTTAGTCTGTTCTTGAGAGACTACTATGCCAGTGGTTCTCAAACCTTTACATGTGAAGGACCCCCAAAATGATATGTATTTGGCCACGGACCCCCATATCAAAATATTTAGTTCCAGGGACCACCCAAAAGCAAGATTTGAGTTACAATCGTTCGCTTTGAAAGTACATATTATATTCAAAGATTTGCACACATTTTCACGACTTTAAAAAGAATTGCAGATCTACAAGCGAGTGCCGCGCTGAGAGCTTGTATATCTGCTATTTTTCACTGGTTAAAGCATTCAATAATTCTAGGCCTAAAGCAATGATTCAAATCTGAAGTTTTCAGCAGCTAGAATCAGTTTGACATTTTTTGCACAACGGAGTAGAAAATTCACTCAATTGTTTTTATCTGCTGTGCTGCTCTGCGCAGTGGGGGAATATCTTCATCAGGTTAGGCCTTTCTACTCAGTGGGGGAATATCTCCATCGCCAGGTTAGGCTTGTAAAATTCACAGTAGCCAATTGGAATTAAATCTGTTCAAACTGTCTGATACAGTTGTGGATAGTATTGGCACCATTGCATTTGTTTAAAAAAGAAAATTATATTGAAATGTGGCAAATGAGAACATATTTTGGCATCAACATGTGTACTCATTTGGTTTGCAGAGGATCACAACATAAAAACTGGAATAAATACTGAATCCTATCTCATTGTAAACAGCAATATAAAAAAAATGGCATGGACAATATTATTGACACCCTTTTAGATTTGCACGAAGTACTTGAATTTCAAGCAGGCACCTGTAACTCATCTGTGGTGAGTCAAAGTTGACTTTAATTGTTAATAATCACTAATCCAACCAGTTTAAATGGAGTAAAGCCCTCATTCTGCTGTGTTGTGTCACTGCATGAACCACACTGAGCATGGACAAAACATTTTTTTAAAAGGAGATAATTGTCAGGAGGTCTAAGAGAAGATTAGCCAAGCATGGACAATCTCAAGGCTCCAAGTCCATCTCCAGAGATCTTGATGCTCCTTCACTGGGTTCATTTATCATACATTCTCTTTTCTATGATATTCTCCGAATAGATGATGCACAGCATACACAGCCCCTGTGGTCATCTATTGTGCTATAGTATAGTGCTTGCCTTGCAGCCATGCTGGGGGCTGGTCAGAAATAGTGGCCAATGGTCTTTTCTACCTCCTCCCCTCCTTATGCTCCTCCTGTCATTTTCTCCTTTTTGTAGTTTTTATTTTTCACAAAAAATGTTTCTTTTTTACAGTGTGCTCAATCCAACGTCCTGATTATGCAGTGCTCAGAACTTGAAGGCACAACTTATTTCTTTTACAGTGTACTCTATAACGTTGGCTGCTTGCTTCCTTGCGGAGCTGCTGCTGTACACACAGCTAAAGCAAAAGCACTGTCTTCTACACTTCTTTCTTTTCTTTCTTGCACGTGTGATTTAAAGGGGAGCATTTAGCAACGTGGAGCGCATGTTGGACATGCAGCCCTTTTTACAGCCTGTGTGTTATGTCAGGGACGTGCTGGCCATTGGGAAAAGCGGGACAACTCCCGAACGGCCAGTTAATTCCAGGCCGGTTCCATTTTGGGGGCTGGGCGGCCAACAAAGTAAATCGTCACTGTCGGACAGAAACCTTGCATCTCCAAGTTTCAAATTTGTACATTTTTTCGCAAAGCAAAGCCCTGCTTCATCATACAAGGCTGTTGCACAAAAGTAGTGAAAACAGCAGATCAACAAGCACACAACGTCTGCTTGTAGATCGGCTGTTTTCACTAGTTTAAATCATTTTTTAAAATGATAAATACAAAACAAACGTTTTTGGACATACAAGGTTTCCACCCGACAACGACGAAATATAACTCACGTAATTGGCCCACTGGCTTGTCACTTTGTCACAAATCTTTGAGTAGCAGCAGCGCTGTAGAGAGAGATCTCTCTCTATAGCGCGCAATGAGGGCCTCTCCAACTCTTTTTCCCGGGCCCAGCATGTCCCTGTGTGATGTCATCGCGCACATGCAGGCATCGATAGCAGAAACGTTAAGGACTTTGGCTAACAATTCCAAGGGATCGATTGACGGGGAACCGGTTCTCGATTCCCATCCCTACTGTCCACAGGATTTTGCCTTTTTCAGGTGTGTTTTGACAAACTCCAGCTGTCTTTCTTGTGACTCTCTTTCAGTATTGGGGTCCTCTCCTACCATAGAGCCCCTTGCATTGAGTTGGCTACAGATGGTGCAAGCTGTAATAAGTTGTCTCTGGAGATGGACTTGGAGCCTTGAGATTGTCCATGCTTGCTTGGCTAATCTTCTCTCTGACCTCCTGACAACTATCTCCTTTTTTATTTTATTATTTGGCCTTGCTCAGAGTGGGTCATGCAGTGAGGTCACAGCAGAATGAGGGCTTTACTCAATTTAACCCATTTAGGCCTAGAATTATTGAATGCTTTAACCAGTGAAAAATAGCAGATATACAAGCTCGTAGATCTGCTATTTTTGAAAAAGTCGTGAAAATGCGTGCAAATCTTTGAATATATGTATTTTCAAAGCGAACGTTTGTAACTCAAATTGGAACTAGATATTTTGAAATGGGGGTCCGTGGCCAAATAAATATCTTTTTGGGGGTCCTTCACATGAAAAAGTTTGAGAACCACTGATATAGTAGTCTCTCAAGAACAGACTAACTGAGCTCTAGTTAAGTGAAAAGGACCTTTTCTTTGACGATGGCTGGCCAGATTGCTGACATAGAAACATAGGGTTTTTCCAAAAATCTTAGAAGGATTCAAAAGACTCTTATAGAATCGGGTCAAAATTCTAACGTTCACGATTTTTCAAAAATAGCAGATATACAAGCTCGCAGCGCAGCACTCGGTGCCGCGCTGTGAGCTTGTATATCTGCTATTTTTCATTAGTTAAAGCATAAAATAATGATACACAAAATGTGTACCCGTTCTGAACTGGTTGGATTAGTGATTACTAACGATTAAAGTCAACTTTGACTCACCACAGATGAGTTACAGGTGAATAGCCTGCTTGAAATTCAAGTATTTCATGCAAATCTAAACGGGTGTCAATAATATCATCCTAGCCATCTTTTACATTTCTGTGTAGAATGAGATAGGATTCGGTATTTTTTTGTTGTGCTCCTCTGCAAACCAAATAAGTAGATACTGTATGTTGATGCCAAAATATGTTTTCATTTGCCATGTTTCTGGAAGAAATAGTGTTCCTCCTTTTTTAATCTGTCTGGTTTTTTAATCTAAAAGAGTGACTTTGAAACCTGTTTTGTTGTCCAATGCAAGTCAATGGGGAGAACATTCTGTAACATACAATTTCTAACTATTAGTTATCTCACCAATTTTTGGAGTTACTTAATGGCAAGGTGCATAACTGCATAACCCAAACCTCTACCAAAGTGTCATTTTCTTAACACACTTGTTATGTTAAGGATTAAAAAGCAACTAATATCTTTAATTGCCAACATTTTCTTACCTTTCAATGTGCACAATGTCAAGCATAACGCAAGGATCATGCACCACACGTGTGTACAGCTTTAAAAAAAAAAGTGTTTTCTTCAAATGTAAACAAACATGGCTGCCATGTTTGAAAGAGAGAGCTGTTCTGGGAGTCAAAAATGCATTTCGCGATCGCGATCATGCCGAAACCAGAAGTAAGAAGTAGGGAGAGCAAAAAACGGCCAACTCGGGAAACGTGTTTTTGGCACAGGGACATTACGGCACAAACTCGGGAAACTCGTGTTTGGCAACAAGGTTGTTAATGTGGATAAATACAAAGTTGCTCAAATTCAAAAGTAAAGTGTTCCATTGTCACCTGGATACCAAGTTAGATTGCCATCATACCTGCTCTCTCCTTCTTCCCTGGTTCACATCCACTCGATCTCGGACGGCCACGCTTACGCTTCTTAGGTAGGACCGCAGGGGAGGGCAGACTCACAGGGTACTTGCTCGGACGGCCACGCTTATGAGGTTTGAACCCCAGGTGCTGTACCGTCATACTGGAGACATCTGAGAGAGAGAGAGAGAGAGAGAGAGAGAGAGAGAGAGAGAGGATTTTTTATCATTGTCCGTCTTATTAAAAGGAAACTTGTCAATGGTGCAAATTGCACCGACATAAAGGGTTCATAGGCGTACTCTTAAGATGGATAGTGTCTACAGTGCTTGATCTTCGCTTCGTCTCATCTCACAAGTCACAACTGTGATCTTTACATACATCTAACTATTAATTCTAGAAAGTCAGTCACGCTCTCCAGGTTTCCCACACATTTTTCCAAATTTTTTCCAAGACTTTAAGAATATTTAAGGGTTTTAAGCCAATTTCCAGGACAATATAACAATAATTCAGCGCAATAACGAGTCACTTTCTCCTATGTGCAAAAAGAAAGCGTGCACGCTGCGAACCGGGCCGTGGCGTGCATGCGGATCATGCACGATGGACACGCATAGCGAGAACCCCGGATACGCGTGCTGCAAAAAATAGGATCAGTTCTATTTTGTGCACGCGCTTATGCGCTTTGTACACAAACTCCCTGGTCTCCCGCACATATACTCCCTCCAGGGCTTTTCGCACACGCAGACAGCGCACGCGTGCGTTTTCTGGTGTAGCCCGGCCGTCAGTGTTTTATTGGAGCTACAGCTCTGCACCCACAACGTTACTCTAGCCAGCAGCATGTTTTCCTCCTAGGTGGAAAGTCTGGTGATGCGAGGTTAGCCAGCATGAGACAGAGAGATGAAATTAACTACTCCAAGAGTTTACCGTGCGGTACAACGAGTGTTTGTTAAGTCACAGATGCATGGTTTTAATATGAACTTTGGCTAATATATTGTTTTTAATTAAGGATGTGCGCGAATATTCAGATATCCGAATAAACGTGCCGACCCTGCCATCCGTTTTGTAAATAAAATGTGGTTATCCTATACATTTGTTTTTCTTTTTAAACCTAAAGTACTGTCATGTCTTAATAAAAGTTTACATTTAACAAGCTAAAATTACAAGTAAAATTAGTAAATTAAGTATTCCCGTGGATCATCCGCGTTCATGCATGTGACTCCTTCACCATTCCCTGTGCGGACACACATACGATCATGTCAGTGAGAAGAAAAAAGCAAAGTTTGGGAGTACTTTGATTTAGATGAAGATGGCACACAAGTGTCGTGTAGATTGTGTCCAAGTAAACTGTCATAAAAACTCTACCGGGTCAATGAGAAATCACATCCAGAACAAACACCCGGACATAAACCTCAATGAGCCGACACCAGGAAGACTCCCTAATCGGGAGATAAGTGACCACCAGGGCGCATACAAAAACTTTAGAAGGCAATGATGGCCAATCAGGAGGGAATATGGGAAATGGGACAGATCTATGTTGATGACATGACTTTAGATACCGCTTTGTGTGATTTTAGGGCAAAATGTAGGAGCAGTGTCCAAAAAAGTGTTTTGCGAGAATCAGCCTCATGGTGGCACTAGAAGAGGGGCATGTGAGAAATGAGGGGTGGAGGTTGTGGTTTGGCAGCCAAGGAGTGTGTGTGTGTGCAGAGTTTGGCATGGATAGGGGCAACGGTGACGGATATACGAGTTGGGGAAAAGTGTGACGTGACCGACAGACTGACAGACAGACAGAGACAGAGACCCAGAGAACACAATTCCGCAATCCGCATTACGTCATTTCACAGCCGTCGATGTGGCCCCGGTCAGTCAGTAAACAAAACGAAGATCATCACAGAAATGACCGCAAGAGACATGCTGCCATTTAGCTTTGTTAAAGGCGAAGGTTTCATCAAACTAATGAAGTTCATTGAGCCGGAGTACACGATGCCAGGGAAGAAAATGATCACGTCGAGGTTGAAGGTGGAGCATGAGAATATGACAAAAGGCATACAAGAGATTATGAAGAAGGCCGAATTTGTAGCCATCACAACTGATGGCTGGCCATCAACTACCTCAGAGTCCTATATGACAATCACATGTCATTTCATTGTTGAACTAGAGTCGAGTGCTCCAGACTCTAGCGCTTGAGGAGCGACACAGCAGCGAACCTGGCAGACCACCTGCGCACATCCACCAATAAATGGGGCCTGGAAGGAAAGGGTTATCGCCTGCGTTCATGATAATGCAGCCAACATGGTGCTGGCGAACCAAACCATGCTAAGCTGGGAGTCAGTGCCATGCTTCGCCCACACGCTTCAGTTGGCCATTAATGATGGGCTAAAAGCAAATGCCTTTGCAATGACATATCTCTGCGAGAAAGGCTTCTCTTCACTGGCCTGCATAAAAAACAAAGTACAGAAACAGGATGGATGCAGAGCCAAGCTGACGTTGATTAACCCAGACTTCAGGAGACTGTGTGCGGAGAGACAAGCACAACCGTCTCACTAGGCGTTGGTAAGTTGTCAAACTTTGCACTTTATGATTGAATTAATATTACTTATTTATTTGGATTGATGGATTGCCGTTTGTTTCAAGTGCAGTGCAGTCGTTAATGTTCTCTCTCTGTGTGTGTGTGTGTGTGTGTGTGTGTGTGTGTGTGTGTGTGTGTGTGTGTGTGTGCGTGCGTGCGTGTGTGGTTACTAGTTCACGTGCTCTTTTTTTGTGTTGTACAGTACAGTTATTAATTTCACTTGCTGTATGTTTGCAGTAGTACAGTCTTTATTATTTTCCTTTCGGCTGTTACTATGTTTACTTGTTTAGGCTACTATGTTTGCAGTAGTACAATACATTTATTTAGCGACTTATTTAGCCCCCTACAACTACACCAACATTCAGATTTCACATACAAAGTGCTATCCTTCGTGTTATTTAATAAGAAGCCTTTTTATCCGATCGTCCGATCAATCCATAGATGGGGGTCGGTGCATATAGGGAACATCAGGAAATACAAGGAAACACAGAAAACGATCGGATAAAAAAGGCTTCTTTTTAATATAACACGGAGGATACAGGTAATATAGAATGCCGTATCGTATTTAGACAGGTGTGACTTTATTAAGCACTTTGTATGTGAAATCTGAAAGTTGGTGTAGTTGTAGGGGGCTAAATAGGTCGCTCTGCCCGCACCCATGATGTAAACCAAGTGTTATAGTTTATCTCGAGACCAGATTACAGCGTCAGTCGTCGTCCTGGTAACACGCTAAGGAGAGGTGCCACCGCTCTAAAAATATGTACTTATACATTCCAGAGAGCTTCCCGATAGATAGATTACACTTGGAGCAAGAAGGGAGGACCTTATATTTTGCATTTGTGCATGTTTTATTTATTTAATTATGTATTACCATAGCCCATGGAGGGTTGGTGAGGCCCCTTACTACTCCAAACATGCACAAATGCAAATTATAAGGTCTTCCCTTTTTGCTCCAAAGTGTAGCCTAATCTATCCATCAGGAAGCTCTCCGGAATGTATATTAAAGTACATATTTTTGAGCGGTGGCACCAGGGGCGTCACAAGGGGTAGGAAAGTGGGACTGAGTTAGTGGGGCCCAAGGTGGAGGGGCCCTAATAACTTTATCTATTGAAAAATAGCAGATATACAAGCTCACAGCGCGGCACCGAGTGCCGCGCTGCGAGCTTGTAGATCTGCTATTTTTGAAAAGTTGTGAAAATGTGTGAAAATCTTTGAATACAGGTATAGTGTGTGCCAGCGGCTACGTCATTGTAGTCCTTAGCGGCCATTTATTGTGACAAAACACATGTGTTTCAATTGTTTGATTGCATAGAACTAATGCTAGTCTAATCAGAACACCTGTGTAAGGCTGTGTTGTCCCAAGAAATGGCCGCTCTTAGAACTACATTTGGCACACCCTATATGTATTTTTTAAGCGAACATTTCTAACTCAAATTTTGCTTCTGGGGGTCCCTGGAACTAAATATTTTGAGATCAGGGTCCATGGCCAAACACATAGCTTGCAGCGAGCTTGTATATCTGCTATTTTTCAATAGTTAACATTCATGGGGGGCCCGCAGTGAATCCTTGTACCCAGGGCCCAGAATTTGGTGTGACGCCCCTGGGTGGCACCTCTCCTTAGCGTGTTACCAGGACGACGACGACCCTACCCTCCCTGCCCCTTCCTTGTATATACTGCACATACTGATTGTTTAGACTTACTGTTACCTGCCCCTTCCTTGTATATATTGTATATACTGTACTTACTGATTGTATAGACCTACTGTTTTCTTTTTTTCTTTACATATCTACTGCATAGTACTGTGTTCTATTTGTCTGTCATTCAATGTTATATGAGATACTTTAATGGTTTCCTGTTGAAATAAGCTTAGTCTTTTCATGGATCTCCTTTTAGTAGACCTTGTACCAGTGAACTGTACCGTCATGAATCTGTACATTTTCCTATGCAAACTTCTAATAAAGCCTTCAATCAATCAATCAAAACGACTGACTCTGTCTCGAGATAATCTGGTCTCGAGATAAACTATAACACCGGGAACATAACGGTCAGGGCTTTGTCTCTACGACCATGCGTGAGCTACGAAGGGCTAAAATCGCTTTAGGAAACCCGGCCAATGTTTCCGAGACTGACAATGACAAAGCTCTACGATAAAACATGCGTGGTAGTTCATAGGACCTGCAACACCTCCACGGCTCCACCATCTTGTGAAAAACGAGCCCGAGACGCAACGTGACATGGACTCCATTCCTCTATACATAAAGAACTACAGCATGACGTCACAGTGGCTAAATAATAATGCAGTTTAACCCAGTTTTTTAACCCACCTGTTCCGTGTAGGTTGACGTGTGGCTGCAAAACGAGGTCCAGCTGTCTGGTTCTTCTCTCCAGCAGAGTTTCTAGTGTCTCTATCTCTTTGTGGAAGAGGTTGAACATGAACTCTGTAGCCAAACCGAGACGCTCGCTAAAAAACGCCCTGACGAGCTCAATCACGCAGCTAACAACGCTCTGTTTTTCCAACAAACACAACACCTCGTCTCCCAACGACGTCAGGTGTTCGTTTATCGACAGCCGCATGGGCTCTACCGGCTCTATTTGACACGTTTCAGCCATGGTTTCCTCTCCTATATTAGACATTTTTTCCTCCGCGCTTTGTCTTTGTTTCTCCTCACACCGCCTCAGCAACGCCTCCATGTTTAGCTCTGAGCTGAAAAACGACAGTCAGTCACGCACTCACTTCCGGGTTAAAGTGTGTCGCGCATGCGCAATGAAGGATCTAGGCAGCGCTAGATAGATGTGTTTCGCTCCCTGGTGGAGGAGGTGTGTAAGACAATTGAATTTGATTCAATTCAAAGGGCTTTATTGGCACGAGAACGTTTACATTGCCAAAGCAGAAGTGTACACAATACAATACAAAACAATAAAATACAATACAATACAATACAATACAATACAATACAATACAATTAATCAATATAATACAATCAAAATAAAACTCATAAATAATATATTGACAGGCAACTGGCTAAATGACTACACCAGGATTTCTGTAACCCTACGAGGGCTCAACTTCAGTCAAAATAAACAAAAATACTTCGCTACTCACCTAACCAAAGGTAGTTTTGCGTTGTTGAAAGTGTATTCTCTGCGGTGGGAAACCTCTTAGCACCCCACCCTCTCTGTAAATTACACTATTTTTGTCATGAAATAAATGTACCCACCTCGAGCCACCGCAGGCACAACCCGGAAATAAGCGGCGGTCGAGTTGGCTGCGTTTTATTTCATGACAAAAATAATGTATTTTACAGAGTGGGTGGGGTGTTGAGAGGTTTCCCACCACGGAGAAAATACTTTCAACAACACAAAACTACCTTTGGTTTGGTGAGTAGCGAAGTAAATTTGTTTATTTTGACCCAAGTTGAGAAATCCCGGTCTGGTCATTGAGTCACCCGCCTGTCAGAGCGTCAGAGCTAGTATTTCATATGAAAACTAGAATTTACATATTGTCAATTGATCTGTGTTGAATCCAGATAGGCCTATTATTGTTATTATTTTATTATTATGACGATTATTAGAAAACTTTACTTAGGCATATTAGTTACAATTATATAAAACATGCATTAATCCACTCTAGCCCCATGTAGCCTATACCATATGTGGGGCGGCATAGCTCAGGGGTAGAGAAACCGTTATTAGAGCACGAAGGGTTCCCGGAAGGGTTCCCAGTTCGAATCCGGGCTCCCCCTGAGTTAAAGGGCCAGTTCACCCCTGGGACAACCAGATCTTATTTTATTGTTGTTTGGGACACGATCAACACAATCCTGAGTTATTTTTTGTGTTCGATCTGTGTTTTGAGATATTTTAGTATTTCAGAATGAACGATGATGCATTTTGCATCATATGATGCAACATGATGAGTCATATGATGCAAAATGCATCATCGTTCATTTTTAAATACTAAAATATCTCAAAACACAGATTGAACAAAAAAATAACTCAGGATTGTGTTGATCGTGTCCCAAACAACAATAAAATAAGATCTGGTTGTCCCAGAGGTGAACTGGCCCTTTAATGTCGAAGGGTCCTTGGGCAAGACTCTGAACCCCACATTGCTCCCGGTGAGCTGGTTGGTGCCTTGCATGGTTTCCTCCGCCACCGGTGTATGAATGTGTGCGTGAATGGGTGAATGTAATGCACAATCTCTGTAAAGCGCTTTGGATAAAAGCGCTATATAAATGCACCATTTACCATTTACCATTTTACCATATATTGTGTAATTATTAGAGTGATTAACAGGTTACATTTTGAATTCCGGAATTTTACTTGGAACAGAGTATTTCTACATTGCAGTATTGATACTTTTACATTTGAGTGCTTTTTACAAAACTGCTTATGTAAAGTATACTACCTTTATTAATGAACATGACCAAAAACATATAGGCCTACACTATCGCTGTATTGATAGCCTTACATTAAGACGCATTCCGCCGAGACTTCCGCATTGAGACCAAAGATTGAGACCACATTGTCAACCGTGTATTGTCTCTTCTGCCCACAACTAGCCAATAAATGATAAAAAAGGAGGGGCTGCTTAAAAGCAACTAGAGTCCCCCACAAGAGCAGGAGCGCTCGATTTCACAAATAAATGATAAAAAAGGAGGGGCTGCTTAAAAGCGACTAAAGTCCCCCATAAGAGCAGGAGCGCTGGAATTCACATCCTCTGTAACGCCGACTGGCGCGTTCAATTGAAACGAACATGCTGTGAGCCTAGCTCCGCCTTAGCCTCCGCATTCTGTCTAATTTATCGAGCGCTCCACGATCACATGACTTTCAGGGCAGTTTCGCGAGCTCATATTGGATCTGTGTTTGTGTTGTTGGTGATGACTGACTTTAGACAGATCAGCAAACGACACCGTCGCTGACCCTCTCCTCGCCGGTTTGGCCTGTGACTCATGAGGCTTCCAGCCAATCATGTGGAGGATCTCAAACGTAGCGGGCACAGAGCCGTCCTCGTTTCCGTAAAGCTCTCGGTAAACTGCGGCGGCGGCCAGGATCGTGTCTCGGTGCAGCATGGGGCGGCGGTTCCAAGCGCAGTTGCTCTCCCCCATCCCCTGCAGGTCCGTCATGACCTCAACCATTCCGGGATAGTGGACCACAACGTCATCCACATCCACAGTGAGCACGTTGAAGCCGGCCCGGCCCAGCAGAGCGCCCAGGTCGGCGGCGGCGGCGTAGGGGGACACGCGAGGGGAGAAGCCCCCCTCGCGCTCCGTCTCGGCCAGCTGCAGGGAGCAGCGCAGCTCGTGCAGCGTGTCCCCTCCTGCCATCGCCCCGACGAACACGCCGTCGGGCTTCAGCACCCGATGGATCTGCCTCAGAGCTCCCGGCAGGTCGTTGGTCCAGTGCAGGCTCAAGCTGCTCACCGCCAGGTCAAACGTGTTGTCCCTGAAGGGTAGGGGGAGCTCCTCGTCAGCCGCAACGCACTGGACGACGGGGATCTCACACGGCCGCCTCCGTTTCAACGCGCTTTCTGACACGTCCGTTAGGAAGAGACGCTCCACGACACCCTTGCCCAGATGCTCGGCGACGTGGCTTTTCCCACATCCGACCTCCAGCGCCCAAGGAAACGTCCTCGCTATGTCGTGCACTCTGTCTGCCACGCGACTGCCGACCTCATCTCTCAGATAGTCGTATTTGTGGCTGTCCTGCTGACATGAAGCCCATTCCTTCTGTTTCCTCTTCATGTTTCTGTCAAACACGTTCATGGAAGCCCTACCGGTCATCTGTCTATGAGGGGACACCTGGAAGGAGTTCCGTATTCGAGGATGCATCTCTAACACTCTACGATGCACACAGCTTCTACTTATTAAGCAACAATGAGCCCGTACATTATTCATGATCACAATAAAGCAACGAGCCGGTACATTATTCATGATCATAATATTATGAATGAAGTAAATAAACTAAACGAACATTAAGTTGATGTTCCAGTCTTTTACATTCAAAAATCTTCTCCCTGATGGTCAGCCTCTCTTAGTCTCTGGGATATGATAAGGCTGAAGCTTTCTTTCCTGGCTCTGTGGTGATGTCATGTTGAATCACATCAGTCAGATTGGTGGTTCCCTATCGACGTCAGTACTATGACGTCATATCGATGACATGCAGAGCTCTCCACATATGGGCATGAAGGGCACACAGACACTCAGAGACAGAGATCTCAGATACAGCATTATGAATGGAAGACTGGACTCACGCGTCGCAGCTCCTGAAGAAGTGTACGTTCCACAGATCCACCCCTCGGTGCCCCCGGTGGAAAGAAACAGAACTGGCATCATCATAAATATAACTTTGACCAAAGAAGAGTCTGAGAAACCCTCAACAACTGACAGAAGTCTGGTGTGTGAGTTCAAACAGCTGAAGCTGGAGAAAGATACGCAGAGAAACTGGGATTTGTTCTACAAGAGAAACGATACGCATTTCTTCAAGGACAGACACTGGACCACCAGGGAGTTTGAAGAGCTCAAGGCCTGCCAACAGCTTGAGTCCCAGCGGCTGGTGTTGCTGGAAGCAGGCTGTGGGGTGGGAAACTGTATCTTCCCCCTCCTGGGAGAGGATCTCAATGTATTTGTTTACGCCTGTGACTTCTCACCACGAGCTGTGGACTTTGTCAAGAAGAATCCATTGTACAGCCCTGAGCGGTGTTGTGCCTTCCAGTGTGACCTGACCCACAACGATTTGAGGGACAATGTGCCAGAGGGCAGCGTGGACATGGTTACACTTATCTTTGTGTTGTCAGCCATCCACCCTGACAAGATGACGCAGGCTCTGGAGAACATCTGCAAGGTATTGAAGCCAGGAGGTGTTGTCCTGTTCAGAGACTATGGCCTTAATGATCAAGCCATGCTTCGCTTTAAAGCTGTCAGCAAGCTGGGCAACAACTTCTACGTCCGACAGGACGGTACCAGGTCCTACTTCTTCTCTAAAGAGCTCCTGGCTGAGTTGTTTGAGGCGGCAGGCTTCGGCTGTGTGGTCAATGACTATGTCCTCAGAGAAACCGTCAACAAGAAAGAGGGCCTATGCATCCCCAGAGTATTCCTCCAGAGCAAATTCACCAAGCCTGGGCAGTCTCTGAGATGACATGCAGCTATCAATCAATGTTCCACACTGAGCTACCGTAAGATGCATTATTGCTACAGACACAAGATGGCGCTGTTGTACACTTAATGCAGTTATGGCTTCATAGCTTTTTTTTCATTTATACCATATCCCAACATGGCAGCCTCATTGCAAGCTGGCATGGGACAACATCGATTTTTTTCCTGTTTTTTCACAGGTTTTTGCGGTATCCAAGTACATTTCCCATTCACTTGTCTGGGCACAAAAGTCACTTGTCCGAATAAAAATGAGACACTTCCCAGTCATTTCTTTCGTAAATGCATGCATAGGAGTCAGACATTGAAATAGCATGAATAACAAAAGGACTGCTAACAACTCCTCTTGTTCCCTCCACTCAATATATGGTCAGTCCATAGTTTGCATACAACACTAAGCTTTAGGATCCAGTCCATAGTCTGCATACAACACAAAGCTACCAGGAGCCTCACAGAAAAGGTATGCTTAGAAAATAGCTGAGCTTGTAGATGGGCTATTTTCACAATATTTAACTTAAACAGAGTCAAACTAAAATACCTCAACTCCTACAATTCTGGAGGGTCCCCAGTTCAAATATGATTATTTGATAAACTCAAAATCATATTTCAACTGGGTGTCAGGGCCGTACCCAGAAATGAGGGTCAGGG
Source organism: Nannobrachium achirus (assembly GCF_963921795.1). Lineage (NCBI taxonomy): Eukaryota > Metazoa > Chordata > Actinopteri > Myctophiformes > Myctophidae > Nannobrachium > Nannobrachium achirus. Next base: position 7,073,574 of record NC_137814.1, read on the forward strand.
TAGGCGAAATGCCAGCCGAAATGACAACTCCAGCCACAGCTCCAGCTGACTGCATGGTGTTGAAAACTAAACTACTCTACTATAGGATAGTTTGATTGATTGATTGATTGATTGATTGATTGATTGATTGATTGAAGACTTTATTAGAAGTTTGCATATAATAGGAAAAGGTACAGTTTCATGACGGTACATTTCACTGGTACAGTCTACTAAAAGGAGATCCTAGAAAAGACTAAGCTTATTTCCACAGGAAACCATTTAAGTATCTCATATCTATACTATAATTTTGCGAATGTCTGTCTGAGTGAGTGAGTGAGTGAGTGTCTGTCTGTCTGTATGAAACAGCGTTTCTCCTCGTGGCTGGAGCAATTGATCTGAAATCGCATCACCATCAGCATATGAACACACCTGACATAACTGTGAAGCCCGTTTGTCACTTTCACAAATCGTATGCTGTATATTTGCATTTTTATGGTGTATCTATATCTATTTAGCCTACAGTACCTTTTGTGACCACACATGTTAAGGGAGGGGTGCTGTTGTTCAGGCCATTAGCACAATCACACACAAACCCACACACACACACACACGGGGGGGGGGGGGTGCAGGCGGGCGGGGGGGGGGGGGGGGGGGGGTTCTGGCCCTGTTACAGATGATGTCCAAAAATCATGCAGATCACAGTATCTCTGTAGCCGTTAAATGGAACGGGTATTTCTTACATTGATGCTCCTACATATTAGCATGCAAGTGTAACAGGGTGGTATCTACTAGCCGCCAGACAACGCCACCTGGGGGATTACGCCCCAGGAAATAGTTAATTATGGAAGTATCTAATTCGACTACACCATGTACAATATAGTTACTCCCTGCCAGGTTCGTTCACATTGTATAAAGTAGGGCAGAAACGTGGTTTAAACAAGTACAAAAGCTTTATTTAATTAGTCTAGTGTTATCAAAATCATCATCATAGCAACAATAATAAGGAATGCATTCGCTGGTTTAAAAGTCAATCATCACATTGAGCACAAATAGATTAGAGATATAGATATACAGACAGGCCAACACTAGGAGGGAAGGAGAGTTGGGCTGGCCAATCAACCCAGGATAATGGTCCCCAACTTAAGACACAGCAAACTCAAAACACTCAAAATAAGTAAATAACAAATGAATAAAGCAAAACCAAAATACAAAAAAGGGGGGTTACCATACCCTAGGTGGCCGCCACCACATCCCAACAGAGAACTCTCAGTATTTAACCTGTTGGAGTACTATAAGCTAAACCAAGTACATCAATATAATGTAGTAAAACCGTTATTATTTGCAGTAGTCAGGGTGATGGGCACTGGACAAAAGGGCAGGCTATAGGTGCCCAGTGACGCCAAACAATTGTAAGCTGAAGCAAATATAAAACAATAAACAGACCATTGGGCAACAGCCGGTTGCAGCCCTAGTAGGCTAGATGCACGCAACGGCCGAGAGCGAGAGGAGAGTGCCGTCCACACCGACAGTGGGTGGGAGACGTGAGTTGTGTGTGGCACTTCAGAATGGGCACTGTATCAGGAGGGTGAAACACCCGGACAAAACAGCAGACTGTGTCGCTGGCCCTGGAGGGACAAGCGGCCGTGTTACTACTAGTATTTATAATTAACATGAACACTGAGACAAGAGCAGAGAGAGACATTGAATAAACCTACCACGTTGTTGAGCGCCGAGCGCACGGCGCCGGTTATAATGCTCACCGCGGCGGAGACCAGGTAGGAGGAAACTGAAATACAAATTAAGCCCACGTTTACACTCGGTGAAGACACCGGAATAAACAATGCTGCGGAGAGGGAGGATTACCAACTTACCTAGTGTGCGTGGTGAGTTATCCTCACACACTAGTGCAGGAAGCTCAACAAGAGCGTTTGTAGCCGTAGCTATAAAGGAAAACAATAGAAGGTCAAGTTCAAGTCCAAAACATAGCAGTGCAGGAGATCTCTTGAACAACAAGACGGAGAGACATACCTGCGCTGAAGCAGAGTGAACATGGGCTGTAACCCAACGGGTCAGCCCGGTTCGGAAAGCCAAACTTTAATTCAAACACAGAGGCCAGCGTGGCGTGGCACCCACAGCAGACGGAGAGACAGACAGCTAACGCGGGCCGGAAATGCACCGCTTTAATACTGGTACAGGTTAGTTCACTGATAGGTGGAGGAGGGGCCGTGGGAACACACGCCCGTCCTGCCACACCTGCAAGGGAATTAATAGCTAATTGCTTCTTGTTTTCGTTCGGTGTTGGGGGAAGAGATGTGTGTGTATGACGTTGGTCACCACAACCTCACTTCTTTTTTCTTTCTTTTTTTTTTAAATCGTTTCTTGGCGGTCGCCAATTCGCAGCCCCAATGGCACCTTCCCGCGACCCTACTTTGGGTGGCGATCCATACTTTGAGAGCTGCTGGTCTTAATGGACAATACTGAACCTAGATGACTTGGCACTACTGTCACATTGCCACCATCAGATGCAAGATATTACCAGAGATTACTTTCTCACAAGTAGGATTTGAGAATCAAGGCAACCAGTGTTGAACAAATCATACTGGAAGACAACATGCTCAACATGTCCTTTGCCTACGTGGCGTTTGACAAGCAGGGACCCACAGATACAGATAAAGCAGGAAGAGGCGAGGACAGCCTATTTACAGTTCAGGAACATCTGGCGCTCCAATGAAGCATCACCTATTCTTGTTCTCTATCTCTTCCTTCAAGTCAGATATGTATAATCTGTTAACACAGGAACACATCATATATTATAAAGGCATCATTCTGAAGTAATGTAAATATATTTTCATTAGGCTTACTATGCTGCTCTTTATTCTGCTTTTTCTCATATTCTGCTAATGCATTCATAATGAATGAGTCGACATTCATCAACAGTTTTAACATCATTTTGAATTAACAAACTTTGATGAATTGGGATTTGTCGTGCAACACATATACTGTACAGTATGATTACATGTTAGACAGAGGATTGAATGAAAAAGGAAAAGGATGATAATAAACAAACTAAGAAACACAACCTTTAATTCCTTTGAGTCTTTCCATTGTATTTTGTCTCTTTTTTAGTGTCTGGTTCTGGAAGAGGCAGCTTCAGCATCGGGATCATAGTGCTTGGGGTGTGCTTTGTTGCGTTAATAGCCGCAGGTTGCTGTAAGTAAATGTTATATACTATATAGTACATTAATATGCAAAAGAAAATATTGCGATATGCACACCAGATAGGGGTGTGGACCATAGGTGCCTAACTTTGATCTGTGTGTGTGTGTGTGTGTGTGTGTGTGTGTGTGTGTGTGTGTGTGTGTGTGTGTGTGTGTGTGTGTGTGTGTGTGTGTGTGTGTGCGCGCGCGCGCGCACATGCGTGTAGACTATGGGTGCTGGGAAATTGATTAACCCCACATAGAACTCCTATCCTCTAAGTCTATGAAATCCAAAAGAAAGAAGTCTGTTGCCAGATATTCACCACAATGAATGAATTAAATATTTATTGTATTTTATTTTTGTTCTTTTGTATCAATATCTTGGGGAAATATTATTTAAAAAAAAGTTCACATCCCTGATCTAAATCTGATAGAATGTATTTTTATAAACTATTTTTACATTTTCAGATTATCTTCATAAAGTATGGGATAGGAGGAATAGAGTGGCTTATAAATAGACTTTAATTTTTTTTAGCATACATTCATATAGATTCTATATGAATGTGTTTTACTCAAGTTGTATTGTGAGTTTACATTGGAATGCTTATGTTTTTTATTTCATTGTTGTGTCTGAAAATCCCATCTGGGATGGTTCAAGAAACTGTCTGGACACAGAAATAAAATCTCCATTCATTCACAGTTCAACTGAAGGAGAGAGAGAGTGAACTAGAGCAAAGGAAGGAGTTCAATGATCTTGGTGAGATTTTTTTCTTCTATTTTACATAGTTTTTTCTTTGTTTTAAATTGTTAATGTATCCAGAGTGATTCAACAACAGATGACTAAAACTCTCACATCAAATATGTACTGTACATCACAATAATGAAAGTCACGGCTCATGACATCACAGTAGGTCTATATACAGTAGTGTCACTGCTGATCATAGTACTGACGTAATGGTGCTAATGTTATTTAATTACATAAAAATTGGCTTTTGGGTGAATGTTGGTTTGCATGCCCATATTCTACCTGAAGATCTCCAGGCAGGCCAGCAATGAATCAAACTATAGGCAAAATTATATCTAGAGTGTGTCCATGCATCGGTTTGGCTCGCAGGCCATTTGCGGCCCGCGAGACGATATTTTTGTCGGCCCGCAGGCCATTTGCGGCCCGCGACACGATATTTTGTGGCCCCCACCTTAATATGATGAGAGTGTAATGTTAGTGCGGCGCCCGCGAGTTTTATATCAATGGCAATTTTACATTGTTGTGTGCGGAGCTGACAAATCTACCAATCACGGGAGATGGTGAAGGTGGGAGATGCAATATTTCTTTCTTGAGCACAGGGGCACCCCGACATGTCTTATTTGCACAGAGAAAGTTGCATTGAACAAGGAATACAATTTGAAACGTCATTACACAACTAAGCCTAGACATGCTGAGGAGTATGCCAAATACCAGGGAGATGATCTTATTTTGAGTTTTATTTATTTTTTGATCGATTGATTGATTGATTGAGAGTTGTATTAGTAGTTTTGCACACAACTTGTTTACACCAGGGTCCTTGTTCATCTTATTTTGTGTTTGTTTATTTATTTGTTGATTGATTGAGAGTTTTATTAGTAGTTTTGTACAGAAAACAGTACAGTACAGTTAACAGTACATGTTCCCTACAAATTTACTACCAAAGAAGGGAAAGTTATACACAACTTGTTTACACCAGGGTCCTTGTTCATCTTATTTTGTGTTAAAAAATAAAAAAAGACTAGTATAGTGTTAGACTGGTATGAAACTACAGTATAATAATAAAACAAATTAGTGCACATGCACTCATTTGTTTGCTGCACACGCATGCATGTGCACTGAGGCTGCGGCCCAGCCTCAGCCAGACTCTGCCTCCAGTGGCCACAGGGTAAATTGAGCTTGAGATCTAGTTGGATAGATGCAACTTGATGAAAGTTGAATCAGCTTTTGTGGTGATCTTGTACAGGCTCACAGAAACAGATACTGACCCTGTTACTGAACAGGCTCACAGTTCAACTGAAGGAGAGAGAGAAGACAAGGAAGGAGTTCAGTGATCTTGGTGAGATTCTATTTACTTTTTTTTTATGTTTTATTGTTGTTAATTTTGTTTTTACATATTTACATTTATCCATTTTGATTCAAAAACAGAAGACTAAAAATCTCACCCCAAATATCACAACAATGGCTTCACTGTATATATCGTGTCACTGCTGGCACTATGATGGCATAGTACTGACATCATCGATGAGGCATCGGTACTATCGAGTATTGTTTCACGTAAAAACTATACCTCGTTTCGATACTCTTGAACGCACCTGTGGCCAGTCACATCTGTAACAGTTTGGCTACTGAAGGTTTAATGACTGCTTTAGTACACTCGTTAAATATCTGATAACTGAAAATAGCCAGTTGTCCGGATTTAAAATGAAGCAAACACGGTACTAAAAGTTCCTATGATTGGCCACTAGTTGTGCTGTTCTGGTACCAAAAGCAACCTGTTCTCCACAGGGTTCCATTCATTTCCCCCAAACTTTTACATTTGATTTTCTTACCTTAATAACCTTAATAAATAAACATTTTCATTAATACTTTATGGTTCCTGTCGCTAGAATCACCATGATATGTGTTTTGTGAAAATATGCTCCCATTTATTGTATAATTGATGTTATAGCAGGGTATGCTGTAGGAGGGGCTTGCTTGTGATGATTCTTCTTGGTGTGCTTTATTTTCGGCAGGCTCAAGACATTTACCCAAGTATCCCTGCGGTTGTAAGTGACTGTTGGCAGCCAATAGCATTATTGGGTACCATTGTTTCAATGGTACCCAATAATGCTATTGGCTGCCAACAGTCACGTGATGGCGGACACTCATAATTATGAGGGGAGAAAGAAAAAAAACGTCATTTTCGCTCTGATAGAAACCAGTGGGTCACATGACGGTTCCCACTGTCAATATTATTTACGGTCTATGGTATACTCTCTGCCTGTGACATGGTGTGGTCTTATCACCTCTCCCCCTCTCCAGTCTCCACTCGCTGCAAGCTGCAGTTCTAAGGCTGCAGCAGGGACTTTCCACTCTTTCCACGTTGAAGTGAAAGCCTATCATATCAAAAACAAGAATGGTAGTCGCGGGATGCATGGATACATTTGTCTGTAGTCCCGACTCCCGACCGTCCGGAAAAAGTAATTGATCAGTTGAAACAAACGTTTTAAAGGTTCGACACCATGCATAATTTATATGATATTGTTTGTGTCCCAAAAACTTTTTCAAAAGGTTTGAGGATAAATTACCACTCCTGAATACAGAGCCCCTGTCATTTCCGCCTGCTTTCAGAGCATTTTCAGCTGCAGTACCACCTTGTCCTGAGTGGGAGGACTGCACTATTGAGCCAGTTTTGGCCCCACACTACCCCCCACCTCCTGCTCAGCAGGCCTGCCACACAATAGCAGCCATAGTAACAGTAATAGTTGTCACATCAACTACAGTAAGACCACTACTTGACATGAAAATGGCTGAACCAGTCATAGACGGCCTTAATAACCTATTGTGGTGTGTAAAATAGCCTATAGAAAAAGGTAAACAATGATAATAATAATGAAAAATGAAATAAATCAAACAGTATCAAAAAAGGTATCCTATTGATTCCCAGGCATCGAGTATCGTATAGATTCAAAGGTGAAAGGTACCCATCCCTACCTAGGAGGCTATGATGTTTGTTTTCTTTGCTACCAAAGCAGAAGTAATGAAGTAAATTAGTATCATTTTTGTGAGACATGGCGTTGCGCAGCGGTGTGGGTTAAAGATCCACTCGCTCTGCCTTTTGTGCTCGCTTCCGGCGCTTGCGACTGACGTCACAAATATGGCTGAAAACAGCAGACCTACAAGCTCACAACGCATAGCAAGCGCAACGCTTTGTGGGCTTGTAGATCGGCTGTTTTCGCCACCCAACACAACCACCGGTGCGGCGGTGCGCAGTCGTTATTAGAATACTACAGCTACATGGATTATTAATTCTTATTGAACACAGGAAAATAACACGTTTCTATAAGAATATTTATTATTAAAAGAAACTATTTACTACATTAATAATATAGTAAATAGTATATTTTAATATAGTAATAATAATAATATAGTAAATAGTTTCTATATTAATAATATAGTAAATAGTTTCTTTTAATAATAAATATCAGCGGTGAGAGACACCCCGGTAGTCAGCGGCGAGACCCCTGCCGCTGACCACGGAGCCGCTGACCGTCACCGGCGAGGGGTATCGCCGCTAATATTTATTATTACGTTATTTTTCATTATTAATAAACATTTTCTTTTTTTTTGTAATGTTATTTTCCAGTGTTGAATATTGAAGAGGAATTTTCGGCAATAAGAATTAATGCAATACTGTTATTTATTATTAAAGCCAATAAGAATTAATGCAGTACTGTTATTTATTCTTAAAAGTTACTTGGAATTTTCGGCAATAAGAATGAATGCAATGCTGTTATTTATTATTAAAGGCAATAAGAATTAATGCAGTACTGTTATTTATTAAAAGTTACTTTTGGGGATGTTAGTTTCCTTGTTCAATAAAGGTTTGAAGAGGAAAAGCCAATCACAACATCATATTGTGTACCGTCAGTTGCAACCACCGGATGTGCAGAGCTGGAGGCGAGAAAATAAGGCAGGCGAGCCCATCTGCCCCCGACACCGGTTCCCAAACGTTTCAAGTCGAGAGAGAAAAGAGAGAATAGACGTTTGCCAAGGACCCAAACTAGTGAAATAGCAGGTCTACAAGAGCACAACACAACGTGTGTGCCATGTTGTGAGCTAATTTCTTAGATTTATTTGTTTGTTTCTTTAAGTATTTGAACCACTAGAGGGATTCTACTGTGTATCATCAACAAAGGATGGATGCATTCAAGCACAGAAACACACCAACTGTAAGCCTGGTCAATATATCTTTCTAAGAGGTTAGTCTGCTTCTATTGGTTTCACATTTAAATGAGGATAGGATTTAATAGGCCACCGTGATGTATTATGATGGCACAGGAAGTCCTTTCTGCCGATCCTCAAAAATGGATTTCAGGATTTTGAATAAAAAATATAAATAAAGAAAAGGTAAAGAATTTCAGATGTTGGCCTATTTATTACATGCAAAGAATAGGGATACTATATGATTTATGACGTATTAAATCAGCGGTGAATTATAGGTAAATAATGACCGCTCCGCTCTATAACGGAGCCTAATCAAAGTCTCAGAACACCTGCTGCATTCAGGCTGCAATGTGTGGATTTAGTGCCTATATCCAACATGCCAGCCATGTAAACAAACATACAGCTTAATTTACAATTAAACATTGCTCTCAAGAATTGAGGCGAGAAATAGGCAACGCAGTATCAGAAAATGGATTCTATTTGATCAGCACTTTCTTGTTTTCCAATGTGACCCGTGTTGCGTTTTTCCTTGTATTTTGTGTTTTGTGACTCTGTTTTATTATATTATAGGCACATCATCTACAGATACTGTGTGCACTGACTGTACTGCTGATACATATTCTGATGGTACATTTACAACTTGTCAACAACACACAGAGTAAGTATCATTTACAGAAGAGCCAAGTCCAAACATCAACATAAATATCATCAAATGCACATGAACTAATTAAAATATTATTCCAGCTGTGAATCAATTGGAAGTCACCTAATGAAACCAGGAGATCATTCAAGTGATTCTACATGTGGAGAGATTTCATCTTCCAGAAACATCACTGGTGTTCTTCATGATGCTGTTGTTGTGTGTGTTATTATAGTTGGTACTTTCTTCATATTGTTTCCCCCTATGAACTTTATTCTTAAGAAATGGGGTTTAATTGGTGGTATAAATCATGTTGTGTTTTTGGATGTTCATGGTGTTGTTATTGGTGTTGCTGTCGGTTTTGTTGATGTTGGTGTTCTTGAAGGGCTTGCTTTTCTTAATGATAATTTTCCCGGTGGTCATGTAAGTTACGTTGTTTTTGTTGGTGTATGCAGTGTTGTTAGTGGTGGTGTGGTTGCTGCTGTCGGTGTTGGTGTTGTTGTTTTTGTTCTTGGTGTTTTACCATTCAATCCTATTCATACAGAGAGATCTATTTTGGGTTTTGTGGTGTCATGTGTTGTTGGTGGTGCTGTTGCTGGTGTTGGTTTTGGTGTTATTGGTGTTGTCGTTGTTGTTGGTTCTGTTGTTGGTGTTTTTGTTGTAGTAAGGTATTGTTCTTATAAAGACCCTGATAGATTTTACAATGTTTTTGTGGGTTTTTTTTTTGTTATTGGTGTTTTTGTTTTTAATGTTGTTGGCAATTTTGTTATTGCGCTGGGTTTTGGTTTGGCTTTCATGAGCTGTATGACAAAGATAGTGTATATCAAAACAAAATTAAAGACAGCCGTGGCTCGTCAATAGAAGGCGTAAGCGCACCACACCCCCTTTCCCAAACCCATATCTTCCTTGAATAAACATGGCCTTCTATGTATATTTAAAATGATCAAACCAACAAGGAAACTAGTTAATGACTAGTGACTGAAATTTATAGCTTCCATTAAATAAGATAGATAAAAGATAAAAAACACTCAACGCTGTCTAAATGTAATGCTGTGGGCGCAGAAATCAAGCACACAGAGCCCCATTAACCCACAGTGTTAAATTTCACACATGTGCAGTTCACTCTTCAATGCAAGTCTATGGAGCTTCTGCGTGCACTGCCTGGTAGTGCAACGAGCAATGAGAGCATAGATATAGACATAGAACGTACTGCACTGACTGCTGCTTCCCTTCCTCCTTCTATGCCTGTTATGTCTATACTGAGTTATGCTTCGACGAACGACGGTATCGCTGCATGGGCAATTTACAAGCCCACAACTGTGCTTGCAGATCGGCGATGTTTGAAGTGCGATACTGTCGTACGTCGAAGTATAATGCAAACTTATTGAGACATGAAAAGCTCTTCACAGGTCCAAAAAAATAAACCGAAATCGAAACCAAAAACCAAACCCGAGTGGCCCCGTAATGGTCTCGTCCGATTCCGCCCCGTTCCGACTTTCTTTCTTTTTTTACAGACCATAACCTGTGACATGTTGTCCCAAAATCCTTTTATTTCCGAGAGACCAGACGATTTACTCATTATTAAAAACCCCTTTTATGTAACGAGATCCCTCACTCACTGCAGCCGTGCGGTGTGCACTGTTAACTGATTGACAGGCAGAAGAAGGCTGCCAAGGAATCTAATTTATAATATTAACTCATTTAATGCCGATCCCACGATGTCTTGCGAAATATTAAAATCGAAACAAAAGGCCCGGGTCCAGATAAAGGAATACTTTTAGGCTATTTTCTATCTACAGAGGTAAGTCATTTTAGGTTTGTTTGTCATGGTTTAACTTGTAAGCGGGTGTCTTCTCATCAGCCTGGCAGCAGGAGTAGCTATGCATCACGCATGCATTACGCACGCACCAAGCTCTTTTTTTCCCCGCTGTAAATCTGATCCTAGACCAGCATTATGACCTCACAGTTACGCAGCCATTCTTCATGACGCTGGCTTGCGGCTAATAACGGACCAGATCCTAGGTCAGCCTAAACACAGCACAGCGCACACGTTAAACAGAACTCCAGTTTGTTCCTTAACCTGATCAGAGCGCAGCAGCGCACGCCAGTGCACACACACACATTGATTGATTTCTTTACAGTTTGCATAAAAAAGCAGAAAGTACACATGTCAGTCACACACAGTACGGGTCCTCTCGGGTCCTCTTGGGTAATACATGATTTACAGCAACGTGTTCCGAGGTGTTCCGAGGAAAATGCGGCCACTCCGACCCGGCTCCGAGTGAAAACACTGACCGAACCCGGTACGGGTCTCTCGGGTCCTCGGGTAATTTCGGGGTCGGGGCCCCCGTGAAGAGCTCTAATACACGCGGTTTGAACCGTTTGTATGATACAGTATTAAGAATGCTGGCTTTCATACCAAAACAATACATTTGATTATTTTGGTACCAATACTTTTGTTATTTTACTCAAGTGCATTTTGAATACAAGACTTCTACTTGTAACAGTAGGCTACATTGCAGTAGGCCTATTGATTGATGCTGCAGTAAAGTGACGTGATTGTTTTTCTACCACTGAGTAAAAGTTAAGCCATAATTAAGGTGATGGCAGGTGATGTCATGGCTTTGAGGTTAATTTTCTGCCATTGTCTCAGGTTATGAAGGCACAATTTGTTTATTATGATGTATGCATTATTGTATTTTGTATTTTTTTGTATTTATCTTATTGAATATCATAATCATGTATTTATCAGTTTGCAGTAATAAAATTAAGTGGGGGTTATACAGTGATTATATAGGCTTGGTGCATGTTTGCTTCAGTTTATTTATTTATTTTTATAGCGTGGCTATATTAATGGATTGAAGACTTTATTAGAAGTTTGCATAGGAAAAGGTACAGTTTCATGAAGGTACAGTTCACCTGTACAAGGTCTACTAAAAGGAGATCCATGAAAAGACTAAGCTTATTTCCACAGGAAACCATTAAAGTATCTCATATAACACTGAATGACAGACGAATAGAACACAGTGCTATGCAGTAGATATGTAAATAAAATAAAATGGAAGAACAAAAAAAAAAGAAAACAGTAAGTCTAAACAAACAGAACATATATACAAAGAAGGGGCAGGGGAGGGTAGGGCTGGACTAGGTTTGTTTTTTTGCCAGTTGCGAACGGCTGCTGCCTGTAAGTGGTTTTTCAGGGCAATTTTAAAGGATGCTAGTGATCCACACTCCTTTATGGCCTTCGGTAAGGCTTTCCACATTTTGGTGGTATAGCAGAAGAACAAGTAACGTTTATAAAGTATTTTGACAGGTAAAGGTACTTGGGTATCATAGTGGTGTAGTGTATCTTGTACACCAGGCCCATTGCCAGTTGCTGTACTCTGTCATCTACTCTGAGCCACCCCACTCTTAACTGGTGATTAGCGGTGAGGTGAGTCACAGAGTGCTTTACATCATTGATGAAAAGAAGTCATGTGGTTGATAGGAATTGTTTTGGCCGACAACAGTGACTCCTCCTCCCACTCTATGCTGTTTCCTCACTGTCACTGGAGAGGGAGAGGGAGGGAGGGAGGGAGAGAGAGAGAGAGAGAGAGAGAGAGAGAGAGAGAAAGAGAGAGAAAGAGAGAGAGAGAGAGAGAGAGGGGTGGGTGCATTTGTTGTATTCTGTGGCGGGTGCTGGTGCTCTGATTTTTAACTTGGTGAACTCTGTCACAAGTAAAAAGGCCTGTATTTAACATGTTGCTATACTACTAACTCACTCAACCATTTCTCAACCAGTGGTCCTTGAGGGGGTTCCAGGTGGTCCCCAGCTAAATGATGTAAGAGTTGGTAAAGGGACCCTTATAGATCTTTAGCTCTTGAGAGTGTATAGAATGAAAGCAACAATTTTATTGTAATCATTTCTGTTCATGTCATGAATGTAGGGTTATGGGCATAGACTGTAAAAAGAATATGGACCAAGCAAAGCCATTGCTTTCTATGCTGCGAAAATGACGTTTTTTTGTCCCTTGAATGGGTGTCGCCATCATTGTTTGAAAGGTACCCCAGGAATCATAAGGAATGCTATTGGCTGCCAACGGTCACGTGGAACCGCAGGGATACATGGGAGAATGTGATTATCATGGTGATTGAAAGGGAGTTTTTCACTAGCGACAGGAACCATAAAGTATTTATGACAACGTTTATTATGGTTAGAAAATCAAAGGGGAAAACGAATGGTGTCCAATGTAGACAAATTCTTTTTGGTACCTCGCGGGGGGAAAACAGCGCAACTTGCGGCCAAACATAGGACGTTTTAGTTCCGTATTGGATTCGTTTTAAATCGGCTGAACTACCGTATGCCCCTGGTTATGGGTCAGCCTCCTCATAACTAACACAACTCTATACACAGGTTGTGTGTGCGTGCATGCATGCGTGCATGCACGCAAGCGGACGTCAAAGTCCCTGGTTTGATCCCCGGCCTCCTGGTTGTGTCAAAGTGTCCATGAGCAAGGCACTGAACCCGTAACTGCTCCTGTGTGTGTGTGTGTGTGTGTGTGTGTGTGTGTGTGTGTGTGTGTGTGTGTGTGTGCGCGCGCACGCGTGTGCGTGCGTGCGTGTGTGTGTAGCGTTATACCGATGTTCCATAGAGCGACATCCCATTAGTCTGACGCTGCCCAGCAAGCATGGTCAGGACCCATGGACCAATCAGTGACGTCTTGATTGGGGCCAGATCAAGTCAAACCATGACAATCAGATCTGGACCAGAATATCACCTGATTTCAACCAACACATCGAGGCCAGATAAATATCATAACTAGTCAGATATGTACCAGAATATAACCTTATATGCTCATATTTCAACTAACATTACAAACAATAACAACTAGTAAGACGCCTCAGGGCAACATGCGACCTCGCCCTGAAGGCCGAGGTCACACTAATTCTTGGCCATCTGGCCAGTGATGTATATCGGACCAGTTACCCATATATGGAGACCCCTGGTACCCATAGTTGGAGATCCATAATGTATATGGAATATGCTGTGAGAGCCCAAACATGGTTACATGAAAGCCCTATGATGTCTATGACATCTGACATCATACCCCTTTATGCCCATACATGGAGATCCCTGTCTGTAGAACCAGCCACACAGCCACATATGGGCCGTCTTGGCCATATATGGATTCTGTTAGTGTGGTATGTGTCCGAGGTGGCCTCCATATATGGGCATTCCCATATGAAGTCCTGTTAGATATGGGCTTAATATTGATGACATCAGGGAACTCCCTGTATGGGCATAAAAGTGATTATGTTAGTGTGACATCACAGTGAAGCCAGAGCGTGATGTCAGTGTTGTTCCTGCGTGTGCGTGCATGATGCTACTGTTGTTTGATGTGTTGTGGTGAGGTGTGGGGTCTTTTCTTTTCTTTTCTTCCACTCTCACATCTACACATTCACAGTTTCCTCTCCGCTGTGTCAGTGGTTCTCAACCTTTTCAGCCCGCGTCCCCCCAAACAACCATGTTTCAACTGGGGGACCCCCCCCCCCCCCCCACACACACACACACACACTCTGAGGATTTGGCATTACATTAATTTGACTCCATCTGTTCCATTGTGTAAATAGCAGATATACCGGTACATGCTCACAACGCCTCACGTTTGCGAGGCGTTGTGAGCATGTACAGTAGCATCCATCTGAGCCATCCAAATTCCAAAAGTTGCCGTTCTGTTAGCCATATTCACCACAAAACTTCTTACTTATCTCCAAATTGTCCACAGAAGCTCTGTGTCAATCCCTCATGTTCACCACGGTGTCCACACTGTGACTCGTCTGTAGCAAATATTAAAAATACAATTTCGCTACTTAGCGGGGCAGATAAATGCATTTTTGCACTAAAATACTTCACAAGTGGAAAGAAACCTAAAACTTTTCACAAGTACTCCTTAGGGGTTGTTCCTATGATAAAACACGTTAGACACTGAAAAATCAAAATGGCTGCCATGTTTTCAAGATGGCTGCCTCTGAACAGTACACCAGCCAGTTAATGTCCGATTTTCATAATATTAGAGTTGTTTTGTAGGTTTTAAAACATCCTGAGTTCATTTATTACACTTTTAAAGCAGCCAGAATAACCTTTCTGACTTTTGGTTGGGGACTTTCCTCACCTGGGACCCCCCAAACAGACCCCTGAGCCTATCTCAGTAATCGCTTTGCTCCTGCTCCAGAGCAATGTTAAATTAGATCATAACTGAAGCATTAAAGTTGTTGTAACTGGGCTCTGAAAGCAAAAATGAGTAGTAGCAAATACCCTGGGGTCTTCCACAGGGGGTCCGGGACCCCTAGGGGGTCCTCAGAGTTACTACAGGGGGCCTGCCGAATCTTGATGGGGAAGTTTTTTTTACATTTGAAACTACTGTTTTTATTAGTATACTCAGTATTATTTATATCATGTTTGTATTAGACAGACAGGTTCACAGGTGTTACTGCAGGGATTGCAAGAATTAAGGTATTGCAACTTCTCACTTTGGGCGTGCAGACTAACATGTCCATTTATTGCACTGCACTCACCCTGACAACACAACACAACACAACCACACACACACACACACACACACACACACACACACACACACACACACACACACACACACCTCTTTGTTATCGTCACCCCAAAACCTGCACCCTATCCTCTTAAAGAGCTCACGGTCAATTGTACCCAAAGAAATTCACTACTGTCATGTCCTCCTCCCTAATAGTGTTGACAGTTTCCACTATAGCATTTGCAGGGAGGAGTGCAAGGCAGGTTATTGTTTGAGCAGCTGCACCGTCCCTTGTAACCTGCTTTGCAGGCACATTTGATGAGCTCAAGTACTGCCTTTGGAGCAGGGAGGGCAAGAAACCTGACTGGAACATACCCTCCACTCTCCGAATTCCATCATTTTTTTTTTTCAATTGATGAAAGCTTCCGGGCAATTTGTCAGGTATGACAAAGTAGGCATCATAATATGCTACCTTCATCAAGGGACATGATTTTGAGGAAGTGCAAACACATGAAGAGGCTGATACCCAGATTCCTTATCAAGTCCTTGCCTCCGGTACAAAAAAAGGACATTGATAGACCTATATTCGAGTTGCATGTACAAATGTAACATGCAAAGGTTCCTTTGCGTACATAGTTTTTCTGGTGCTGACTGGGGAAGAACATTTGTTGGAATCACCAAAAAGACATGGGTCAATGCCTACTTGATGATGATGATGACCAAGCCATTAACTGCTTCAAGGACCTTGGCAAGGTCATTGGCCATTCCTCCTGAGCTTATAAATGGTGAGCTTCCATCAACATTGCAGTCGGAACATTTTGCATGCTATGTTTACAGTTCAAAAGGTCCAACAACCCTGGGATTACTCAGATGGGAACTATTTCTGTCAAAGAACTTGGAGGGCGAGATGCTACCTCCAACTTGTGCTGCACTGCTACTACATTACCTCCGTGCCAACTTTGTCACAATGCAGGATAAATCATACCTGACAAATTGCCCTGTGTTTCCACCAATCGAAGAAAATAGATAGAATCCAGAGAGTGGAGGGTATATTCCAGTCAGGTTTCTTGCTCTCCCTGCTCCAAAGGCAGTACTTGAGCTCATCAAATGTGTCAGCAAAGCAGGTTGTAAGGGACGGTGCAGCTGCTCAAATAACCTGCCTTTCACTCTATGCTATGGTGGAGACTGTGTCAACACTATTAGGTTGGACATTGAAGATGATGATCATGAAGATGAATATATCCTGCATGTCTGAAATTACTGTATTGTAGTGAATCTCTTTGGGTGTAATTGACCATGGGCTCTATAAGAGGATAAGGTGAGGGTTTTGGGGTGACAATAACAAAGATGTGTGTGTGTGTGTGTGTGTGTGTGTGTGTGTGTGTGTGTGTGTGTGTGTGTGTGTGTGTGTGTGTGTGTGTGTGTGTGTGTGTGTGTGTGGTCAGTGTGAGTGCAGTGCAATAAATGGAAATGTTGTTCTGCGCCCAAAGTGAAAAAGTTGCAATACCTTCATTATTGCAATCCCTGCAGTAACAGCTGTCAACCATAACTGTTTAACTCATTGAGTGCCAGCCTATCACCACTAGAGGGCGCCCAGTGACCAGAGAATAATAGAGATATGCTGGTAATGCATGCCCAAGCCCTGGAGCCCAAGCCCAAGCCCTACTTGCCTGAACACTTTCCTTTGTGCATGTACAGGAAGAGGATGAAGTTAGCTTGAAGTTAGCTATTGGCTACCAAGCATTTTAGAAGCCTTATTTTCGTCAACTTAGCCATGATTAAACCTTGCACACCTCATGCATGGGAAAAAAACAGAGAAGAATGAGCTCTAAAAAATCCAATGCAATCCTGGATTGCATTGGAGTGGATTTGTGCAGTTTGTTCACAGCTTTCACACAAAAATATCCGATTGGAAATCCGTTCAGGCATTCTTGAGATAATCGCCATTATGTTTTACATGTAATGTAAACAAAAATGGCTGCCCTGTATGTTAGATGGGGTTGTATGGGGGTGGAACATGCAAAATCGCGATTGAAATCATGTTCACCAGATTTGATGGGGTCCAAAAAAAAAAAAAAAAAATTCAATTTTTTTTTTTTTTTTTTTTTTTAAAAGCCGAACTTGTTCGGGATCGGCACTCTACGATACGCTAATAAAGCCGAACTAGTTCGGGATTGGCACTCAATGAGTTAACACAAAAACATTATAAATAATACAGAGAATACTAATAAACCATCAAGGTACAATACATAAAACCAGGATACATAAAAACATTCGCATTTTGAAATGTAAAAAAAAAAAGAAGAAAAAAAAGATCTCATTGAGATTTGGCAGGCCCCCTGTAGTAGCTCTGAGGACCCCCCCAGGGGTCCCGGACCCCCCCTGGAAGACCTCTGTTATTTGCTACTAGTAATTTTTGATTTCAGAGCATATTTCAGATCTAATTTAACATTGTTCTGGAATCAGGAGCAGAGCGATTAGTGAAATAGGCTCAGGGGTCTGTCTGAAGGGTCCCAGGTGAGGAAAGACCCCAACCAAAAGTCAGAAAGGTTATTCTGGCTGCTTTAAAAGTGTAATAAATTAACTCAGGATGTTTTAAAACCTACAAAACAACTCTAATATT